>NC_060119.1:357355368-357675993 GCF_021461395.2 Schistocerca americana | reverse complement strand
CAGGAGGGTTGGGGGTGTCCAGGGGACGGACAGGGACGGTGAGTTCAGGAGTGGTTGGAGGGGGTCGGGCTTTACACTTTTGGGAGTAGGTGGGATGGGGGAGATTGCAGGCATTGCAGGAAGGAGGGGATTGGAGGTTAGGGCACTGCCTGAGGAAGTGTGCTTGCCGACAATGCGGGCAGATGGGGGCCTCGCGGCACTCAGCTGTGGGGTGCGCGTTATAGCGCAGACACCTCTGGCAGCGCAGGGATTGAGGAGGGGAACGGGAGGGGTCGACCTTGTACCGCTGGTTAAAAAGGAGGGCACCCTCCTTCAGGAGACGGTCAATGGAGGGGGCGTGCTCAGAAAAAACCCGCATAAGGCGAGTGGGGCCAGCAGCGTTATGTATGCGGCGAACCGCACGCACCTCCAAATGGGGATGCGCCTTGAGCTCCGCCAACACCTCCTTCTCCGTGATCACTGGACTAAGCCGAGTGATCACGGCGGTGAGAGTTGGCGGGCGACGCGGAGGTTGGGGTTGGCGGTAGGGAGGTGGTGAAGGAGCAGGGGTGAGAGAGGCATGAGGGCCAAAGCGGGTGACAGGGATGCGGGAGAGGAGGTATGTGTGGAGGGTTGGGCTGGGGGAGGATATGAGGACCGAATCACGGCGAGGAGTGAGGAGGGAGATGGGGGCACCAGGACAATGCTGGCGAAGGAAGAGGGTGAGGTTCCAGGCTTCAAGGAGAGAGGGATCAGGACGGGAGAGGAGGTAGTGGTAGGAGGAGGGGGTAGAGGAGGAGGATGAGGGGGCAGGGACAGGTGGGGAGACATCCATGGCATCATGGGTGGGGGAAGGAGGACGAGGCGGAGCCTTTTTGGAAGCAGAGGAAGCAGGGGTGCCACTGGGGCGCTTGACGGCGGTGGAGGAGGTGTGGGGGATGGGAACAACGGGAATGTGGCGGGGAGGGGCAGGTCCTGGGGCCGGAGTCGGCGCCGGAGATGGTGACGGTGACGGTGAAGGCGAAGGCGACGGCGACGATGATGATGACGGTGGCAGTG
The DNA here is from genome assembly GCF_021461395.2 of Schistocerca americana. Taxonomy (NCBI): domain Eukaryota; kingdom Metazoa; phylum Arthropoda; class Insecta; order Orthoptera; family Acrididae; genus Schistocerca; species Schistocerca americana. The sequence goes on along the minus strand of NC_060119.1, from coordinate 357,674,955 downwards.
GCGGCGGTGATGGCGAAGGTGACGGGGAGAGCTGGGCGTGGACAGTGGCCCGACGGGCCACCACCTGAGCCGGAGCTGCAGTGACAGGCTGGGGGAGTGGGGGGAAAGGATCAGAACGAGAGGAGCGAGAGGAAGAAGCGGGAGAGGGGGTGACGAAGATAGAGGGTGAAGGGAGAGTGAGGAGAGGTGGGATGGAAGGAGGGGGGTGGGACTGGGCACACCAAGTTATAGTGGTGGAGGCGGTGGAAGGGGAAGTATAAACTATGGCGGTGGTGGTAGCGGTGGCAGCGGTGGTGGGGGCGGACATGACGGTAGAGAGAAACAATAACGAACAGAACGAAGAGGAAAGGACAGAAACTGGGGACAGACAAAGACGAAGACGGATGAAGACGAAGACGGCCGTAGACCAGGGTCAGGACGGCGGTGACGGCGGCGACCAGGCGGCAACGGCGGCGGCGGCAGCGGGCACCGGATGGCGGCGGCGGCGGCGGCGGTGGCGGCGGCGGGCACCGGCTGGCGGCGGCGACGAACAGACGGACGGACGGACAGCAGACGGCGGCGAACAGGCAGACGGACGGACGGACGGACAGCAGGCAGCAGCGGCGGCGGCGGACAGCGAGCAGGCAGGCGGACAGACGGACGAACAGCGACAGCAGGAAGCGACGGGCAGGCAGACAGACAGACAGACAGACACAACCGCCGAAGACGGAGATTACAACCTGAGAGTAGCCCAGGCGTTGCAACCTGACGTCGTCGACTGAGGGGATCCAACCCTCTGATGGCACATTAAAAGTGTTTATTTGTAGTTAAAAGAGCTCTGGGGTCTAAAAGACCTCAGACATCACGCGAGTTTTAAATGAGGTGGGTCAAAATCTAATATAAAATATGTGTACCACGTCTAATAGGCTGACGTCATAGTGGAGCGGCACAGCAGGACCAAAGCAGCGCGGTAAGCCGAGCAGTGCAGAGCCAGCGAAACAAACCAGTGCTGCAGAATGCGCGTGATTATGGATTCGGCGTTAAATCCTGAGCTTTCTGCGGTCATGGCTCGTGAGGTCACATCACCCAGTACGTACGGCTGCCACTAGATGGAACATGTAGTACGTCGCTCTTTTTCAGGCTTTTGACAACGACTGAAATAGTGCATGTATGAACATTTATCTGACAAAGGCATCTTGTGGACTGGCTCTGAACGTTTTCCTTTATGTACATTTATAGGATAACTGACACCAATTCACTAAAACTGAGGGACACAATTTCAAAAAAGAAAAAAACTCGAAACTATTGCCTCTAAAAATGAGATAATTTCCGAGCACTGTTACGTGCAAAACAATGCCCAAACGCCATGCTGATGCTCTTAGCTCAGTGACTAGCGTAGAGTCTTCTTATTATAATGGTCTTGGGATCAAATCTCCCTTCACATTTCTCATACTTCTATTTAAATTCTATATTTTTTTGTCACTTGGAAATTATAATAAAGAAATGTTGAATCATTATTTTCTAATGAAAATAACATATTTTATTTTCAGTCACATGAAACAAATTAAAATTCGACACAGACGTGTGAAATGACGTACGTACATCAATAATAATCCAGAATGAATTTTCACTCTGCAGCGGGTGTCCGATGAAATGAAACTTCCTCGCAGATTAAAACCAGATTACTCTACGTTTCATCAATAATAATGGTGCATTTCGTATGCTCGTTTCTCCATGCAAACAGCATGTAGAGAAGATGTAGAATAATTTTGCAGTTGGCCAGCAGATATTTCTGCAGATACAGTCCAGCCTTTTGAATACGAAACTAGAGTGTGCTAGATGACTTACGTGAGGGATGCCTGTCATGATATTTGTTTGCTTTTTCTCTTTCCTGACAGTGTCTATCAGCATTTTAGGTGACTATATTAGTTTGTGCAAACGTCATTTATTCCACCAAAAATGGAAACGTATTGATTTTTTGATGGGCTACAGTTGTTTAAAATGTCGCTCATACGACAACCAGACTTAATGAAGGTTGTATCTCCCAGTCACTGCTGGTGACGAAAAGTTTCAATCCCAGTTTTATCACGATTCAGACTACCAAGCTTTGCTTCGGTTTCGTTGGCACTGATAAATTGTGAACACGTATTCTTTTTTACTCGCATTTGTAGTTGATTGCTGTAGCACTATTTACTGTAAATAAGCGTCTGTTTGAAGAAATTTTGGTGAACAAATCGCCTCGGCAATACTTTAAAGTTTGTAGCACCATGACATAGCATAAATGCAGATTTACTGTCTGAATTAAGACATTAATATTTATTGCGAGGTTCTGACGTAATGTCTGTTCCATGTTTAACTTCTTGCACTTGAAATGGAAAACAAATCTTAAAATATCTAAATTTGTAGTCTGTGTTCTTGTTAGTTCAGTGATTTGTGTCTTGGACAAGCTTCAAACCAGAAATATGTCGGCCTACCTGTATAAGGACCGGTTGTGGAATCCAGGGCTAGCTAACCGAGGAAAAGCCTAACCCCGGGTTAACTTGGAGTGCGCGTTTACGTCGCGGTTTTGTTCCTCGGTTAATTATTTCCGGAATAGCGTTCATGCTCAGTTAAGTTGTCAACAATTGAAGACTTCTCTGGACATTTTCGCGTACGTAATTTCCTGTTTACTTAATAGCCGTCTGCAAAAATAGAATGTCGAACACGAGTGATAAGCGTTCCAGATCGCAAAACTTTTCGCTTGAGGATACTTTGAGGCTGGTAGACACTGTAAATCAGTTCAAGAGTATAATACGAAACGCGAAAACTGCTGCAGTCTCATTCAATGAAAATATTAGTGCAAAACATTTCACTAAATTCGTAGGGCACTTATATACAGAGAGATTACAATTGAAGTTCAACTTTCAAAACGCTGTAGAAATGACACCACTGGACAGAATGAGGTCAAATTGCAACGAAATATTGTCTGAGAAGGAGGAAACGTATGGTAGAAGAAAAAATAGTGGGGCTGTATGTGTCAGAATACGTAAATTAAGACATTAATATTTATTGCGAGGTTCTGACGTAATGTCTGTTCCATGTTTAACTTCTTGCACTTGAAACGGAAAACAAATCTTAAAATATCTAAATTTGTAGTCTGTGTTCTTGTTAGTTCAGTGATTTGTGTCTTGGACAAGCTTCAAACCAGAAATATGTCGGCCTACCTGTATAAGGACCGGTTGTGGAATCTCCGGATAAATCCAGGGCTAGCTAACCGAGGAAAAGCCTAACCCCGGGTTAAAGTTTGTAGCACCATGACATAGCATAAATGCAGATTTACTGTCTGAATTAAGACATTAATATTTATTGCGAGGTTCTGACGTAATGTCTGTTCCATGTTTAACTTCTTGCACTTGAAACGGAAAACAAATCTTAAAATATCTAAATTTGTAGTCTGTGTTCTTGTTAGTTCAGTGATTTGTGTCTTGGACAAGCTTCAAACCACAAAATACTTGTCATGCGTACGACCCATTGAAGTTGGTATAACACGCCAGGTACACGGCTTTTCCTCCTTTCGCGTCTGCGATGTTTGCCATGATTGTCTCAATGCAGGATCGCGCTCTGCTTGTAAAGCTCAAGAATGATTTTTGTACACCCGTCGCTCTGCAGAAGTTCCGGACAGAGGAGTTTGAGAAAAGGCATTCGTCCGATGACTGCCGTGGGTCTGGAGAAGATGATGCGGAAATTCGAAAAGACGGGTTGGTGTGCAACCTGGTAGAGAAAGGAAACGAATTGATTCACCGTCAGTGGAAGCAGTGGCCACTGCGAGTGGTGTTGTGCAAACGTGCAGTGCACAGAGAATTGCCCGAATATTGGACATACCCGTGAGCACGGTGTGTAAAATTCTACGAAACGTCTTACTTTGCTAACCATTCCATATCATCCATGCGCACGAATTGCTGCCTGTTGACCTGCCAGCAAGAGAGACCTTCGCTTTAGAATTTATTGCTCGCATGGAAGTGGACAATGATTGGCCGTGGAAGATTTTGAGGACAGACAAAGCCCACTTCCATCTGACAGAATTTGTCAATACACAGAATTGCCGAATATGGACAAGGGAAAATTCACACGCAAATCAACCAATACCACCTCAACCTGAAAAAGTCACTGTGTGGTATGGGTTTACAGCATAATTTATCATAGGACCATATCTTTTCGAAGAGACAGGTGCTTCCTGTCCTGTTACCTGTACCGTCACTGGTAAGCGCTATGAGTGTCATTTGCGCGACCACGTCATTCCAGCTCTCCAGCAGTGTGGATGGGATCATTAGTAAGCAAGATGGCGCTCCTCCGTACATCGCAAGTCCAGAAGCAGCTGCTGAAGCGCCATTTCGGAAATGCTAGAATTATCAGCCGCCATTTCCCTACAGCCTGGCTGTCCCGATCACCTGAACTTAATCCGTGTGACTTCTGGCTGGGGGCGATCTGAAAGATGTGTTCAGTGTTCCAATTGCAAGTTTAGCTGCATTGAAGGCATGCATTTCGCAACACATTCTGAACGTGACCCCGGAAACACATTGAACAGTTGTGGAACATGCTGTTTCTCGATTTCAACTTTTGCAGAAAACGATGGACAGCATATTCCACATGTTTTGCGCCAGTCACAGGAAAATTAATAATCCAATTAGACTTTGATTGATGCTTTTTATGTGGTTTTTGGCCTCACGACGATTAAAAACCGATGTGAGTGATTCTTTTAATGCGGTTCTGGCCTCATGACAATTAAAAACAGATTTTTACCATCTGATGTGATAAGACCATGTTATGGTGGATGGGCTTACGTAACTAACACCTGTACACCGATGCACACTGAGTACTACAGTTTGTTTAACGTCAAATGTACACCTTAGCCATTGTTGTACGATTCATTTATCGTTTGTAGTCGACCACTATTAAATTACTATGCTTACAGTGCCATCTATTGCTACATTTTGTAACTTTTTTTTCTACCATACGATTTCTCCTTCACCAATAATATTCCGCTGCAATTTGAAGTCATTCAGACCGGTGGTGTTATTTCTACAGATGTTTGAAAGTTTAACTTTAATTATAATCGCCCTGTATATAACAATCTGTCTTGAAATTAGTTAAATTGTTGGGTATTTGTTATTTCAGTTTCCATTCACAAACAGCTTCACATTAATCGACAGAGCAGCTACAGCAGCTGTACGATTATTATTATTATTATTATCATTATTTTAAAGAAATAAACACGTAAATATTATGCACAGAAAAGATAGTAGAGGCTACAGATTGGTGGCGCCCCACAGGTGGAACGTAAGTTTCAAATTGTGTACAACGAAATACACGATTAGTTAAAGTTGTCAACAGAAGGACGACACAGTCATTTCGATTCAGATGCAACAGTTCCACATTATAGTACTACATCAAATTTAGCTGTGTAGTAGATGGTGGGATGTAAGTAGGCACATAAATAGAGGCAACTGTGACATGCAGTCCGCTTTGTGAAATAATAAATTCTGTTTTTGTCATATGGTGATCAATAATTATATTGAGTATATATGAAGAACAAGACACCAACATTTCCAACAGACAACCATTTTTATGGTACCGGGTTAGAAAAGTATCCATGGCACGTATCAAACTGGAGGGTGTTGTTGTATCTCGCGCTAAAGGTCTGAGGAATGATAACTAGTTCACACATAATTTTTGCTGTATCTAATCTAGGAGGGAAAGGAAAAGAAACTGAAGGGATGATACCTTCAATGTGTTCTTCCTTCTTTTCTAATCATCTCAGATCTCTCGGTTTTGTTTGCGGAATAAAATTAATTGCTCTCAAGTGTGGAAAAAGCTAGCAGAGTCGCAGGTGGTGCTGCTTCAAAAGTAGCTTGACAAGAACCAGAGAGGGGAGCAAGAACAGTTTTGGGTAAAAGAAGATCATACAGCTCAAAATTATGATCATAAAATAAAAATTAAAACAAATGATTTCAGAATATAAATATATTAATTCAGACACATTTGCTAATTTTATTTTATTTTAATTACTTCAAAGATCTGAAATAATTAAAAAAACTCTTTCATGCATGTTATCCAGTGTCATACATATCCTTTTCATAATCGTACTGGCTGTCCCCTTGTCAAGTACCAATGAAGTCTCCAATGGACAGAAAGAAATCACCAGAGGCAAAATAATTGATTTTCTGTTGCAGCTGGTTCATTGGTGGAACAGAGTCATTTCTGAAAGAAAGAAAAGAATGACTTGACAAAATTCATGAGAAATTTAAAAAACATAATTTGCCAGCCACTCCTTCCATTGTTATGATTATGTAGATTCAATAACTAAAGATTCCTCTTAGTTGAATGAGAAGTACCTACATTCTTGTAATACAGAGATAATTACTTTATGATAAATATATATATGGTTATGAGGACAATACTAATAACTGAGAAATACAACAGCTATCTGCTATAGCTTTCTTTAGAAAAAATCGACTTTCCTATTAATTTTACTATGTTAAACTTAATTCGAGTAAACATAAATAATTTACTTGTTTATGGGAAAATATTATTTGGCTGAGTGAACTAGGGCATTAGTGTACTATCAAACTTTTTGTTACATTAAACAAACATAAAAAGCCATCAATTTCAGAAGAATAATACTTCACACAAAAAATAAAAGATACTTCAACTAAGGAAAGTTTGACATAAAGGACAACACCGAAATTAACCCGATATTCAAAGAACGTTAAAAACATAGCATTCCAGACACTCCTTTCACACGCTACAACTATGCAGATGCAGTACTAGATTCCTGTTCTCCTCTTATAGCTATTATTTTATAGTAAATATGGGTGTGCTTATGTGGATAGTACAAATAACTGAGAAACAACAGCTTTGTTCTATAGCTGGGTAACTTTTTTTTTTTTTTTAAGAAAAAGAAAGCTAACTTTCCTCTTAATCTTACTGTGTTAAACTTAGTCTGAGTAAGAAGAAATAGTTCATTGGCTTCAGGGAATAATGGTAAGTGGAAGACAATGATTTGGGTCTGGAGTATTAATGGGACTGTGATCCTAATATTTTCAGTAAAAGGCGGAAATTTGTTTTGACACTGCTGTGGTGTTTACAAGAAGGGGCATTCCCAATAGAAAACAGAGTCGAATAATATTTTCTGCTTTTGATGAAATTAGCATGCTACGTTATTTACTTATTATTTTATTTATTTTCATGTTCCATAGATCCTTAATGTGAATGTATCACTAGGATGTAGACTATGTCAAATTATTACAGTAATAACCATGTCTGAATCCTCATGAGGCTAACAAACTAAATCACATATAAAAGATACATGAGGGTCAAATGTTTAAGCGGCAACACATACTTTAGTAGTAATAATGATTATACAAACAAATTATAGGTCTTACATTCTAATACATATAAAAAGCGTTCTGCCATCTATCGATATGACAGTGCTACATAGTCAGTTCTTATAGGAATGCTTAAAATTAAATGCATTGTACTAATTGTTATACACTGTCAAAAATTCCTGTAAAGAATAGAAAGAATTATTCAAAACATAAAGCTTCAAATGCTTTTTGAATTTAATCATGTCCACAATGACCGACCTAACATGAAATGGTGGTTTATTGTATACTTTTATGCTTGAATAATGTATACCTCTCTGTACCATGCTGAGATTTTTTGTATCTTTGTGAAGATCATCCTTACGTCTTGTATCATGATCATTATATTCACTGTTTGTTTTGTAAATTGAATGATTATTGTTCACAAAGCACATAAGTGAAAAAATGTACTGAGATGGCATGGTGAGGATCTCGAGCTGTTTGAATAAGTTTTTGCAAGAGCACCTGTGGTGCACTTTAGCCATAATTCTGATGACTCTTTTCTATGCAATAAAGACTTTGTTTGCTCATAATTGGTTACCCCAAAATATGATGTCATATGTCATAAGTGAATGGAAATATCATACGTATGTACCTTTAATTGTTTCCAAGTCACAAACAGATGAAATTGAGCAAATGGAAAATGCTGCTGAATTCAGTCTCTTACATAGGTCGTTGGTGTGAACTGACCAGTTTAGATTGTTGTTTATGGGTAATCCAAGAATATGGATGACTTAACTCTGAATATTGCTTTGTCACCACATTTAATTTCAGTATTTTCTCGTTTTTATTTGCTGTTTGAAACTCAATGAAGTGAGTCTTGTTAACATTGAGTAACAGACTATTGGAAGTGAACCAATCTAGAGCTTCTTTGAATACAGTGGTCACAGTGTCTCTAGACTGCAATTGGGTGTTTTGTCAGTTATACTGGTTGTGTCATTAGCAAACAGAGTAAAGTGTGCTTTTTTGTCATACAGCATGGCAGGTCTTTGATAAAGATGAGGAAAAGTAAGGGGTCAAGCTCTGTGGCACTCCACATTTTACTGTGCTCCAGTCAGAGCAGGCAGGTGCCATTCCAGAACTGTTCCATAATACCTTTTGTTGAAGAAAAAAACATACGCCTGAAACGGTTCAGTGTTTTATAGTTATAAACATTTTCAATCTACCACCATCGTTTTTCTTCCCATTTGCCCCGACATCGATCATAATGAGTTTCCCGTGAGAATCTGCAACTGCTCGTGGCAACTGATAGAAAATATTGATAACTATACAATACTGAACCAGAATTTTCTGCGTGTTTTAGACGATATTTCTCAGACAGCATCACCGATTGTATTTGGATAGTTTTGTAGCTTATGTAAATCATTCAAAATCTCTGCAGAGGTATCTTCAGAAGGCATTCTCATGTGAAGTGTTTGGAGGCAATGCCATAACACTTTGTTAATTGACTTCACAATTCTTACAGTGGTTATGAATCCTATTGTGAATGTCAGAGCCATGTCTCGAAAACTTCTTCTGGTTTCAAGGAACCAGTAACAACTCTCGTTTCACAAGCTGTCGATGACCCTTAAAAATTACATTATTCCATTGAAAAAAAAAAAAAAGTCTTTGGTTACTTATATTTCGTGCTAGATAAGGAAGTTCCGCTCAATAACCACATGACAACATTTCCTCCTGTTTGCGTGTTGTCATGTAGCAAAACGTCGTTTCGGTATCTCAAACTGTTTATGGGATACAAGGATGTCATGAATATTCCATTCTCGATTTATCGTCTGTGCGCGGGAGCGCAAGGAAGTACGCTGTACGGCGTGGTGAGAGACAGACGGAAAAGCTTGCAAGGCAAAATTTAGAATGTTGATGAGAAATAATTGTGGAGAAAAAAAATCGATACGTTGCTCCGTTTTCGATTTAATTGTTAGGTTGGTCCACAAGTTTGTAGTGTTTTTGTTTTGCATGTTGGTGTTCTGGTTGCTACTGGTTTATTTATCGATAGCCATTTTTCATTTGTTGTTCAGTGCTGCTATTTGAGTTTACTTTTGTCATTCTGTCTTTAGGAGTTAGTGTGTGGAGCTGTGGGTTCTAGAAAATGGAGAGCCAAGCACAGAAATCGGAACATTTGCGACGTTGTCTTCTGTTTGAGTTCAGTAGAGGGCTGGCAGCAGCGAGAAGCAGTTGTGCCGTGTATGTGGATAATGCCATTGGACAGGCAGAGCGAAAAAAATGGTTTCCTCGTTTTAAGGCGGGTCGTTCTGACATTGGTGACTCCACGTTCAGGAAGAACTTCAGTGTTCGGTGAAGATCGTTTAAACGCATTAATCCACTATGATCCACGTCGGTGTACTCGAGAACTAGCAAATGTCACGAACTGTGATCATACCACAACCGTGCAACATTTGTACGCAGCGGGGATGGTTCAAACACCGAGTTGGTAAGTACCACACGCTCAAAGCAAAAATCACAAAAATCGGCAGGAGGATATACGTGCATCGCTGCTCGCTCTTCCTCAACTGGCTCGGGAACAACACCGAGCATTCCTATCCTGTGTCGTTACTGGTGGCGAGAAATGGTGTCTTTAGACTAACACAAGGAAAAGAAAGAAATAGTTGAGCCCAAAGAAAGCAGCACATCTCCATACAAAGTCCTGAGCTCATCCACAAAAGATAATATTATGCATCTGATGGAACAGCGATGGTGTGATGTATTACAAAATTTTCCCACAAGGTGTAACTATCCATGCTGTTGCTTATTGTCAACAACTGAGGTGTCTTGCAGTCGCAGCCGAAGAACAACGACCAGGAAGAGTGCACAAAGTGCTGCTACTCCACGATAAAGCACAGCTGCATTCTGCTAGACTGACAAAAAGTCCTAGATAGGAGTTGGATTTAGCATTCATTCCTCATCCACCCAATTTACTTGGTATTGCACCCTCAGATTTTCCTCTTTTCCCTTCTCTGTCGAACAATCTTCAAGGAACACCTGTTCGGATAAAAATGCGCTCCGAACATGAATCGACGAGTTATTCGCTTCAAAAACCACATGATTTCTGGAGTCGTGAAATCGAAACCTCATTCCAGCATTGGCAGACTGTTGCAAATAGTGAAAGGGAATATAGTACTGATGTGTATTTCTTGTGTTTATTAAACTTATGGAAAAATCCTACAAACTCATGCACCAACTGAATAGTATTTAAGGCAGCCAGTCAGGAGCCTGTGCGTACGGATGGAAGTGGCCCACCAGAGACGGTGTCGGCGAACGTGTTCGTCGTTTGGTTTCCTAAAACCAAACAGGAGAGCGATATAAAATGTGGGCATGGTACGATAGTAAGGATCGAACCCGAGTCAAAGACTGAGCAATGTTGGGCACTATCATCTATGCTTTGAAAATAGCTGATGCTTAAGCCTAGTTTACACGACAACATTGGGTTGCGCCACTCGTTGGGTGGAATTAGTTGCACGTAAATGGTTTCATATTTGACTGTAGACACAGCGAAACCATTACATACTTCAGTTTCGTCGTTTTGTGGGTTTCTGATTCGTGTCTGAAATGAGAGCTTTGGCAACTGCACGTCGCACGATTTGTAATGGAGTTAAAGGAATTGCTGCATAAGAACAAAAATAAGAAACGTGTTTCGATTCGTGACTGGATGAAGAAAAGATGTCAGCTCGGTTGATCAGCATTCTTGCTGAAATAATTTGTAATGGAAGACCCTAGAAGTTCTTTTACTTATCTTAGAATGTCACCAGTACTGTTAACGTTTCATCTAAATAGAGTTAATTATGCAATAAGTAATAAAGATATTGTAATGCATGAAGGGCTGTCTCCAGAACTGAAATTACATATCACTTTGCATGCATTACAATCGAGAACACTCGGCATGCTATCAGATGCGGTTTTAGTTGGTGATGACGCTTTTTCATGAATACCAATAATTATTAACAGTAATAATTATTAACATTAACAGCAATAATTATTCGAAGCAAGCTGAATTAAGAAGAGAATGGTTTGCAAACTACTCTCTTGAAGATAGATCTGTACAGTGGTAATATTCCAAAATTCAAACATTTGTGAATGGTGAGCACTGCTGCGACGTTTTAAATAGATTAATATTGAATAAAGAATGTAGCTTCTTGATTTGCGTAGCCTTCCCTCCTGTCAACATTATTCCTTAAAAAAAAAAAAAAAGAGTTGGCCAACTCGAACGATGGGATTATAGTCTTGTAGAATTACATTTGCTTGTATTTTTGTTTATTCAGTTGTATATGTGTTCCTAATTCAATAAATTTTGTCCTGCAGCTCAGATATTGTCAAACTATCTATGTTCTGGTCGCACATGACGGTCTCAGGAGCAGCAATATGTTGCTTATTTTTGTAACCAGCATCACTGAAATCCCACAAATACCTACGCAAAGCATAGATATCCAAAAAGCGAACATTATTCCCCACTTCATATTTCAATTTGTCTACACTACGAACACACATAACCTCAAAAGTCATGCAACTAGTGTCGCCAAAGTTGCGCAGTGGCCGGTAGCGCAGTTGGCCTGCAAACCTAGTGTCGTCGCGTAAACTAGGCTTAATTGTATTTGGCCGACTACTTTAATTTGCATGTGTACCGGTCTGATTGGCTAACTTCATTGCTAATTTACTCGGAAATTACGCAACATACCTAATATTGTTCTTAACAGTTATTCCTCAGCACAGCCTACACTGCAACACCCTTACAAGTTTTTCAGACTGTTTCCGACCACCCTGTGTACAGCCCATTTTCTCAAGTATAGAGTGAGTTACAGATCCCATCCCAAGTTTAAAGAATAGTTCAAAATGTTAATTACATGTTGTATGCAGCAACGTATGACTTAAAGTGCACCAAATGCAAAATTCATAGCAACGTCCACTCTACATTGCAAATTAATCGACTTTCTTACAGCAGCTTACTTAGTTAACGAATTGATAAGCAGTTCATTATGAAGCCGAAGAATAAAGCTATGAGATGCGCTAGACTCAAATTTTTGCACCGAGTATTTTCTTTAAAATCGTTTGAGAAAGACTGCAGACCAGCCGGTTTGAGCGCTTAGTAAGCCTGCGAACTGCCTCGCCGCTCCCTTGCCCCACTATACGTGGACGCGAAGCGGCACTGCGGCAGCTGCCCTACTCATAGCTCTGCCCTGCTATTTTGTGACGCTCCAGTGTAACTTGGGGCTAAGTGCAGTAGAGGGTTAAATCGTGTTCTGGAGGTGTAAGGGCGGGGGTGGGGGGGTGGATCGCCGGACTGCGTTCACGCACTTCCCTCCTTCATAAGTCTACAAACTGAAGATGGAGCACTTTGTCTACCCCACTACGTCACAAGAGCCAACTACAGGGTGTCTCAAAAATTATGCTGACCCTCCACAGCGCGCCGTATGGCGACACATTGCGCAGACATGCCCGGGTTGGGGGTGGGGGTGGGGGGGGTATTTATTTCCTACAAAACATGGTAACACTCCATGTAATACAAATATGAATTACTAATAATACTATTGCATATGAGCAAAATCTGTATAAATGTCTGCACTCTGCTCTACACTGCCAGAGGGGAAATGATTCTTAGTCCTCTTGTTCTGCCGGGAAAGACAACTTCTTTTCAGTTTACGGACAGATTATATCTCCACGGCATTTCCTGTCCAGTACTCTAATGCGAATAGACAAAATAATTTCACTTTGCATATGGTGAAATAGTGGAGCTATTTGCGTTTCATTAAACGGGTATTATCTGCAGGTATTAAGTGAGCTTTTGTGTAAAATACGTTGCTGTAAACAATGGAGGAGAAGTGTTTCATTTGTACATGTGATGTTGTTAGTGACCTATGTAGTGTTAGTAGGGAAGATGCTGGACTGGCAAATGTGACATCTTGCTGCCATTTATCGTTGAAAGCGTATTGCAAAGACATATAATTGTGGTACAGTCACTTGGTGGTGAATTAATGAATCTCCAGAAAATTCTGCGCTTCTCTCGCTGTTGCTAGTGTTACTGGCAGGCTGTATGAATCTTTCCCATTCAGGAATTGCTGGCGCTTGTACATTAGCTGCACTGACTGAGTGTATCCTCCAAGATGGGTGTGAATATGTCTGATAGAATGGATCTAGAACAGTAATGTGCTGTATTGCAGTGCTTGGCTTATGTTGAAATATCTTAAGTTCTATACCATCTAGGTGACATGTCTTCAGATGTTTAGAAGGCTGAGAACGAGGTGATGCACTGGATACTGCTCATGCTGAGAAAAGGATTCCAATCAGTGATAGTGGAGACAATGAAATCTGCATTGTTGAATACATATTGACAGTATGTTACAAATGGGACAGTGTCTGTAGTGTGTTAGACAGCTGATATATCTAGATATGTCTAGCTGTTGAGGTTTTTCGTATATACAGAAGCTCTGTGAAGTTTTTTGTCCAGTCATATATACATGGTGATTCACTAATTATTGCCATCTAGAATAACTCCGAAAGTATGATAGTAGCTGAAAAGTTTGTGGGACAAATGTTGCGTGGGACAACGGCGGCCATAATATGACGTTGGTTTTTTGTTGCTAGGTGGGGTCGCATCAGAGATATCAAGGTCAACTTTATTTTTTAAAATGGGATGCTATAGTTTGGTACTTTTTTTCTGATAGCGGCTATCGAGACGAATCCAATGATGTGTAACAGTAAGTCAACGAAGGTCAAAAAGGTGGCATGAAAGTCCGTTTACAGAAGGTGTTCGAAGTGATGACCATTGGTATCAATGCAGTGCTGCAATCTTCTTATCATGGATTGAGTGGTATTCCTTATCACTTCGGCACTTATCGAAGCACATGCTCTGACAATTCTCTCTCGTATATCGTGCAATTAGTAAATATTCGCCGAATATGGCGTGTCCATCTAAAGTGCCATTGATATGTAAACACCATACGACGGTTTCGCAATACAACATTAACAGGAACAGTAAGACTAGTATCGTCGAATCAAGCAAACGTGAATGATTTATTCCTTCGAAGAACAAGTCGATATGCTTCTCATTTACAGAGAATGCCAACGAAATACAGTGAGAACTAGAGACTTACACGCTGTACTCACCCTACACGTCGTACATTTAAATTTGTGTATGATAAATTGAGAACAGCTGGATCTTTAACACATCGGAAACATATCTGGTTACTAACGAAGAAATGGAATTTTGTACTCTTGCCACTGTGGTTCGAGATCCTTGCGTTAGTTCGCGTCAAATCGCAAGGGATTCTGGCACGAGCCAGAGTAGTGTTTGTGTTCTGCATCACCATAAATAGCATCCTTACCATATCAGTCTCCTCCATGAATTAACTGCTATGGATTGCATGTGTTACATTGAATTCTGCCGATGGGCTCAACTTCAGATGCAGAGGGATGACACATTTATTAATTTGATGTTATTTACTGATGAGGCTACATTCATGAACCATGGAAACGTTAATTTATATAACATACATTATTGGGCAACTGAAAATCCATTTTGGCACACCAAAAACCGTGGTCGGTGAACATATGGTTGGGGATTCTGGAGGACAGAATTATTGGCCCCTCTTTCATCTATGGAAATTTTAATGGTAGGAAGTGTGCCACATTCCTGCAAGAAACAATTGGTCTGTTATTGGAAGAAATACCTTTAGGAACAAGGAACAGAATGTGGTATCAACACGACGTGTGTCCGGCAAATGAGTTGCAAAGACAATTCCCAAATCGTTGGATTGGACCCTGAGGAGATGTGTCGTGGATGTATCGTTCGCCAGACTTGACGCCTCTGGATTTTTTCTTGTGGGGATTCGTAAAAGACAGTTTATAAAGACGTTCCAACTACACCTGAAGATATGCGAGAGAGAATTTTCAGAGAATGTGCTTTTATAAGTGCCGAAATGATACGGAATATCACTCAATCCATGATAAGAAGATTACAGAACTGCATTGATACCAATGGTCATCACTTCGAACACCTTCTGTAAATGGACGTTCATACCACCTTTGTGACCTTCGTTGAGCTTCAAAGGCCTTACTGTTACACATCACTGGATTCGCCTCGATAGCCGCTATCAGAAAATAGGGAGCAAACTATAGCAACCGATTTAAAAAAAAACAAAGTTGAACTTCACATCTCTGAAACGACCCCACCTAGAAACAAAAAACCAACGTCATATTATGGCCCCCAGTCCCACGCAACTTTTCTCCCACAAACTTTTTAGCTCCTATCATACTTACGGAGTTATTCTTCGTGGCAATAGTTAGTGACTCACCCTGTATAGAGAACTGGACAAGAAACCCTGAGGACGTCTGAAAAGCGAGCAGTGCTCATGGCGGGGGAAGCTGTCTTTTGCGAAGGAATGCTGCCGTACTGGACGGCTAAGTCGATTTCTCCTCTAGCAGTGCTGAACAGTGAGCACAGATTTTCGTAGTCTGTGTCCATATGCATTCTTTGCATTAGTCTTATTAGCATGTCATATCGGCATTCCATGTAGTGCTAATACATTTTGGGCAAAACAAACACTCCATAGGCATGACTGCGCATTGCATCACCACTGATTCATAAGGCATGCTGTGGAGGCTCGGTATAGTTTTGTAAATCATTGCTCGACCTTTAGTTGCTAGACCTATGAAGGAGTGAAGTTTATAAACAAAATCCTGTGACCTATATTCCCTCGCAGTTGTACCCCACACACCCCACCTCCCTCTCCCCCCTCATCCATTACACCCCCTGTAATACAATTTATCCCTTAGCACAGCTCTACTCCAGCAGGATGTGGTACACACATTTTATGATTCTTAAGGGGAGGTTTACTATCTTTGGCCCGAAAAAAGCGTGGTCTTTGAGAATTTTTTTCTCAGGATGTGTTACAGATATCAATGTCAAATTTGGTCAAAACGTTTATTGATATTCCCTCTACAAACTGGAATTTTTTCGACCGGAAAAGTTGAAGAGCAAAGGCAGAAGTGACGTCAGAATGAAACAAAATTGTGATGTAGACCTCCACGCGCGGTATGTCACAGGTTAGCCGGCTCGTCTGAAATCAAAATTGAGTTGACATTAGCGAAGTATATAAGATTCTTTAGGAGTTGTGCCTCGCCTAAGTTATTTGGACCATAGGAAACAAAATGGTGGCCATTTGAAAAAAAATAGGGTTTTATTCATCGATTTTTCGACTTCGTCGGCCAAGTTAAAATATTTATA
The DNA here is from genome assembly GCF_021461395.2 of Schistocerca americana. NCBI lineage: Eukaryota > Metazoa > Arthropoda > Insecta > Orthoptera > Acrididae > Schistocerca > Schistocerca americana. The sequence continues at coordinate 357,658,365 of NC_060119.1, read as the reverse complement.
GTCGATGGATTGGAATAAAAGTGGTACAACTCCTAGACAATTTAGTTAGCTTCTTCGGAAACAAAGAATTATGCCAATCGGTTCAGTAGATTTGAAGTTACCATACCGCGCGATAATAAAACGTCATTTCGAGAAAAACGCGTTTGAAGTTTCGACTACATATAAATGAAATACTATGCAATGTACGTTCAATCTGCTATTCCGGGTCCATAAACTAGTCCTTCCACTTCCTCATAGAAGGCGTTCTGCTCGATCTGGCCCATTCTGCGTTGCTCCAGAGCCACTCGTACGACCGGTAACAAGCGGTTTTCGGCCGCTTGAATCCGGTGGTCCTCCGAATGCTTGACGAACTGCGTCGTATAGAGTCCCAGGGAGACGTCCATCGTTGTCATGGTCTTCAGAATTGCTGAATACCCTTCGTTGAAGCTGCTCACAGACAGGAAAGTCTCAATCTCCACAGTCTTCACACCAGAATGCAAATGCTTGGGGGCTAACTTCCAAACACATGCGTTCAAACTTTCATTTGAATTTTTTGTGTTTCCTCCCAAGCACCGGTACAATAACTCGTCCTCCGAAAGAAAAAAAAAAACTGGCGCGTGAAAACGGCCGATTTCAAGCAGGTGCACTTTTTTGTTCAACCACAAGTAACAAACATTTCCGTTTCAGGGGTGGATTCTAAACACTTTTATGGATCCAAAAATGCAATTTAAAATAAATCTATTTTTTGACCCAGAAGATAGTAAACCTTCCCTTAAGTAACTTTTGCGATTTTTCCATCCGGTGCACTGCAGAAACTATTGCTTCTAGAGAAAAAATGAATAGGATCTTTTTGTAGCAAATTTAATGTACGAGGGTTGTTTTTTAAGTAAGGGCCGTTCGCGCGTATAGTCCCGTAGTTCGTGCGGGCTCCGCAGCAAGCCATCGCGCCACTTGCCAGCATCCTTCCCGTTCACACTGATGCAAGTTGCAGCTCTGTAGCTGACGCGTACGCATCGCTGTGCTACTTTATAATGTTTACGATTATTGAATCGCCCGCCGCGTGTGAGATACGGTCAGTGATACGTTTTTTGACCGCGAGAAGCCTATCAGCTGCAGAAATTCATTGCCAGTTAACAGAAGTTTATGGCTTGAATGCAATGAGTGAAGGTAAAGTGCGTCAATGGGTTAGAGAGTTTAAAAATGGCCGTCAAAACGTCCATGACGAAGAACGCTCAGGCCGGCCCTCTGTGATCACTGATGATTTGGTGGCTGCAGTCGAAACAAAGATTCGTGAGGACAGAAGATTCACAATTTCCACTCTTTCTTTCGAATTTCCACAAGTTTCAAGACCGGTTTTGAACAAAATTGTGTCTGAAAAACTAAACTTTAAGAAACTGTGTTCTCGGTGGGTACCCAGACTCCTCACAGAGGACCACAAAGGGAAGAGATTTGCCACTTCATTGGACTTTTTTATTCGTTACGAGGAAGAAGGGGATGACATGTTGAGTCAAATTGTCACTGGAGATGAAACATGGGTATCCCATATCTGCCGGCCGTAGTGGCCGAGCGGTTAAAGGCGCTACAGTCTGGAACCGCACGACCGCTACGGTCGCAGGTTCGAATCCTGCCTCGGGCATGGATGTGAGTGATGTTCTTAGGTTAGTTAGGTTTAAGTAGTTCTAAGTTCTAGGGGACTTATGACCACAGCAGTTGAGTCCCATAGTGCTCAGAGCCATTTTTTTATCCCATATCACTCCCGAAAGCAAGCGACAATCGATTTAATGGCGACACACAACCTCAACCGTCAAGGTCAAAGCCAAGCAGACACTGTCAAAGCGCAAGATTATGGCAACTGTGTTCTGGGACCGGCGCGGTGTTTTGCTAGTGGACTTTATGCGACGAGGAACGACAATCAACTCAGCTGCCTACTGTGCAACTCTAAAGAAGCTCCGCAGAGCAATTCAAAACATAAGGCGCGGCATGCTGACAAAAGGAGTTTCTCTCCTGCACGATAACGCTAGGCCTCACACAAGACTCGGGATTTAATTGATTCTTTTGGCTGGGAAGTTTTGGACCATGCACCGTACAGCCCCGACCTTGCTCCTAGCGATTTTCACCTTTTCCGGTACCTGAAACACCATCTTGGCGGGCAGCGCTTCAATGACGATGTTGAAGTGAAAGCGGCCGTGAACTCTTGGCTGTCGGAGCAGGCGGCCGAATTCTTTGAAGAGGGAATTAAAAACATAATTGTACGGTATGACAAGTGCTTAAATAAACAAGGAACTATGTAGAAAAATAGGTAAAAGTGTGTAGAACCAGAAAATAAAAGTTTTTTTTACAAAAGTATTTGTATCTTTTTTTAAAAATAAAAACGGCCCTTACTTAAAAAACAACCCTCGTAGTTTAATTTTCTACTAGGAAGCATTTTCGCAGAAGTGTCAGCATCCGCAGTTTTCGAGTTATTCGAGAAAAACGAAAAAAAGTTACTTTTAAACGACCCCCCTTCCCCTATCGACTGCTCACACGCCACCCCACCGGTCATAATTTTTAATGTGATGCTCAGGATACTCTCTCCTGACACTGTGTAAAAATTTGGAACTGTACAAATTTTTCCCCTAATCGACATTTTTTTGCTCTTTGTTCACTGGGCTACTTGCTAGCTGACATAAGAGCATGAACGACATGACTGGGAAAAATTTGCGACTGTGCTAGTTAGTACAGTATAACTGAAATATAAACTTTTCGATTAAGTCCCCACGTTATTGGGTTCAGATTTCGCCCATAGGCTACCTTAACAAGAAATACGATACTACTTTAGCACCTTACAGTCGAACCTATTACAGGTAGTGCGTCACTTGTCCTTGTATACTATTAATACTCTCATCTCTGCAGTGATTTACGCATTCTTTCAAACGTTCCAGGATCATTTCGTAAGTCCTGAGAAGATTGTACTATTTCGTGCTCCAGTTCTTCTGCTTTATCAATCAAGATGGTGCTTATTTCACTTTTGAGATGAACCCGGGCAGAAATTCAGAAGACTGGGGTTAGCCGATCTTGGAGGCAGTGGTACAGGCCTTGCTAGTTCTTTTCATCTTGCACAATGTTGGCGTGTTAGACGTCATCTTACATCAACAGCAAAACTGGCTGGTCCCCCATCATGCATGTACAACATTCTGCAGTCGTTGGCCATGGATACAATCGTATCCCAATTCGATGTGGACTTGACTGAAAAGTTTGCATTTCACAAACAATGAGCATTCAATAAGTAATGCAACACATTTTTTTTCTGAAAATGGGGCGGTGTTATTCAGGATTCCAACACACCATATTATTCTCTACTCCGAGCTCCGATCAATGCGACAGCTTTATATCACCTAAATGGGAGTGTCTATATACCTCCGTGATACTACTGTTGGTTGACGTCACAGTCAATGTCTTGCTGCATAAATAACCTTCCCATCATCCATGTACTGCTTCCTGCAGAATGCATCCTTCATTGGGCCAAACAGATGGAAGTCGGAAGGTGCGAGATCTGGGCTGTAGGGTGGATGAGAAACAAAAGTCCAATGAAGTTTTGTGGGCTCCTCTCGGGTGTGCAGACTTGTGAGAAGCCTTGCGTTGTTATGGAGAAATAGAAGTTCGCTTGTATTTTTGCGGCGACGAACACGCAGAACTCGTTTCGTCGCGGCTTTGGACTTTTTCTTCGGAAGCATGGTGGTGTGGCAGCACTCCACTGATTACTGTTCTGTTTCTGGTTCTAAGAATGAACTCTTGTTTCATCGCCCGTGACCATGTTCGACATAAAATTGTTACGGTCGGCCTCGTAACGCACGAACAGTTCCCCACAGTTGTCTTTCGCTCTTAATGGTCTTCTGTTAGGCAGCGAGGGACCCAGGGGACACACACGCCTTTGAGTAGGCTAATTGGTGGACAAGTGTGTCAGCACTACCAGCAGAGACGTTCAGTCGTGCAGCAAGGTGTTATATTATGAGCTGTCGACTGTCTGGAATGAGAGTGTCCGCACGTTCCAACATTGCAGTCACAACTGTGTGCGGCCGGCCGGCACGCGGGGGATCGGACAGGTCTGCGCGACATTGTTGCGATGATTCGCGACGCCTCGCCCAACGACTCACCGTGCTTTTGCCCACTGCCAGGTCTTTGCAGACAGTCTTCAAGCGCCGGTGAATATCTGCGATGCCCTGATTTTCCGTCAGAAGAAACTCAATGACAGCTCTCTGCTTGTGAAACCCACCTTCCGTACAGAAGCCATTCTGAAGTCTACGTATAGCGCCGCCGCCTGTCGTAATTTCATGAAACTACAGGAGTTGAGACGGGAATATTTCACAGTCTCCCACACCAAATTCCACATTTTTTAACCGAAACCGGACGAGAAAGAAAATGTGGTGCATTACTTATTGAACACCTCTCATATATTTGCATTACAAGGACTATTTTTTCTTTTTCTTTTTTTTTTTCAGTTCCGGTCGGTCGCGAAATTAAAATCACAGTGAGACTCCGATGAAGCTAAGTCCACTTATGTTGCACTCTGTCGCTAGTGTGTCTGTACCTCTAGTTACATCGCACTTTTCAATTCTGAGCACATAATAAACATGTAAAGATGCCTCGAACAACAGCGTCCCACGCCAAGTGTGAAGCGATGCTGTGAATCGATTTCTTGATGCTGAGGGGTTCCGCCCGATTTCATACAATCCCCATAACGTAACTATCATGTCTGATAGCAAACTGCTGCAATGGTGCAGGTTCAAATGGCTCTGAGCACTATGGGACTCAACTTCTGAGGTCATTAGTCCCCTAGAACTTAGAACTAGTTAAACCTAACTAACCTAAGGACATCACACACATCCATGCCCGAGACAGGATTCGAACCTGCGACCGTAGCGGTCTCGCGGTTCCAGACTGCAGCGCCTAGAACCGCACGGCCACTTCGGCCGGCCAATGGTGCAGGAATTTTAAAGCAGGGCATTTGTGATTTTCTGTCAGACAGGTCACAGTTCGTAGTGATTGATGGAAAGTCATCGAGTAAAACAGAAGTGATTTCTGGCGTTCCCCGAGGTAGTGTTATAGGTCCTTTGCTGTTCCTAATCCATATAAACGATTTGGGAGACAATCTGAGCAGCTGTCTTAGATTGTTCGCGGATGACGCTGTCGTTTATCCACTAGTAAAGTCATCAGAAGATCAAAACAAACTGCAAATCGATTTAGAAAAGATATCTGAATGGTGCGAAAAGTGGCAGTTGACCCTAAATAACGAAAAGTGTGAGGTCATCCACATGAGTCCTAAAAGAAACTCGTGAAACTTCGGTTACACTATAAATCAGTCTAATCTAAAAGCTGTAAATTCAACTAAATACCTAGGTATTACAATTACGAACAACTTAAATTGGAAGGAACACACAGAAAATTTTGTGGGGAAGGCTAACCAAAGACTGCTTTTTATTGGCAGGACACTTAGAAAATGTAATAGACCAACTAAGGAGACTGCCTACACCACGCTTGTCCGTCCTCTTTTAGAATACTGCTACGCGGTGTGGGATCCTTACCAGATACGACTGGCGGAGTACATGGAAAAAGTTCAAAGACAGGCAGCACGTTTTGTATTATCGTGAAATATGGGAGAGAGTGTCACAGAAATGATACAGGATTTGGGCTGGACATCGTCAAAAGAAAGGCGTTTTTCGTTGCGATGGAATCTTCTCACGAAATTCCAATCACCAACTTTCTCCTCCGAATGCGAAAATATTTTGTTGACACCGACCTACATAAGGAGAAACGATCACCACAATCAAATAAGGGAAATCAGAGCACGTACGGAAAGATGTGGGTGTTCATTCTTTCCGCACGCTATACGATATTGGAATAATAGAGAATTGTGAAGGTGGTTCAAAAAAATGGTTCAAATGGCTCTGAGCACTATGGGACTCAACTGCTGAGGTCATTAGTCCCCTAGAACTTAGAACTAGTTAAAGCTAACTAACCGAAGGACATTACAAACATCCACGCCCGAGGCAGGATTCGAACCTGCGACCGTAGCGGTCTTGCGGTTCCAGACTGCAGCGCCTTTAACCGCACGGCCACTTCGGCCGGCGAAGGTGGTTCGATGAACCCTCTGCCACGCACTCAAATGTGATTTGCTGAGTATCCATGTACATGTAGATGTAGACATACGGACGTCAGTGACACAGGCGGTCGGCGAAGGAAGGGATGATCTTGTTCAACGAGTGGATCAGGCGATTCGAGACAATCATCTACGAAGTGAAATTCAGAACAAGCGGAGATAAATATTGTCATCAGGCATTGTGCGTTTTCATGGCAATGTTCGGCCGCACACTGCAGCTGCAACAAAGACGCTCCTGCAGCATTTTCGACGCGAAGTGCTTGATCACCCACCATACAGCCCAGACTTGGCTCCTATGATTTTCATCTCTTCGTACACATGAACCGCTACCTATGAGGACAGCATTTTGGCACAGACAAGGACCTGCAGGACCTGGCGGAAGGAGCCTTTTTTGACGAGGTTATTGGAAAGTTGGTGCAACGGAGCGGCGATTATGTCAGGCTGTAGCTGGACGGTGTAGCTCACTGGTAGTTAAACGGCCCGAATCAAGTTTTCGTGAGGTTCGCGATTCTGAGCTGTATTTTATAATACATAACACAATATAGTGTGCATCCCCCAACTAATAGTCGAATCCAAAATCCCCCACTAACGTTAAGAGCGTCTGAAGAGAATAGTTTCCCTACTCAGTAACAAAAAATAATAATTACAGAGACGGTAACATTTTAAGTTATGCTTAATTTTGATGTTGGAGATATGATACTGCGTGAAGAGTTTGACAGAGCACTGAAAGACCTGAGTCGAAACAAGGCCCCCGGAGTAGACAACATTCCATTGGAATTACTGACGGCCTTGGGAGAGCCAGTCCTGACAAAACTCTACCATCTGGTGAGCAAGATGTATTAAACAGGCGAAATACCCTCAGACTTCAAGAAGAATATAATAATTCCAATCCCAAAGAAAGCAGGTATTGACAGATGTGAAAATTACCGAACAATCAGTTTAATAAGCCACAGCTGCAAAATACTAACACGAATTCTTTACAGACGAATGGAAAAACTAGTAGAAGCCGACCTCGGGGAAGATCAGTTTGGATTCCGTAGAAATACTGGAACACGTGAGGCAATACTGACCTTACGACTTACCTTAGAAGAAAGATTAAGGAAAGCAAACCTACGTTTCTAGCATTTGTAGACTTAGAGAAAGCTTTTGACAATGTTGACTGGAACACTCTCTTTCAAATTCTAAAGGTGGCAGGGGTCAAGTACAGGGAGCGAAAGGCTATTTACAATTTGTACAGAAACCAGATGGCAGTTATAAGAGTCGAGGGACATGAAAGGGAAGCAGTTGCTGGGAAGGGAGTAAGACAGGGTTGTAGCCTGTCCCCGAAGTTATTCAATCTGTATATTGAGCAAGCAGTAAAGGAAACAAAAGAAAAATTCGGAGTGGGTATTAAAATCCATGGAGAAGAAGTAAAAACTTTGAGGTTCACCGATGACATTGTAATTCTGTCAGAGACAACAAAGGACTTCGAAGAGCAGTTGAATGGAATGGACAGTGTCTTGAAAGGAGGATATAAGATGAACATCAACAAAAGCAAAACGAGGATAATGGAATGTAGTCGAATTATGTCGGGTGATGCTGAGGGAATTAGATTAGGAAATGAGACACTTAAAGTAGTAAAGGAGTTTTGCTATTTGGGGAGTAAAATAACTGATGATGGTCGAAGTAGAGAGGATATAAAATGTAGACTGGCAATGGCAAGGAAAACATTTCTGAAGAAGAGAAATTTGCTAACATCGAGTATAGATTTAAGAGTCAGGAAGTCATTTCTGAAAGTATTTGTATGGAGTGTAGCCATGTATGGAAGTGAAACATGGACGATAAATAGTTTGGACAAGAAGAGAATAGAAGCTTTCGAAATGTGGTGCTACAGAAGAATGGTGAAGATTGGATGGGTAGATCACATAACTAATGAGGAAGTGTTGAATAGGATTGGGGAGAAGAGAAGTTTGTGGCACAACTTGACCAGAAGAAGGGATCGGTTGGTAGGACATGTTCTGAGGCATCAAAGGATCACCAATTTAGTATTGGAGGGCAGCGTGGAGGGTAAAAATCGTAGAGGGAGACCAAGAGATGAATACACTAAGCAGATTCAGAAGGATGTAGGTTGCAGTAGGTACTGGGAGATGAAGAAGCTTGCCCAGGATAGAGTAGCATGGAGAGCTGCATCAAACCAGTCTCAGGACTGAAGACCACAACAACAACAACTGGGGTATTCGGCCATGAGCTGAGAAAAGTTGGCCATTTACCAGGGGCTCACAGGGGTAACTAGCGTGGCCACTGCGTGATTAGAGGATAGAAGAGGGTGAATGTTTTATTGTTTCTGTGTCAGTAATGACAACCCACGGACGTGCGCGAAACGGTTATCTTCGAATGTGGTGTGTGTTTGTAACAAAGAACAGTAAATTAAGGTTGCTGTGATAAAACGCAGTGGACAGAAGAAAAATGACATCCAAAGTATTTGGTACACATTTGTTTTCATACGGCGTAATGCATTTAAATATAAGTAAAACTACTGTTACTAAATGATTAATCGCCCACTCGCGTAGACAACTCAACACTTCGCCAGGCAATTAGAGGGCTGCCGCACGTCACAGTTTTCCCTGATCTGTTCTAATTTTCTGGGCGTCCTGGAGCGTTTTTATCCTATAGTCTGGGGAAGATGCGGATCTCTTTTGTGTGTGACGAAATTCCACTGACTCGAAATAAATAGATTTTAATCAGTAGTTTTCTCCGCTAGCGTGGTTTGAATGCGGAATATAAGTATTCTTTGGCTCACAATGGAGACCCAATCAATCCGTTTTATTCGGTGCTACGACGTCAGACGGCGTTGCGATCACGTTATTATAACTATTCTATGGAAAGAAAGTGGTGATGGTTAATAACTCGATGCTCGCGTATTTATGTACCTCATGGACCCAATACCTACGTAATCCTGACAAATAGCAAGGCAGGTCATGAGCCGAGGACACAAAAGCCATATCCCCTTATGCAAATAAAACAGTTCTGATTTTCACTGCGATTTCCATTTCGCGACGGATCGAATCTTGGAGGAAAAAAAATACTCCTCGTAACTAGGACAATACGTCAGTATGAAGCCAGTGATGCGTACTACCACACACTGACAAAAATCACGCAAACGGCTCGTTTGCTGTGCCATGTTTACTGAAACATTTTTGCTTCTGTCATCGTATATTTTGTACCTATGCCAGTTTTCGCCATTATTTATGACAAGTCGTATGTAGAACTGAGTATCTTGATATTTTGCCATGTATCCAGCTAGCAATGAACAATATTGTCGAATGGGTCTTTTACCGAGGATTGGAGCGTACGCGTGTTTGAAACTGCCTGGCAAAGTAAAACTGTGTCAAAAGGCAAGGTTTCGAGTTAACGTTAGCTACTGGTGGATCTTCGCATTGTATGGTCGCAGCCCATAATCTTTCTTTGCTGCGTTTGTCCAGAACTGCGTTGGGCATCTTCAGAAGCGCACCTGGTTCCGCTAAATCTTATTGACTCAACACACGCAGGAGCGTTTTTGAAGACATCAAATGTAACTCTGAATGAAACGGTAGAACCAAAGAGTTTCCTGCACCACCCATGCACATGAAACTAGCAAGATTCACAGTGACTAAGGAAACCTGTCGAGAAGGTCTTGCTTATATGATCTCAGTCCGCTTCACAGTTTTAATCGCCAGGAGGTCTCAACAGTGCGCCTTCGCATACTGCCATTCAAAGGACGCGTTTAGAATCGCACTTCCCGTCGACAGCGAATTATTCTCTGTAAAATTTTTTCAAAAGTTACTCCTAACAAATGTCTGTCACCTTCGCCGAGTGGTTGGCGCATCTGACTGCCATGATGCGCGCCCGGTTTCGATTCCCGTCCGGGTCGGAGAAATTCTCCTCTCTGGGACTGGGTGTTGCGTTATCCCCACCATCATTTCACTATCATCGACACCCAAGTCGCACTTATCATCGACACGAAAGTCGCCCAATGTGGCGCCAACCGAAAAGACTTGCAACTCGATGGCCGAACTTCCTCAGGGAGGGGTTCCAGCCCATCAATGCCACACGATCATTTCATTTCATTCCTAACAACTAACTATATATTTGGCTAACGATCCGAGTTTAAAAGTCGTATCATCGAAGTAAAGCAAATGAAATACTTCACTTAAAAAATGAAAAACACAAATGCTGCACTGTATTTTCTGTTAAAGTTACTTATTTCTCGTGTGATCATATTTTCACTTAGAAGGCCATCATCAGACAAAGGTTATCGATAAAGGAAAAAGTTTCATAGAAAATTTATTGTGCGGTTTTCATTCTTAAACATAATTTTTTTCTGTCGAACTGTGTCAGATGAAGTTATTAATAATGACTGCTTCTATTTATCGAAACAAACCCATACAAGTAATGCAGCCGCACCCAGATTATTTAGCGACTCCAAATGACTATTACTTTGGCGTTTTAATATTTCACCGAAGTATAAACTAGAACGAATCAATCAGAAAATGCCACTTTTTTTATATAAGGTGAAGTATCAACGAATTTAATACGAGAAAGCGCTTTGCACACTACTCTATGACGTTGCAGTGATATACCGTACATGCTGCGTTGTTGCAGGCATGCTTATAGTAGGTGTAGATGGACTATGGGAAGAAAACACGAGAAAAAAATACCCTCATATTTCCTACTAACGAATCGTACCTGAGATTGCTGAAACAGGAAATTGTGTTTTCGTAATTAGTTGAGCTGCATATGAATCAATTATTCCATTTCTTGCACTAGAACATATGAGTGACTGACGCGATATAAATTATGGGAACATGTCAATTTTTGTTGCTCGTATGCAAATAATAAACATAGTATTAGCATGACGATATTCTTTGGTCCTCCATGCTTCTGGGTTTCTTTAATTTTTTAGGACAGTAGACTATTGGTGCTACGAATATTGTGAAATCTGTTATTTTGGATACTTGGTTGTAGCACACACAACAAACACTTCATCTCTCTTTCAAGGCAACCCAGTCGTGTGGAGTTTATGAAGTTCTAATATTATCTGTAACATTTCAGTTATTCCATGGATTATGAAAAATCTATTTTGCAAAAGTAATTTATACCTCATTTTAGAACAGTGGTCGTTTTCTGGAAGAACTCCACCCATTCTTTGTAATTTTACAATTTCATTAATTTTTTTGAACCACTTCAGATGAATGCCAGAATTAATCCTTGAACGCGGCAAAGGCAAATTTCCTGCTGAATCCTAGTTCAAGTGTCTTCATTCACAAGTTCACGACATTTTCAACATTCACAAATTTAATTTATTTCGTCTCAGAGACATGAAATATATTTTTCTGCGTATGCATTTAAAGTAATGCAGCTACTGTGTTATGAGCATACAGTACAATACACACATCAAAAAAAGTTTTGCATCACGCTGGTTTCCAGAACACCTAAAGATAGACGTTGACTGTGGATATTGTATCACAGACACAGTCACTTTGACTGTTCAGAGATGTCACTAAACCCGCCAAAAGATGTAAATAACCATGCATGAGCAGCGCCTATTAGACAGAGGGGGTCCGACAGCTGATCAGTTACAGGAAGGAGGTACACGGCTCGTGTTGTCTGTAGTTCAAACGTACCTAGACGGTCAATACCGGTGTTCGATCGCGTCCGCATTGTTACTTTGTGCCAGGAAGGAGCTCTCAATAAGGGAAGTGTCCAGGTGTCTCGGAGTGAACCAAAGCGATGTTGTTTGGACATGGAGGAGATACAGAGAGACAGGAACTGTCGATGACATGGCTCGCTCAGACCACCCAAGGGCTACTACTGCAGTGGATTACCGCTACTTACGGATTATGGCTAGGAGGAACCCTGACAGCAACGCCACCATGTTGAATAATGCTTTTCGTGCAGCCACAGGACGTCGTGTTACGACTCAAACTGGGCGCAATAGGCTGCACGGTACGCAGCTTCACTCCCGACGTCCATGGCGAGGTCCATCTTTAAAATCACGACACCATGCAGCGTGGTACAGATGGGCCCAACAACATGCCAAATTGACCGCTCAGGATTGGCATCATGTTCTCTTCGCCGATTAGTGTCGCATATGTCTTCAACCAGACAATCGTCAGAGACGTGTTTGATGGCAACCCAGTCAGGCTGAATGTCTTAGACACACTGTCCAGCGAGTGCAGCAAGGTGGATGTTCCCTGCTGTTTTGGGGTGGCATTATGTGGGGCTGACGTACGCCGCTGGTGGTCAGGGAAGGCACTGTAACGGCTGTACGATACGTGAATGCCATCCTCCGACCGACAGTGCAACCATATCGGCAGCATATTGGCGAGGCATTCGTCTTCATCAATGACAATTCGAGGCCCCTCGTGCATGTCTTGTGAATGACTTCCTTCAGGATAACGACATCGCTCGACTAGAGTGGCCAGCATGTTCTCCAGACATGAACCCTAACGAACATGCCTGGGATAGATTGAAAAGGGCTGTTTATGGACGACGTGACCCACCAACTACTCTGAGGGATCTACGCCGAATCGCCTTTGAGGAGTGGGACAATCTGGACCAACAGTGCCTTGACGAACTTGTGGATAGTTTGCCACGACGAATACAGGCATGCATCAATGCAAGAGGACGTGGTACTGGGTATTAAAGGTACCAGTGTGTATAGCAATCTGGACCAACACCTCCGAAGGTCTCGCTATATGGTGGTACAACATGCAATGTGTGGTTTTCATGAGCAATAAAAAGGGCGGAAATGATGCTTATGTTGATCTCTATTCCAATTTTCTGTACAGGTTCCGGAACTGTCGGAACCGAGGTGATTCAAAACTTTTTTTGATATGTATTAGAGTAGACACCACTTGAATTATAGCTCGTTGGGGAACCTACAAATGATAATATTTTTTTCCCTGCAATGTGAGTTGACTGTGAACCAGACTGTGTTGTTCGAATTGATTACAAAACTAGAACACAAGAATCTACTGTATGATAGAAATTTTACTGACATGTTGAAAGGTGGCTACACTGAGCCACAGCGCCAGAGAGTTTTGTTTCGCCGCCTCCACTGGCAGTGATTATTGAGAAGTAGCGGAGAGCAGTGCTTGTTGAGAACTCGTGGTAGGCAGTGCTTGCTGAGATGTAGTAGTGAAGAGTTCTTGTCGAGAGGTCGTAGTAGGGAGTTCTTGTTGAGATGTGGTAGTAGCGAGTCGGTGTGGAGATATTGTAATGATTAGAGTGCTTTTCATCAATATAAATGAAGGTAACAAACTCCTTTTCTTTTTTTTCTCATTATTTCAATGTCTTAAATAATGCGTCATTACAGGTTCAGTCAACAAAGCATCTGGCTTGTGTTCTTGTATTAGAGTGTAATTCTGGTTTTCTTGCGCAATTATAGTATTTCTATTCTTTTTATTACTTAAGTATAAAGGTATTTAAAATTTCTTCTCTTATTGAAGAAGAACCGTGCCAGATGTGTACGTTGAATCACACTTCCACACACAGAACAATTACTCTTGTGCTTGTTGTTGCGTTGGTTTTATAGTTGCTGGGGACTTAATTAATTAATTGTGTTAACGAAAATTTTCTTTCATTCTTTGTTGTTATTCTATGCACTCAGATTGCGTACAAATACTAGTCAGGGCCAACCGTTTACGAGACACAGCGTAATCGGACACACAGCTACGAAAAATAAAAATGATTTTCAAATATAATAAATAAGCCCCCATGCACTCTAATCATTACAATATCTCCACACCGACTCGCTACTACCACATCTCAACAAGAACTCCCTACTACGACCTCTCGACAAGAACTCTTCACTACTACATCTCAGCAAGCACTGCCTACCACGAGTTCTCAACAAGCACTGCTCTCCGCTACTTCTCAATAATCACTGCCAGTGGAGGCGGCGAAACAAAACTCTCTGGCGCTGTGGCTCAGTGTAGCCACCTTTCAATGTCCATAGAGTGGAGTTATGGTGCAAAAGTGTCAAATGTAAGCACGCAGCGTCTAATTGGCTTCGATGTAACGGAAGAGAGAGAGGTGCAGTGAAGTATTAAAGGAGGTTCTATTACAAGACAGGCTCCCAAGATTTGTTTCGCAAACGCAGGTGTGTTATAACTTGCCATAGTGTACAAAACAGCAACGTCCTCTTGAATTACAGCATGTTGTTGTCGAACGCAAGATGATTATGTTTTTTTTGCGACATGTGAGCCAATGGCGTGAAATATTGTATTCTCTAATGTTATTTCACGTGTCTGAAAAGTCTGTAATACACACGTGCATGACAGTTTATTTGTAGACACTGATTTGATCGTGAGAGACGCTCTCAGGCCGTGTAATATGTCTACCAAACTGAAAGAAATTTCTTAACATAGATGTTTTTTCTTTGAATTTAAATTCTCGCTTTTTCTTCATACCGATGTCGGTTTTGAAATAACGACGACATTCTGCAGTGATCGGTAGTTTTCGTAGCAAAATAGTGGAAGTTTTTTCCGGTTTTATGCATGGTGGATGTGTATAGGCTTCTGAATTTTGTTCATAGATAATTGGCGGCGGTGAACTTCGTTGGATGTAGCAAAATAATGAGATGCAATTTGTATCCTGCAGTCTAACGTAAAAACTATACCGATTTTGCTCATAAAACATTGCTGAACCTATACGACACACCTGCATCTAGCATTACCGAAGCGGTATGCACATGAGCTATCAGGTCATGTACATCCATGGGTGGAGTAATATAAACTTGTTCCTTTAAATGCCCGTACAAATAAAAATGTAGTGGATCAAGGCTCAGAGAAAGTGGACTCCAGAACATTGGACGTCCACCATTCTGTTTCCCTGGAAACACTTCATGTAAACAGTTACGCACATTCATACCAAAGTGTCACAATGCACAAGCATGCTGAAACCATAGCTGTCTTCGGACACCAAGTGGAATCCACATAGCCATGTATGGAGTGATAAGTTTCTAAATTTATTTCAATTTAGTTTTCCTTTCGTTTGGTTTTGTTAAACGTTGTATTAATATTTACATATTGTAATGACACAAATGCAACTGAGAATAGTGATTGGCGTATGACAGTTTTGGCGCGAGGATAATCTCGAATGATAGTTCTGATTGGCTGGTCATTTTGATCAACCAATGAGTTAAGCAGTTCCCGTACACTGCTAAGTAGCTATACTGGGAGAGAAGCAGAGTGAGGTCAGTCGCGAGTCAGCTATTGGACGTGCAGGTCATGCTTAACACTTCCGTTCTTTATTATGTGTAAAATGAAGAAATAATTGGCTTCTCGTGTCCAGATTGAGTGGCCATAATAGCAGTTGCATTTACGTACAGTTTCGTGAAGTTTGGAAGTTTTTGGATTGTTTTGTTTGAAGGAGAACCGCATGTGAACTTTCGGCCTTAGTAAAATTTCCGCATGGCATGTTTCATATTCGTTTATGGAATATTTGGCGAGCATTTTCTTTATTAGAAATCTACTGAAAAAGGACTGAATGGGACACTCATATATTGTAGCAGAGTAATGAGTGTAAATCGCGTAATTATTCGGGTAGCACTTAAGTACATTCCTGGCTGCCTTGTGTTTGTACTGGGTTGTATGAACTGTGAGCTGAGGATAGTGATATTATTCGTAAATTAAATACGGGCTGATCGCAAGTGTTTATTTTGAACCTAAAGAAATAAAAGAACTTGTTGCAGAATTTTGACATTTTTCGAAAGAGATGAAGCAATCGCCCTCCACCTGAAAATCGTTATAAGATATTACAGGATAGATTGCTACCAGAGTTTACGCAGACTTTGCAAACCTAAGTATTGACGGTGTTTTTCTTCAACGCTGCTTTTAACGCCATCTGAACAGTGTCTACGTATGCAGAGAAATGAGCTGATTATCAGATGCCGTACTGAGGTAAGTGGAACTTTTGTAATGCACAGTACGACGAGAGACATCTAACAAAAATATTACGCCAGCCGCATTACTACCCGCCACGCCGCACTGTGTTTCATCACCTGTGAGATATTCAACAGAAAATTGTCATGCTCAGTCTCGCAACGTGCAAGCAACTCCACACAAATGGTCCTTTGTTGCTCTTTGTGACTATCTGTTAGACAGCGAGGCCCAGCAGGCATACCCTACTGGTGGACCAGTGTGTCAGCACAATCAACAGAGACGCCCACTTGCGTGGCGAGGTTTTTGATTGTGATCTGTTGATCACTGTGAACAACGCTGCAGAAGTCACATCTGTGTGTGGCCGGCCGACAAGCAGGAGATAGGACAGGTTTGTGCGATCTCGTTACAATGGTGCAGACGCCTCGCCCAACTACTCACCATGCTTTTGTTCATTGCCAGATCTCCGTAGACAGTCTGCAAGCGCCTATGAATCTCTGCGATGCTGTGGTTTTCCGCCAAAAGAAACGCAAAGACAGCTTTCTGCTTACACCTTCAGTACAGAAGCCATTTGGAAGGCTACGTATAGCCCCGCAACCTATTGGAACTTCCTGGATCTATAGGGGCTAAAGCAGGAATATTTCGCCATGTCCTACGCTAAATTCCGCATTTCTTCAGTCGAAATTCACGGAGAAAAAAATGTGTTGCATTAATTATTGAACGCCCGTCGTATTTTTGTTTGTCACTGAGTAGGAGAACTACCCTCTTAATAGACTCTTAACGTTAGCTGACACTTTTTGATTTGGCTGTGAGTTGTTAGATGTATGTTATTACAAACACGCCTTAGAGCCGCGGGCCGCACGCATATTTGATTTGGGTCGCATACAGCCTGTGTACCACAGTTTGACGACCTCTGCTATGTGTAGTTCTCCAGTAGTCGTTTCTCTTTTGTAAAGCATCCACTTCTGACAGTCATCTTCGAACATTCTTGATTTGGTTTCGGATGACGAAGGCTATACAGGATCTCTCAAACCTTTTGGTCCAAATTGAGGCAGGTGAATGTGGGTCCACAACTGATTATATTGGGATAGAGATCCAGGGCCGGGAATGCATGTTTCTTGTCTTATGGTCATAAACACCATACACTGCATAACAACAACGTACCCATAATAATTGTTGAAAGCGACGGTCACCAATCTCAGTACATGTGTTGCAAAGGCTCCTGCAGCTTTGCTGCACTCTCGCAAAGATCCCTGATGTCTGTTGTAACAGGACAAAGGCTGCAAGTGAAAAACAACGTACACCCCTTACCACCAGACTTACTGCACCAACTTAGCTCAAAAAAAATGTTCAAATGTGTGTGAAATCTTATGGGACTTAACTGCTAAGGTCATCAGTCCCTAAACTTACACACTACTTAACCCAAATTATCCTAAGGACGATCACACACACCCATGCCCGAGGGAGGACTCGAACCTCCGCGGATGTATTAACCTGTGCCGCCCGCACACCACCATCCTTGGCATCAGTTGTCCATTGCATTGGACAGTTTGTGATGTGTCCATAGTAAGGCATATCACTACGCACAGTGCATGACGCGAAGTCAAGGGTGGAGCGTTACTCGTCATGAGAGTTGGCAGACATGCATTTAACCTATGGTGCGATAGGAGGTATTGTCCATAAAGTAGTACAAATGAATAGAGAACGCTTTCCCAACAGGCGTCATCCTAATTGGAAGAAGTATATCGCCGGCCGATGTGGCCGAGCGGTCCTAGGCGCTTCAGTTTGGAACCGCGCTACCGCTACGGTCGGCATGGATGTGTGTGATGTCCGTATGCTAGTTAGGTTTGAGTACTTCTAAGTTCTAGGGGACTGATGACCTCAGATGTTGAGTCCCATAGTGCTCAGAGCCATCTGAACCATTTTTTTGAAGAATTTTATCTCTGTGTGTAATAATTTTCGAGAGACAAGGTGATTCACGTCACAGAGAGCCAGTCAAGGTTCCCGCAAAAGACATGTCCGAACACTAGACTTTGAAGAGATTGTGTTGGCTCATGTGGCGACCACCCATCAATAAGTACCCATCAATTTGCCCGTGAAACGTACACTTCGATGGACACAGTGTGGAGAGTACTGATGGAGCAGGTATTACATCCTTATCGTAAAGGACGTGTGCAAAGCACTGGGACCAACGGATTTTGAGCCCCACATTGACTTCTGTCAGTGGATTAACCGAAACAGTGCTGTAGTGCCGAAATTTGTGCAGAGGCCTAATTCACTCATGATAGCTTTTTCAACAGCCACACAGCCTTGTCTGGAGTAGGACAATCCCCACACCACTCACATCTTTGGTCTCCAGGAACGATTCTCTGCAACGTATGGACAGGCATTGTCCGGTTACCTAATATTTACTGCCTCCTCATTTGACTGGTCCACATTACCTTGTGACTCTACGAGATGTGCGACCACAGTTTTTGGAGACTGTACCCCTTGTTGCCCGCGAAAGAATGTGGATTCAACACGATGGCGCACCTGCCCGGTTCTATGTTAATATCCGCGAGCACATGAATATTATGTACCCTCACCTTTGGATTGGAAGGGGAGATCCTGTTCCACGGCCAGTGCGATCGCCGGATCTCACACTTATGGAGTTTTTCCTGTGGGGTTACTTCAAGATGTCGGTGTATGAAACCTCTGTATAAAAGGGTGAAGACCTGCTTGTCAGGTTGCAAGCTGCCTGTCTCCTGGCACAACAGACATCAGCGATCTTCGAGATAGTGCAGAAGAACTTCATGTGCCGCAATAATGAATACATCGAGACTTGCTGTCGTTTCCTTGAACAATTTATATGAGTTACATTGTTGTTGTGCAGTGTACGTTGTGTATGACCATAACACATTTCCGACCGTCGGTTCCTTGGCTCAATATAATCGGTTGTGGACCCGCGATCACCAGTATCAATTTGAACCGAAAGAAACTACTTACAAGAAATTTAGTATGATCTGACATGTGTTGTTGTTGTTGTGGTCTTCAGTCCTGAGACTGTTTTGATGTAGCTCTCCATGCTACTCTATCCTGTGCAAGCTTCTTCATCTTCCAGTACCTACTGCAACCTACATCCTTCTGAATCTGCTTAGTGTATTCATCTCTTGGTCTCTCTCTACGATTTTTACCCTCCACGCTGCCCTCCAATGCTAAATTTGTGATCCCTTGATGCCTCAAAACATGTCCTACCAACCGATCCCTTCTTCTAGTCAAGTTGTGCCACCAACTTCTCTTCTCCCCAATCCTATTCAATACCTCCTCATTAGTTACGTAATCTACCCACCTTATCTTCAGCATTCTTCTGTAGCACCACATTTCGAAAGCTTTGAAAGGTGGCTACACTGAGCCACTGCGCCAGAGATTGCGCCAAAGAGTATTATTCTGCCGCCTCCACAGTGCTTGGAGAGAACTCGTAGAAGTCAGTGCTTGTCCAGAGCTCGTAGTAGAGTGCTTGTCGAGAGCTCGTAGTAGTCAGTGCCTGTCGAGGACTCGGGGTAGTCTGTGCTGAGATGTTGTAGCAGAGAGTGTTTGTTGAGATGTGCTAGTAGGCAGTGCTTGCTGAGATGTGATATTGGAGAGTTCTCGTTGAGATGTGATAGTAGAGAGTCGGTGTGAGATATATTGTAAGGATTAGAGTGATTTTCATCAATATAAATAAGGTATCAAACTCCGTTTCTTTTTTTTCATTATTTCAGTGTCCTAAATAATGCGTCATTACAGGTTCAGTCAACAAAGCATCTGGCGTGTGTTCTTGTATTAGAGTGTAATTCTGCTTTCCATGAGCAATTATAGTATTTCTAATTTTCTTTTATCACGTCAGTATAATTGGTATTTAAAAATTCTTGTCTTGTTGGAGAAGAACCGTGCCAGATGTGTACGTTGAGTCACACTCCCACACACAGAACAATTACACTTGTGCTTTGGTTTAGTAGGTTTTATAGTTGCTGGGAACTTAATTAATTAACTGTGTTAACGAAAATTTTCTTTCGTTGTTTGTTGTTATTCTATGCAGTCAGATTGCGTACAAAAACTAGTCAGGGCCAACCGTTTACGAAACAGCGTAATCGGACATACAGCTACGAAAAATAAAAAATATTTTCAATCTTATTTAATTAAGCCCCCATGCACGTGGCGACCGCTGCTTCGGATCGTCCCTTGGAATCTTCTGATTGTAAAAATAGTAGACAGTAGTATTGTTGTAGTAATTTGTAGTTTAGTAATTGTAGTCTATTTTGCATGTGTAGATTTGGTAATTGTCATTCTTCTAATGGTTTTTTTTTCAGAATTTGATTTGTTGTCTTGTATACGCGTTTGACAATTTAGTGCAATTATTTCAATTGTTCGTTAATCGTGTTTGAAGGAAACATTTCGTGTGAGTGGTATTGTTGGAGATAAAGTGTCATTGTGTGCAATTTTCATATAGTGACGAGTTTTGTATATTTTGTAAATGATTACGCGATCAATGAAAAAGGTGAAAATGATGAATAGTGAGAATGATGAAATTGTTGACATGGCGAACTCGCCAACACAGGACAACAGTATGATGAATAATGGAGTTGAAAATAATTTAATAAGTCGGGAAGACAATCCGGAACCATTTCAAAATTTTTCTCAATCAGAAAATTCACAGAATACGAGATTAACGATAGAAGATTCTGAAATAGTATCGAACACAGATAGCTTTACAGCTATGCAGAAGGAAGTTAGTATTGCGGGAAATGTTAGGGGCGAAAAGAATTTCGAATCGGCTGATATGGAGCAGTTGATGGGTGCTATATTAAATTTGGGAGCACGAATGGAAACACAGTTTAGATCTGAATTAAAAACACAGATGGGAGCAATCAAAACTGAGATGGGAACAATTAAAACAGATAGGAACAATTAAAACAGAGATGGGAACTTTGGGATCTGAATTAAAACATGATATGGGAACAATGGAAACACAGTTTAGATCTGAATTAAAAACACAGATGGGGACAATGGAAACACGGTTAGGATCTGAATTAAAAACAGTGGCAACACGTTTAGAAACAGAGATGGAAACAATGGAAACACGGTTAGACTCACGAATAGGGACATGTTTCAAAAATATGAAAGATGAGTTAAAGGAAGAAATAAGAGAAGAAGTACAACCGATTTTGAATTCTCACAATAATAGATTAATTGCAGTAGAGATTAGACAAAGGGAACAGGATAGAGAACAGGAAGAAAGAGATCGCGTGATAGTACAAAAATTTTCAGAGTTAAATTTACAACGTGCACACGATAAGAAAGAAATATTTGAGAGAATCGAGGAATCCGTACCAAATGACAGAATAAATAATCTAACACAACAATATGAACAGTTAACTACCAAATGTGTCAATACTGAAACCCGAGTTGCGACACTTACGGAAGACGTAAATAAACAGAAAGAAAAAATAGATGATTTAGCGGAAAGAGTTGAGGAGATATCCGATAAATTGACAAATCTTAGTTTTCATGGGGACAGAGATTCGGATGATACAGCTCCATTACCATTCGCAGAAACCGAAGAGTACCAGAACATAAATAAACATGTTGAAAATCAGGGAGAATTTAATGAACGCGTTAAAAGGGAAGTTGAGGCATTACGAAAGCAAGTCAAACAGATCGAAGTCGAAATTGTAGGAAAAGACAGCAAAAGAAATTTGGAATCACAGATAGCAGAGGGGTTTGAAGAAAATAATTTGTTTCATTTACGGGATGCGACAAGAGAGCGCCAGGCGCGCGAACTTGACAATAATCGTCATTGGGACTGGGACAGACGCGGTAGGTCTTTGTCGCCACGAGGCGAAAACTTTGACTATAAATACTTTTTGACTGTTCGGAAATTTAAGATCTTTCGCAACTCTAAGAATGACATACATCCATGTGCATGGTTAGATCAATTTATGTATGCACTTCCACCAAATTGGCCACTAAGTCACAAACTGGAATTTATGTGTGGATACTTAGAAAACGAGCCGGCGACGCGGATGCGCGCACTCATTAGAGATTGTAATAATCTGAATGATTTTTATCATGCATTTCTATCGGCATATTGGTCCGAAAACACGCAAGACAGAGTCAAGCATAGTCTGATTATGCAGCGTAATTTTAAACAGTCTGAGTTCCGCACGCTAGCAGAATATTTTGAAGACATGATTCGAAAGAATCAGTTCCTTTCCAACCCTTATAGCCCGACTGAATTAATTCGCATTTGTTTAACTAAGCTGCCACAATCCATAAGACAAATTGCTTTAGCCGGAAGATGTAAAGACGACATCGAGACTTTTAAGACTTTGTTGCAAGAACTTGAGTATGACAACGACGACGGGACTTCTTGTAACTTTTTCAGTAACAGTATTTACAATAGATTTTCAGAGAAAAGAGATAGTGATCGGAACGGGCGTTATATGGGTAACTTTGAGAATGACAGACGTAACAGACAGGACAATAGATACCAGCCTTATGACAATAACAGACGTTCTAACAGAAATTACACAGACAATTATAATAACGGTAATTCGTACCGGAATGATCAATCATACGGAAACAGTAATCGGTATCATCAAGACAGAAACTATTCAAACAGTAATAGAAATTCTTACTACAGAAATAATCAAGGTAGTAGATACAACAATAATTTCAGAAGTGACAGTCGAAATTATACAAGAAGTAGTTATGCAGACAGACAGGAAAATAGAAATTTTAATAACAGACACAACCCAGAATTTGCATCTAACAGACAGGTGGGACCTAATTGGCATCCTCCACGTGACAGAACTTCAGAGAGACAAGTGCAAATAGTAGAAATTGATCCGCGAAATGACGCGAATAATCAAAGACGTGACGCAAACAATCGACAATGACTTGCAGCTTCGGCTTCTGGCAGCAATATAGACGGTTCAGAAAGTAATGACACTACGACTTTACACTACGTACGCCTGGAAGACATGAGAGACATTTTGTTAGACGAAAAGGAAAATAATGTAGACGCGTTTTTACATCCTGTTATTGAAGTATGTGTGGGTAAGAATAAGTTCACTGCAGTTTTAGATTCTGGGAGCCCACTGAATGTCATTAGTGAATCAGTTTTTCGTATATGTGAAAGAACTATTGCCTGGAAAAAGCGTGGAAGTCAAACAACAGACCAATTTAAATTTCATTTGTCAAAGATACGAATTTTCTGCTAATTTTATTATTGTTCCATTACTCAGTACACAAATTATATTAGGTATGGAATTTCTTAACGCACATAAGGCAATTTTGAACTTTAAAGAAGGAAGTGTGAATTTGACTGTTGCCGGAATGCCGAAAAGTTTGAAATTTTTCGAGTGTTTAACAAGATCTGAGTCAGATACAAAATGTTTAAGGTTTCTTACTTCTGATGTTTTCGTTGAGCATTATGACGACAGTGTGTTTATTCATGACAATGACAATAGATACAGAGACGCGATGGATGATATAATTAATAGCGAAGAATTAATTAATGAAAAGGTTAAGAAAGCCGAAGTGCCAGATGACGTTGCAAGAGAAGAGATGTACCACATTCTGACTTCACATGCTACAGTATTTAGTCATCACACAGGAACTATACAAGGCCTACAATATCTATTTAAAGTAAAAGAACACACACCATTTCGGGGGAAAACGTACGCTATTCCTTTGGCTTACAGAGACAAGGTTAAGAATGAACTTCAATACATGTTAGATCAGGGCATTATTGAGCCTGCAGTCAGTCATTATACTAGCCCATTACACGTTGTTCTTAAAAAGGATGGGTCAATTCGTTTGGTTCTGGATTCCGGACAGATAAATAATATCATCATTCCTGAAACCGACCGACCACAAAATTTAGATGAACTTCTTCAACATTTCCATGGAATTAAAGTTTTATCCACGATTGATATGCGCGCAAGTTTCTGGCAAATAGAACTCCACCCTGATTGTAGAAAATATACTGCCTTTTTAGCCTTTGGTAACTGTTACCAGTTTCGGAAATTACCGTTTGGACTTACTGTATCTTCAGCAGCATTCATTCGTAGCTTAAATGAAATTTTACCTGTTTATCTTCGTGACAATATTACTTCATATGTTGACGACATTCTTATTGCTAAACATTCTTGGAGTGAGCACAACAAAATTTTGGATTCATTATTACGTATCTTTGCAAGAGTTGGCATTACAGTGAACTTAGAAAAATCTGAATTTGGTCGTTCTCAGGTGAAATTTCTCGGTCACATTATTTCTACAGAAGGTATTCTTCCTGATCCAGAAAAATTAGACGCTATTCGTAATTATGCTGTTCCTACTACAAAACGTGATGTTCGTAGTTTCCTTGGTGTCTGTAAATTTCTTAGACGCTTTGTTAAATTGGACGATTTGGCCACACCTCGTTTATGTGAACTATCTGGAAAGAAATCTAATTGGTGTTGGGATGAGGAAGCTCAATCAGAATTTGAACAACTTCGTGATGATTTAGTTGCAGCTCCACTTCTTTCACATCCGGATTTATCTAAAGATTTTTGTTTGGCGACGGACTCATCATACAAAGGCCTAGGTGTACATTTATTTCAAGAGATAGAAGAAAACGGCGTTGTAGTACAGAAAACTATTGCATTTGGAAGTCGTGTTCTTTCTAAATCAGAAAAGAATTATTCGATTACGGAACTTGAAGCTTTGGCTGTTGTTTGGGCTTTCACAAAATTTCGCACATTTATGTTTGGCAGACATACTAAGGTTTATACCGATCATCGAGCTCTGGAATTTCTTATGTCGACAAAATTAACTCATGGCAGATTGTCACGATGGGCGTTGTACCTACAGGAATTTGAATTTAATATTGTTTACATACAGGGTTCTTCAAATATTGTTGCTGATGCTTTATCACGTGCACCTGTGGGTTTGAAACAAAGTGCTGAAGAGGACTGCAAGGAAAACAATTATTGTTTGATGTATATTCAAGGTGTTGCGTTTGAGAACTTTATTTCGTCTTCGCTCCAGGACATCGCTAAGGAGCAAAATAAGGATCCAATCTGGAAGGACATTAAGGAGAACTGGAGGAGAAAGGAAAGCGTAGCGATTAGACAGCATTATTTAGTTCGCAATGACATTCTTTTTAAACGAAAATCGGTCGACAACTCTGTTTGGTTAGTTTGTATTCCTGATGAGTGGGTTAATAAGCTGATTTGGTATACGCATTTCAGTTATGCGCACTTTGGTCCCAGAAAATGCTTTCATAAATTACGAGAAAATTGCTACTTCAGTAATATGGAAAAACGTATTCGATCTGTTCTGGCCAAACGCAAATTATGTCAAAAGGCTAAGCCGCCAACAGTTTCTCACAGAGCACCGTTGTTTCCTATCATTCCAGCGAAATTAAAGGAGATGGCTGCAGTCGATTTGCTCGGTCCAGTGGTTCGTTCTACTAATGGTTTTGCGTACATTTTCGTAGCAGTGGAGTTGACGTCAAAATATGTGTGTTTTACACCGTTACGCAAAGCAACAGCTCGTTCAGTATCTAACGCTTTCATCAAAAATTTTCTTAAAGAAGTGGGTCATGTTGATAAGGTTATATCAGATAATGGATCACAGTTTCGTTCTAAAATTTGGCTTCGTACTCTACAGCGTCGTAAAATTAAACCAATCTTCATTTCACTTTTTCACCCTCAATCTAACGCTTCAGAGAGATGAATGAAGGAAATCAATAAATTGTGTCGTCTTTATTGTCATCAGAATCACAGAACGTGGGATCAGTATCTTCATATTTTTCAAAACATTCTGAATGAACTCCCTAATGACTCAACTTCTTTACCGCCTATACTGACATTAAAAAACAAAGCACCGACAAATCGCATATGTGAAATCGTTCCTTTTCTGCCTTCACGGAAACTGCGGCATTCTGAAGTTGTCAACCTGGCTCTACAAAATATTGCATCTGCGGCTGCTAGAAGAGAGAAATCAGCTAAGCGTCCTGGTCGTTTAAAAATTTTGTCAGTTGGTCAAAAGGTGTTAATTAAGTCTCATTGTTTATCTCACAAAGGAAAAGGCTTGTGTCGCAAATTTTTTCTGCTTTATAACGGTCCATATAGAATTCGTACAATTATTCATGATAACATTGTCGAAGTAGAAACTCTTAAATCTCGACGCTCTAAAGGAATACATCATATATCTAAAGTAAAAATTTTTGTGGAATGACATACTTTAGAGAAACTCACAGCTACATGTAAACATGCGGAGAGTACAAGGATACCGATACCGCGCTGTGTTTTGGCGGCGGCACTTACTCAAAGCAACAGTCAAGTCTGCGCGCCGCACAAGGCAGTCGTTGACCGCGAACAATTGCTTTCTACGTCACGCGCCTACAGCTGATCGAGCGCTCAGTGCGAATGCACTGACAGCCGTAAACAAATACACAGTTTAATTTCTCCGATTAAATTCAGTATAAAGCTATAGTGACTTGATGAATTATGTTATTAACATTCAGTATTTTTCAGGATACGGTTCTATAAAATATTTAAGAACTTCAGGTAAATTCTGTGTGTCTCCGACGTTAAGAGGACTTGCTATCGAGAAATTTTCAGGAAGAATGTAATTTCGAAGAAGAAACTAATAAACTAAAAAGGGTAACTATTAATTGAGTTCATTTTTCAGGTAACATATTTCCACTTAGGTACGTACTTTAGACGTGATTTGCTGCTCGCGATTACGTGATTCATACTTTGTGCTAAATTTCATGTTCTATGAAATTACTTGTGAAGCGACGTGCTTGCGTACGTTAACTGATTTTGACAATGGTTATTAATGAACTGGGTTGTAACTCGTGTATATTATGCATCGCTTGGCTGCACTGCTTTTTCACTGATGTCATATTTTTTTAATTATGTGCCTGCTGTGCTTATTTATTTAAATTATAATTGTCACCTGATTAGTTGTGCTGATATGTATGTAAGTTATACTTTGTGATTTATCTGCTTGCGCCTTCATGTTTACTTATTAAGATGACATATGAACATTTATTTGCTTATGCTGATATGATGCTAATGACCTGTTTATTATGTTAGATAACATATGTTTGCTGCTATGCGTATGGATTGCATATTTATACATATCTGTTGTTGTCATAACTACTCTTTAATTTGGTGTATAGAAATGCTGATATACTGTGTACAAACAGAGAGTTTAGGTCACACTATTGGATTAATTATAGATTGTTTGCTTGGCAGAGCCTCGTTGTAAGAATTGTGCTGCATCCACTTGTTGACATTCTGTTCTCTACTGGTATATTTACTCGTTATTGCTTGTTTTGCTTACGCTCAGTGCCTTATATTTTTAAGATAAGAAAATGAACTGCTATAATTCGACGAACGACATTGGTACAAAGAACTTCGTTGAAGTCACATGAGCTGGAGGTTTTATGGAAGCTGTATAAATTTATGCTAATAGGAAGGAAGCTAACGACATGACATACCACAACTAGGTTTAGACCATTGACAGTTATTACGCTGCATTTTTCGTGAGCAATTGAAATAGGAAGTGACACTTGACTCGCTATTGCATGTTTTGCTTACGCTCAGTGCCTTATATTTTTAAGATAAGAAAATGAACTGCTATAATTCGACGAACAACATTAGTACATGAAACTTCATAGAAGTCACATGAGCTGAGGTTTTATGGAAGCTGTATAAATGTATGCCAATAGGAAGGAAGCTAACGACATGACATACCACAACTAGGTTTAGACCATTGACAGTTATTACACTGCATTTTTCGTGAGCAATTGAAATAGGAAGTGACACTTGACTCGCTATTGCATGTTTTGCTTACGCTCAGTGCCTTATATTTTTAAGATAGGAAAATGAACTGCTATAATTCGACATAAACGACATTAGTACAAGAAACTTATAGAAGTCACATGAGCTGGAGGTTTTATGGAAGCTGTATAACTTTATGCTAATAGGAAGGAAGCTAACGACATGACATACCATTACTAGGTTTAGACGATTAACAATTATTACACTGCATTCTTCGTGAGCAATTGAAATAGGAAGTGACACTTAACACAAGAAATACTCCACATGTTTGCTTCTTCCATAATTCTTGAAGTGATGTACACACTGTGAAATATTATGATCATTCACACTCCGTAATCGTACTTAATTACTGAGAGTTATCCGCACTCAGCCTGTTAGAGGTCATGTATGCATTTCTTTTGTTTATAATTCATAATGAGTAGAAGATTTGGGTCAGACGGATTACACAGAGGTTGTGTGTTGACAATGTGTCTTCAGATTGTATGGGATGATGAACTGAAGTTTGCACTAGGATTTTATCTGTACTTGTTCGAGGAGACTGACTAGAGGAAAGAGTTGTTATGGAAATGAAATGATATTGGTAATAAGGTTTATATGTATCGACGTATTGAAGAGGTATTATTGAGGTATTGAGATTATATGAAGTTGATGATTATTGGAGTTTTTGTGGACAAGAGGTAAGGTAAATGATATTGATGATAAGATTTATATGTATCGACGTAAGAGGTATTATTGAAGTATTGAGATTATGTGATGCTGATGATTATTGGAGTTTTGGTGCATAAGAAGTAAAGTAAGTGAGGTGCATATTTTTTTTTTTTTTTTTTTTTTTTTTTTGTTGGTCTATATGGAACAAGGAGGATGATGATAGCAGACTAGAACACTAAAGTGGAAGGAAGATTGTCTACACACACTTTGTTAAATCACTAAGCAGTATATACTTTTTTTTGGAGAGAGGAAGTAATTGCATATCTTGGCTGACTGACAGTTGTTCAGCAAGCATATATTTTGATCTGGGTTGGCAAACATTGGTCTTGACATGAGGACTATGACGTGGACTTAACTATTATTGACTGTTATACATTGCTGCCACTACTACTTGATACACATGATGAACATGAAATTTTGACAGAACTGCATTTACACAGTTAACACTATTCAATTACACAGTAGTACTTAATGTGGATGAAAGATGAGTGAGTGTGTTTTGTATGTTTTCCTTTCCTAATCCTACCCACCTATCTCCTCAATATTATTTTATTGTTTGTTGTGGCTTGCACTGACACCCATAAATATTATAGGTTTACTGATATTTGAGTATTTGTAATAGTTAATATGACAATTATCTGATATCATTTGTGTGTTCTTTAGAATTTATATGTCTAGTGTGTAAAAGCATTTGTATGTGTATTCAAACTATTGTTCATGCCTGAACTGTCTGATTAGTGATGGTGAATATTATGAACTGTTACCTCCACCTCTTCAACATAATGGGTGCCACTTAGAAACGTTTAATTTCTGCTGATGAACTGTGTGATCAGTGATAGTGAATATTATGGACTGCTCTCTGGACCTATTCAACATCGCTGAGTGCCACTAATGGAACTGATTCTACTGAAATAATGTCACTTGTTGCTGTCTGCACCTGCTCAACATTGCTGGGTGCCACTAATGGAACTGCTTCTACTGAAATGAAGTCACTTGTTGGTGTCTGCACCTGCTCAACATTGCTGGGTGCACAGATGAAGCTACTTCTATGGAAATGATGTCACTTGCCGGTGTCTGCACCTACTCAACATTGCTGGGTGCCACTGTTAGAACTGTTTCTACTGAAATGATATTACTTCTTGCTGTCTGCACCTACTCAACATTGCTGGGTGCCACTGATGGATTGCTTCTACTGAACTAATGTGACTTGTTGCTGTGTGTACCTCTTCAACATTGCTGGGTGCCACAGACGGAACTGCTTCTACTGAAATAATGTCACTTGTTGCTGTCTGCACCTGCTCAACATTGCTGGGTGCCACTAATGGAACTGCTTCTGCTGAGGAATGTGACTTGTTGCTGGGTGTACCTGCTCAACTTTACTGGGTGCCACTGATGTACTGCATCTACTGAAAAGATGTCACCTGTTGGTGTCTTTTTTTGTATAAACTAATCATTGAAAGCATTTTATGTGAACATTTGTATAAACTGATTTTTTGTGTATTGTGTGAACTCTTATGTATAGTCACATGTATGAAAAGAAGTTGTATTGCTTACTGTATTTCATATATTAGGTTATTGAAAGGTCAGTGTGTAAGTAGGCTGTTAATGTTTTCTCTATGTAAGTAGGCTGTTTATGTTTTCTTATTGGCAATGTTACGTAGCGCTCAATATGAAAATCACTGGCTGTGCTGTGTGCAGTCTGTGGCTGCTTTGCATTGTTGTAATACTCGCCATTGTAGTGTTAGGCAGCTGGCTGTGAACAGCGCGTAGCGTTGCGCAGTTGGAGGTGAGCCGCCAGCAGTGGTGGATGTGGGGAGAGAGATGGCGGAGTTTTGAAATTTGTCATGAACTGCTATATTTATATATGATGATATCAAGGTAAATACATTGTTTGTTCTCTATTAATATCTTTCATTTGCTAACTATCCCTATCAGTAGTTAGTGCCTTTAGTAGTTTGAATCTTTCATTTAGCTGGCAGTAGTGGCGCTTGCTGTATTGCAGTAGTGGGAGAAACGAAGATTATTGTGAGGTAAGTGATTTAGTGATTTGTGAAAGGTATAGTTTAATGTTAGTCAGGGCCATTCTTTTGTAGGGATTTTTGAAAGTTAGATTGCGTTGCGCTAAAAATATTGTGTGTCAGTTTAAGCACAGTCATATATAAAATTGTTCAAAGGGGAAGTTTCATATGTCGACCCTTAGCCGAGGATACCTCACTGGAATCTTCTGATTTTTTGTTGTAGTTTGTGTAATTAGTGTAGATTTTGTCTATTGCTAGCGCGTAATTGTAGAGAAAATCTCCTTTGTAGTTGCAGACTTTCATTGTTGTACAGTAAAACAGTTGTGGCATGCATGTAGATTTGCACCAAGTATTTCGCAGCTGCAATTAACTAGATATTATTTTCAGTGCTATGTTAATGTGTTCTCTTATTTTTGATCTTCAAATTGTGTTTTTCTGTGTTGTCGTGTGAAATACTGTGACAATAATGGCGTGTGAAAAACGTAATACTAGGCTCCAAAGTAAACTGAGAAATGACAGTGAAAATGAAAGCAGTGTGTTAGCGCCGCAGAGTAATGAATTAACTAATGTTCAAAGTAGTAATTTGGTAATTGCGCATAGGGAAATGGAGCGGGCGGCAAACAATGGTGTAGACAGTGAAACAGGTAGTGAACAGGGAAGCGTTATCGATCGATTGGTCGGCAACAGCTCGCCTCAGGAATCGGGAATGACAGAACACAATATCGCAAATACTGTAGATTCAGGTTTTGGGTCATCACCGTTTTCTCAAATAAGTCAAGACACATTTTCTGCTTGTCAAAATGTGAATGTTGCCGGTGCAAATTCACTGCCGAAAAGCACTGAGGAACATGTTTCAGACACCAGTGCATTGTTATTACAGTTAATGCAACAAATGGGACAAAAGCTACAAAAGTTAGAAACAAATCAGAAACAAATGGGACAAAATCTTCAAAAGTTAGACACAATGGAGCAAAATCAGAGACAAACACAGCAAAAGCTTCAAAAGTTAGACACCACACTTGAAAAACTAACTACTGAGTTACATAACATTGAATCGAAATGTCAAAAAGTTTGTAATGACGTAAAAACACAAATTTGTGAGCATTTTCAACCTATTTTTTCGCGGCATGAAAATGTATTACAGAATCACGAAGCAGCCATAAAAGAACTGCAAACCATTGTTCATGAAAATCACGACACCTTGCAAGCTAAAATTGACTCAGTTGCATCTACCGATTCGGTTACGCAACTTGCAAAAACTCAGGAAAACTTAAAGGACACAGTAGATACTCTGAAACTTGGTTCAGAAAAACATACAGAGGAAATAATTTCACTATCGGATAAAGTAGCTGAACTTTCATATCAGTTCACTAACTTATCTACAAAGGTAGATGATGATCTGAATAACACAACACCTGTACCCTTCACTGACACAGAAGAGTATGAACAAATTAGAAAATTCAAACAGAATCAAAATCAAATCAATACACAGTACAAAAGAGAAATCCGGGAAGTACAAGATCAGCTGACACAGGTAATTCAAGAATTACGTATTTCAGAGGATACTCGCGCCCCAATACGGGAAGAGGGACACAGAAATACGGAACAGCCACAAAATAATAACACAGCGCATTTCGGAAGTTATGAAAGAAATTGGCAATGTGCACCGAATTTTGATATGGAACGGCCGACACGACCTAACAATGACCGATATGCGACTCGCCGACATGATGATTTTGACTATAAGCTGTTCATTACTACACGTAAATTCAAAACATTTAAGAATTCTGGCAACGACATTCATCCACAAGCATGGCTCCATCAATTCTCGCATTGTTTTCCTCCCAACTGATCGTTAGAACACAGATTAGAATTTATGTGTGGCTACTTGGAGAATGAACCAGCTGTAAGAATGCGATCGGTAATTCACGATTGCCACAGTGAAGGAGAGTTTTACCATGCCTTCCTCTCAGCATATTGGTCTCAAGCCACACAAGACCGAATAAAACATAGCATCATAATGATGAAACATTTCGAACAATCTGAATTTTCCAGTCTTGTCAAATATTTTGAAGACATGTTACATAAGAATCAGTATCTTTCAAACCCATACAGCCCCTCAGAACTCATCCGCATTTGCTTAATCAAACTGCCTGAACATTTACGACATATTATTTTAGCAGGACGTTGCAAAGAAGACATTGAGGCTTTTCAGGGACTGTTAAAAGAACTGGAAATTGATACTGGCAATCGGGGAACGCGGAAACAGGAGCACAACAATTACAGATCACATCCGTCACAATTCCGCGATGACAGAAATAATATACGACAAGGCTATTCTTTCAACGTAAATCGTGACCGAAACAGACACCACCCGTATGACAACCGTTGGCAGAGTAGTAATAATTACAGGGAAAGATCATCTCTCCGTAGTAATGAATATGACAGAGATAACCACAGAAACAGACAATATGGGAACCAAAACAATTATTACCAGGGGAGACAGAATAACTTCAGACGCAACAGTTCAGCGCGGAGTTACGATTCAGGGAGAAATTCTCCACCACATGACCGACAAACAAGAAACTATGTAAACTACCGACAAAACGACAGACGTGAATTTCATCAGAACTGGCGGAATTCTAACAGAGCTGGGCCCTCTCGGCAAGGCGAATTTGTAGAAGTTAGGTCTCCTAATCCCAATAACAACGCGCGCCAACAAAGAGACAGACAATGACTCGCGCCGCAGGCACCCACGTGCGCCAGGTGGCTCAGAGAAAAATAACATAAGACGCTAGCCTGGAGAAAAATTTTAGCATTCTTTGCCGACGTATACCGCATGACAATTGCATTCAAGTTCAAACTCTGAGTACTATGAAGAGTAAAGGTTTACACCAGGTTTCACATGTAAAACCATTTATTGAAAGATAATCTGCTTTTTAACTTTGTCTTTGTCATAAAATTTTTCGCTTCACATTACTAATATGCTTTGTCAGACTTAGAACCTGTTAACATACAACAATGTTTGAAGTTAAATATCCAATCAAGAACCAAGAGAACTTATTTAAACAGAAATGACGAATGCATTGTTATAGTGAACAGACGTCACAGTGTTATTGTGTGTGTACATTCTTGCTTGTTTGTTGCACGATTACGTAACGACTATAAGGCTCACATACTTAGAACATTTACCAGTACTGCTAATGAGATTTTAATGCAACATTTTGGTTTATTTGAAAATAAATTCTGAATTTAAAGTGCTTTCTGAGAGATACCAGATGACACAGAGGTTAGTTTATGTGACAGCTACACGATTTTTATCACGACGCTACTAATGAGTGACAATTTGCAATGTTGCTTTTGCGGTGTATCTGTTTTATATCTGCACAGTTTTCTGAATTCTTCTGGAAAGAAAAACATGTTTTAGTAGTAACTTTTGTGGTATAGCAACAATGAGACAGCCTTTTTCGTGGCATAACAATACGTTACTGTACAGTACTTTCTTCATTACAACAATAAGC
This sequence comes from Schistocerca americana, assembly GCF_021461395.2. Lineage (NCBI taxonomy): Eukaryota > Metazoa > Arthropoda > Insecta > Orthoptera > Acrididae > Schistocerca > Schistocerca americana. The sequence continues at coordinate 357,624,240 of NC_060119.1, read as the reverse complement.
GTAATAACTACGATATCTATACGCAAAGCATTTCACTTTTGTGTATTATGAGGTAAGTACATTGACTTATGCAGAACTTAGCTTTCGGAGGACGATAACTACGACACTTCCACACAGATTATGTTGCAACAAGACGCACATTTAGCGCTACAGTACACGTATTTGAGTGATTAATTTTGTACTTAAAACATTTATTTTTAAAGATTTTTGAATTACAAAGAAAGTTTTCCGTGATACATTTCATTGCATTGCTGTAATCTGTAACACCTGAGGGTATAATTACATTAATCCTCAGGGGGGTACACGCCTACTTTGTGTACCATGTATGTGGCAACCACAAGGAACCCTAGCTAATATGGTATTTGCTTATACAACTTTACACATCAGTACCATATTTCTCTAACACACAAATTACACAGCTATCTAAACTTTTTTTATTACATCAGTGACAGATGTTTACGCAATTACACAGTTGGATAACTTCACACTTATGAAATTGTATTTTGTCTGTACTTTGTGAAATGCTCATATTTTTTCGGAACCATTGTGATACTATGAGAGCTTTGAATGATGTATTTGGTATGGATTCATGATTTTTAAAGTACGTTTGAGGCAGATGACACTTTTGACATGAGCAGAGAATTTTTTTAGGTTTTGAAATTATTGCAGAAAGCTACGACGTTTTTGAGATTTGACTGAGGTGTTATGATATTTTTTACGACGACGATGTGTATTATGCTGCTGAGGTATGTTTATGATTAATAAGCTGGTGCTATATAAGGAATTTGGTTATGCTATGTATTTATTATGATGAAATATTGAAGTGTCGTCGCAAGGTTGACGTGTCGACGAATATAAATATGTGTAATAAGGTAAGGAGTAATGAATAGTGATTAGGGACTCTGACTTATGGAAAAGGATGTTGGAAACCAAGAATCGTACTTTAGAATTATGAAATGTGTGTACATGTGTGAATGTATCACAATGCCACTGAAAATTTTTTTGGACACTGTTATATTCATAGGATTTTGTTTCTACACATTTGCAAAGTAAATTCTCGACCTGTGAAATTTTGTATATATGACTGTCACTGTAGCGGAAACTGCTGTCGTAAATATTTCCGTACGAAAGTTAAGTGACCACCTGCACATAATGCGTCGTGGGCACCCAGGTGTGTCAGACGCCTGGAGAACAAGCCATTGGTGTGAGTGCCTCGTCAGAAGCACAGGTAGAAAAAAAAAGAAAGGGAAGGCCATTGTCCGCGCTACTGACATCTCCTTGTTGAAAGCATACTGTGGAGCTCGTAATTTATGATATTTACTGAAATGCCTAATGAAACGATGAGAAACATTTCACAGCTATTGCCTTGCTAGTTAAGAAAAATGCCATATGGCTTGCTTTATGTATTTATTTACACATTTTGTTTAATATCAAGTTTCTAGCTGCACTGCAGCATTGGTTAAAATAAAATTTTATAGATGTACTAATATAAATATTTTCTGTCTACAGATCGAGTATATAATAATTTTTTTCAAAAAAATGAGGGAGCACAAAGCGACATTTACCTTCACAGGAACCGCATTCATAATTTTCTTTTCAAGTACTTGGTAATTTCTTTTGTAGAATAAATTGTGATGCATCACTCTAATGTTAAGATGTGACATAGGTATTAGACATGGCCATTTTAGTGTAATATTTTTTCTGCTTGCGCTATGTCATGTTTAGGTATAAGTTGCTGCTGTTTGCCAGGCATAGTGTTATTGAATTTGACTTTTGCTAATTTATACTGTAGCTTGCTTTGCAATTTTCCATTTTTTTCATTGCTGTTTATAATAATTGTTTTACGTGCTGCTGCATTGCCTCGTCCCTTAGTTTAGCATCTGAGCTCAGTAGATTTAAGTTAGCTTAAGAGGGGGTAGACTATATGAGAAACTGACTATGGAAAATAGGTAAAGAATGCATTGCGAAGTTATATAAAAAGGATTTGGGCCCAAATGAGCATTGTACAATCAGAAATAATTATTTTGAAAGAAATATGAACAGAATACAGAAAGCATGCTTGGATAAGATTTTTTTGGTGGAAGCAAAGGTTGAAATAAGACGAAAGATCTATGGAATGAAGTTTTGGGATGGACTGCAGTACCAAATGTTACACTGAAAACGAACCCTGTCCTTTCCTTTTGTGTTATCCCAGTATGTGTTTGTGTACCCTTGTGTATTTGTTTTCTTCCTGTCTCTGTGTAGTTTCATAGAATTTTTTTCTCTTTTAATATTAAGCTACATTCACTATGATGAGGAATACTGTTATCCTCAAATATAATTGGCATTAATAATATGTTATTTACTTTGTAAAGATGTTAGACATTATTCGTTCTGTTTAAGTGCTCATGTATAAAGTTGATGTTCCAAAAGTTATTCTGATATTTTATGTATCTACTTATGTCATAATTCCTGTAACACAGATGTATATGTCTATTTCTATTCTTTTGTAAAGCCTGTTTTGCTACAAATGTTATCTGTATTGTTATGTTCTTTAATGATGTATTCTGTACCTTTGTTATTGTATTCTCATGTTATAAAATTGTAATTGACACCAGTTTATCAAACTAAGTAACATGTAAGCATTCATTTCACTGCACACATTTCCGTTGGTCATAGTATATGGACAATATGTGAGAAGTAGGGACTGTTAGTGTTTGCACGTGTGTTAATAACTCAGCAAGGGACTGGATAACAGCATTGCTGGTTCTAAGGACAATTTCAAAAACTTTGTGAGTGCACAAGTGGTGGTTATGGACTTGCTACATTATCCGCAAGACTCTTCAATGGTGATTGTGCACCTGCACAGTCACAACAGATGGCTGCTGACCATCTCTACAAGGACTACAGTGGGTCTGCATCTTTGATGACCCACCATGCCATTATTTCTACAAGGACTGCAGTGGGTCTGCACCTCTGGTGGCCCACCAATACCACAATCTCTACCAGGACTCCAGTGGGTCTGCTCTGTGATGACCTACCTACCAATATTCATCAAAACTTCGACTGACTCTGCAGTGGGTTTGCTCTGTTGTGACCCAATACTTGTCTGCATGTCGAGAGTCAGCACTGTCTTTCCGTTGGAAGGACAACACTACTTCTTCAAGACTGCATGGAAATCCACTACTTCCGTGTGCATTTTCTTTTACTGCTCAGACTTTGAGAAAAACACTGCTATTCTACTGTAATGAATGATCAGGACTATCTTTATGGACTGTGAGAAAATTTTAGCTTTTGACCAACATTGTATCAATAAGTGTGTGCATTTGATTTCTTTGTTATTGTAATTATGAAAAATTTTATCAAATCATTATTGGCCACTGCCCAAAAAAATTTTGTAAAATTTTTTGTGGGGAGCATGGGGGCTATGTAAGTAGGCTGTTAATGTTTTCTCTATGTAAGTAAGCTGTTTATGTTTTCTTATTGGCAATGTTACGTAGCGCTCAATATGAAAATCACTGGCTGTGCTGTGTGCAGTCTGTGGCTGCTTTGCATTGTTGTAATACTCGCCATTGTAGTGTTAGGCAGCTGGCTGTGAACAGCGCGTAGCGTTGCGCAGTTGGAGGTGAGCCGCCAGCAGTGGTGGATGTGGGGAGAGAGATGGCGGAGTTTTGAAATTTGTCATGAACTGCTATATTTATATATGATGATATCAAGGTAAATACATTGTTTGTTCTCTATTAATATCTTTCATTTGCTAACTATCCCTATCAGTAGTTAGTGCCTTTAGTAGTTTGAATCTTTTATTTAGCTGGCAGTAGTGGCGCTTGCTGTATTGCAGTAGTGGGAGAAACGAAGATTATTGTGAGGTAAGTGATTTAGTGATTTGTGAAAGGTATAGTTTAATGTTAGTCAGGGCCATTCTTTTGTAGGGATTTTTGAAAGTTAGATTGCGTTGCGCTAAAAATATTGTGTGTCAGTTTAAGCACAGTCCTGTATAGTTGTTCAAAGGGGACGTTTCAAGTGCAAAGCCAAAATTTTAACTAATTATGTGATATTTAGGTATTAATATTATCTTTTATTTTTGTCTGTATTTTTGTGGACGAATTTGGTGGTATTTTCACCACCAATGCTGGCAAAAATACCATCAAATTCTGGCCTGTGGAGGAGGGGCATATGAAAGGTGGCTACACTGAGCCACTGCGCCAGAGATTGCGCCAAAGAGTATTATTCTGCCGCCTCCACAGGGCTTGGAGAGAACTCGTAGAAGTCAGTGCTTGTCCAGAGCTCGTAGTAGAGTGCTTGTCGAGAGCTCATAGTAGTCAGTGCCTGTCGAGGACTCGGGGTAGTCTGTGCTGAGATGTTGTAGCAGAGAGTGTTTGTTGAGATGTGCTAGTAGGCAGTGCTTGCTGAGATGTGATATTGGAGAGTTCTCGTTGAGATGTGATAGTAGAGAGTCGGTGTGAGATATATTGTAAGGATTAGAGTGATTTTCATCAATATAAATGAGGTATCAAACTCCGTTTGTTTTTTTTCATTATTTCAGTGTCCTAAATAATGTGTCATTACAGGTTCAGTCAACAAAGCATCTGGCGTGTGTTCTTGTATTAGATTGTAATTCTGCTTTCCATGAGCAATTATAGTATTTTTAATTTTCTTTTATCACGTCAGTATAATTGGTATTTAAAAATTCTTGTCTTGTTGGAGAAGAACCGTGCCAGATGTGTACGATGAGTCACACTCCCACACACAGAACAATTACACTTGTGCTTTGGTTTAGTAGGTTTTATAGTTGCTGGGAACTTAATTAATTAACTGTGTTAACGAAAATTTTCTTTCATTGTTTGTTGTTATTCTATGCAGTCAGATTGCGTACAAAAACTAGTCAGGGCCAACCGTTTACGAAACAGCGGAATCGGACATACAGCTACTAAAAACTAAAAATATTTTCAATCTTATTTAATTAAGCCCCCATGCAGCTTCTATTCTCTTCTTGTCCAAACTAGTTATCGTCCATGTTTCACTTCCATACACGGCTACACTCCATACAAATACTTTCAGAAAAGACTTCCTGACACTTAAATCTATGCTCGATGTTAACAAATTTCTTTTCTTCAGAAACGATTTCCTTGCCATTGCCAGTCTACATTTTATATCCTCTCTACTTCGACCATCATCAGTTATTCTACTCCCTAAATAGCAAAACTCCTTTACTACTTTAAGTGTCTCATTTCCTAATCTAATTCCCTCAGCATCACCAGATTTAATTTGACTGCATTCCATTATCCTCGTTTTGCTTTTGTTGATGTTCATCTTATATCCTCCTTTCAAGACACCGTCCATTCCGTTCAACTGCTCTTCCAAGTCCTTTGCTGTCTCTGACAGAATTACAATGTCATCGGCGAACCTCAAAGTTTTTACTTCTTCTCCATGAATTTTAATACGTACTCCGAATTTTTCTTTTGTTTCCTTTACTGCTTGCTCAATATACAGATTGAATAACATCGGGGAGAGGCTATAACCCTGGCTCACTCCTTTCCCAACCACTGCTTCCCTTTCATGCCCCTCGACTCTTATAACTGCCATCTGGTTTCTGTACAAATTATAAATATCCTTTCGCTTCCTGTATTTTACCCCTGTCACCTTCAGAATTTGAAAGAGAGTATTCCAGTAAAGCTTTCTCTAAGTCTACAAATGCTAGAAACGTAGGTTTGCCTTTTCTTAATCTTTCTTCTAAGATAAGTCGTAAGGTTAGTATTGCCTCACGTGTTCCAACATTTCTACGGAATCCAAACTGATCTTCCCCGAAGTCCGCTTCTACCAGTTTTTCCATTCGTCTGTAAAGAATTTGCGTTAGTATTTTGCAGCTGTGACTTATTAAACTGATAGTTTGGTAATTTTCACATCTGTCAACTCCTGCTTTCTTTGGGATTGGAATTATTATATTCTTCTTGAAGTCTGAGGGTATTTCGCCTGTCTCATACATCTTGCTCACCAGATGGTAGTTTTTTGTCGTGACTGGCTGTCCCAAGGCCATCAGTAGTTCTAATAGAATGTTGTCTACTCCCGGGGCCTTGTTTCGACTCAGGTCTTTCAGTGCTCTGTCAAACTCTTCACGCAGTATCTTATCTCCCATTTCGTCTTCATCTACATCCTCTTCCATTTCCATAATATTGTCCTCAAGTACATCGCCCTTGTATAAACCCTCTGTATACTCCTTCCACATTTCTGCCTTCCCTTCTTTGCTTAGAACTGGGTTGCCATCTGAGCTCTTGATATTCATACAAGTGGTTCTCTTCTCTCCAAAGGTCTCTTTAATTTTCCTGTAGGCAGTATCTATCTTACCCCTAGTGAGACAAGCCTCTACAGCCTTACATTTGTCCTCGAGCCATCCCTGCTTAGCCATTTTGCACTTCCTGTCGATCTCATTTTTGAGACGTTTGTATTCATTTTTGCCTGCTTCATTTACTGCATTTTTATATTTTCTCCTTTCATCAATTAAATTCAATATTTCTTCTGTTACCCAATGATTTCTACTAGCCCTCGTCTTTTTACCTACTTGATCGTCCGCTGCCTTCACTACTTCATCCCTCAGAGCTACCCATTCTTCTTCTACTGTATTTTTTCCCCCATTCCTGTCAATTGTTCCCTTATGCTCTCCCTGAAACTCTCCACAACCTCTGGTTCTTTCAGTTTATCCAGGTCCCATCTCCTTAAATTCGCACCTTTTTGCAGTTTCTTCAGTTTCAATCTGCAGTTCATAACCAATAGATTGTGGTCAGAATCCACATCTGCCCCTGGAAATGTCTTACAATTTAAAACCTGGTTCCTAAATCTCTGTCTTACCATTATATAATCTATCTGATACCTTTTAGTATCTCGAGGATTCTTCCAGGTATACAACCTTCTTTTATGATTCTTGAACCAAGTGTTAGCTATGATTAAGTTATGCTCTGTGCAAAATTCTACAAGGCGGCTTCCTCTTTCATTTCTTCCCCCCAATCCATATTCACCTACAGTGTTTTCTTCTCTCCCTTTTCCTACTGACGAATTCCAGTCACCCATGACTATTAAATTTTCGTCTCCCTTCACTACCTGAATAATTTCTTTTATCTCGTCATACATTTCATCAATTTCTTCATCATCTGCAGAGCTAGTTGGCATATAAACTTGTACTACTGTAGTAGGCATGGGCTTTGTGTCTATTTTGGCCACAATAATGCGTTCACTATGCCGTTTGTAGTAGCTAATCTGCACTCCTATTTTTTTATTCATTATTAAACCTACTCCTGCATTACCCCTATTTGATTTTGTATTTATAACCCTGTAATCACCTGACCAAAAGTCTTGTTCCTCCTGCCACCGAACTTCACTAATTCCCACTGTATCTAACTTCAACCTATCCATTTCCCTTTTTAAATTTTCTAACCTACCTGCCCGATTAAGGGATCTGACATTCGACGCTCCGATCCGTAGAACGCCAGTTTTCTTTCTCCTGATAACGACATCCTTTGAGTAGTCCCCGCCCGGAGATCCGAATGGGGGGCTATTTTACCTCTGGAATATTTTACCCAAGAGGACGCCATCATCATTTAATCATACGGTAAAGCTGCATGTCCTCGGGAAAAGTTACGTCTGTAGTTTCCCCTTGCTTTCAGCCATTCGCAGTACCATTACAGCAAGGCCGTTTTGGTTAATGTTACAGGGCCAGATCAGTCAATCATCCAGACTGTTGCCCCTGCAACTACTGAAAAGGCTGCTGCCCCTTTTCAGGAACCACACGTTTGTCAGGCCTCTCAACAGATACCCCTCCATTGTGGTTGCACCAACGGTACGGCCATCTGTATTGCTGAGGCACGCAAGCCTCCCCACCAATGGTAAGGTCCATGGTTCATTGGGGGGGGGGGGTCTGACATGTACTTTGTAATTTACAACTCGGCAAAGCTAAGTGTTGCCTGAGCCGAAGCGGCTCAAACATTTGACAGCTTTATTAATTTATCGTCTCGAGCAACATTGTGGTATGATTTTTGGCCAATGGGAGCAAAAATACCTACGAATGTATCAATAATCGATTTTAGGCAGTGGATATTGGCACTCCTGTGGTAATAGCACCACATGAATATTGACACTGGCTGCGTTCTCGGCCACCAAGGCGGGTTCATTATGTTTAATACTTCAGAAATAATCATGGAGAAATTAAAATATTTTGTTCATTCATAAACATTCGGTATTACGTACCCTATTATGATGTAGTGATTTTGAAAAAAGTCGTTTATAACCCGATAATTATAACATTATGGAAATGTGTTACTTTCCTTTGTTTCTCTTTATTTCTCTTAGTTTTAACAGAAAACCTGTAAACGGCAACGGCACGAATTCAGATACTTCTTCCCACATCTATCAATCGGAAACAGGATGGCAGGACATTTAAAACGCTTTACATACTGCTGGTCATCAACATAAATCGTCGACAACATAAACGATATCTAGAGGGAAATAACTTCATTCGCTCATCGTGCTGCTGTTCAGGACCGCACACAAAATCAAAAATTATATTATATACACTCTGATGCCGACATTAAAAACACGATAACTGCAGATCGTTTCAAGTTATTCCGCTGTTTCAAGTAACCCTATTTTACGATACTGATTTCTTACATCGTATCCAAAAGAAGAAGAAAACTTTCATGCGTTTTGATCCTATTACAAAATCTTAAGCCAACGGGGAATGATCTGCACCCTCACACACATAACATCATTGACTATGTTTGTACACAGATGCAACTTTGACAGCAAACATGCAAAGTTCATCCTGTGTCTTTTTTTACAGAATGAGACAAAGTTTAAACGCTTCTCAATAGGTATAAAGGTATAATATGCAGAAATGTACTAGGACATGCATACAATCGCCTAACATTTCGACGTTGCCTCCGTTCTCATATCTTTTCTGATAACAATTTTGAGACACAAAACCACTAAAGATAATTCGAATAAAGCTAAAGTGGCGCTGAATATACCATTTAGAAACGGAGGAAATTTACTTTTGTACAAAAATGTTAGCTTTGTTACCTTTTGATCTTATCTTATTACCAACTAATTTTCGATTTGGCCTAGTATCTCATGCATGCCCTTGTGTACGACCTTTCACGTCCAAACATGTACAGAAGGTAGGTTTCAACTGGTCAACGAGTCATTATCAGGTACAGGACACCGAGTTATGAGCCATTAGTTGTATAACGATTCTGGTGTTTGGTCGGCCGGTCTAAATGTGTGAAACGGAGAACGGTTTTCAATTGTCAAAAAAATGATACCTAATCTATGAAGATGCATAACATACTTAGTCCTTCTCATTTCAGACAACCCTATTTTACAGTGATTCACAAAATTTAAAGAAAATAAAACGTGTTACAAACTCGAGACTAGAACTGTTCTATAAGCAGTTTTAGCTAGATTAAACTTCATTAAGACAAGAAAACGAGTTATACCGAATAAAACAGTTGAAGTTAGAAAATGAGAAAGAGGTTCATCAAAGCAAAAAGCGTTTTAAGCTAAAAAAGTAAAACTAAAAAACGGGCTACTATAATTGATGAACCAAAATACATATGTGTATGTGTAAACAACGGTGAGCAGTTGCATCTTTACGTATGTAAAACAGGAAGAATAATAATGAAATAATCATAGCATGTATACGTAAATATACATACACATACATATATTAGTCTGTACATACGAAGAACTTCTGCATGTATGATTTTCTTTCCAAAAGAATCATTTTATCCATTCCACGATTGTGCTAAAATTTATTTATTTCACGCACTTTCCGTGACATACATGCCGGTAACCCTCTCAAAAATACATCAAGTGCACTTTGCTTGGCCTCCTGCAACAGAACACTATTCGCTTCATCGATCTTACCCAACTCGTAAGTGCACTCATTAATTTCCCTTATCCTCTCCGCAAATTTCTTCACAGTCTCCCCCTGTCTCTTTGTCATTGTACTTAACCTCTCCCTAAAGCACCGAGCACTATTCTGTTTCTTGTACCTTTGTAAAAGCCCCTCCTTTAACTGCTTAAACTGTCCTGCCTTCCTTAAGGCCTCAGAACATCTTACATATGTTTTCACTTCACCTGTTAGTCTAATCTTGGCTACATGTAACAACTGCTGATCAGACCAACCACTCATCGCAGCTGAAATTTCCAAGTCCTCCACAAACGAACGCACATTCTCAGATGCCTTGCCAGAATATGGAATAATTAAACTTGCGGCGGCTGGATCGATTCCCTGCACCCTACGCAACAATGACTGATCAGATGCGGTTTCCCGCTTACTTCTAGATGTTAATTCATTTCTCAACTAAGTATAGTCCGCTGTCAGTTGTGCTATCTTTTCCACCAAAATCCGCACCGCTTCTGGTTCCGACACACATTGCGTCCTTGACTCTGCCATTGTGTTGCTTTTGTTCTCAGTTAGTCGTTTTGTTTCAGGACTAAGTACAAGAATAATCTGATTTCCTACAACTCCGTATGATCATACCCAGTAACATCATAAACCAATACAAAGTAATCAAATGCCACGAAAAACATCATCTTACTGTCCCAAATACACTAACACTTATTCTGACAAAATAAATAATATGCGTACGCAAAACATCTAAAATGTGGATTCTGGTAAGCCATACTCAAAACACCAACAAGAAAGAAAATTCCAACACTCAAAAGAACAATTTTCACAGCACTCACCACATCTTGTGACTGTGCTGTAGGCGGTGGGCTCGAGCGTCATACTGGACAGACGTCGTCCGCTATTCTGACACAAAATGTAGCGGTATCCGACGCCAAATGCGGCTTATTGACACCAAATGTAGTGGGTGCCAGGAGGTGCCGTATTACAACTCGTCCGAGCTTTTCAAATGATTTATTTTTTCCACTATAGGGCTTCGTTCACCTCGATCCGCACCACAGGCCCCGCATTGCTGAGGCCACTGCCCCAGCGACCTGTGCAACGCAACGCTATGTCGTGCTGGCCTTGTTCGCCAGCTGTAGAGTTCCAATTACGTCAGGATGGCTGCGTCAGCAGCCGACTCAGCAGTCAGCGTCCCCGTTGACTCTGCGCTGCTCCGCTGGGAGCCGTAAGCCGGCCGCGCTGCTGCTTCTTCCTCGGCTGGCGTAGCTGGGAACATGGCGGCAACGACCGATCCTGTTCCGGCGTCCGAACCTGTGGCCCTCACCTTGTAAGTCTCCAGCGTGCGTCGGGAGACGAGACGACTGCCCACGGTAGCGACCTAAAGAGTGGCCTGCCCTGGCTGGCTCCGGACGCCGCATCGGCCTCAGAGGGTCGAACCAATGACCCACCATGGACTGGGACGCTGTAGCCCCATCTGTTGCCATGTGTCGGCTGTAGTGTGACACGCCCCGCCGTCCAGGAGAGCTGCCACACTTGAATGAATCTCGTTAGAAAACAACACCTATTTATACTCAGCTGCGCGCCTCTGTTCCGCTAACGCATCGCTCCGAGTCATGTATGCCCCACACCCCGGTCGCGCCAGTGGGCCCCTTCTTCCCCTATAGCTTGCGACATGCGAAACACTGCATTTACGTTTTTCAGTGTTTCGATGGCCCCTGTGGCCTCCATTCCACTTCGCGATCACTGGTCAGCGTAACTTACTGCAATCCAGCCCGCACCCGGGTGTAACTTATGCACTCCTAAATACTGCACCAAAGCTAACTTCCCTATCTTAAACTGTGGTGCCGCTACAAATTGTTTGAAACTGTGTGTAATTACTAGTATCATTATCATTTATCCTGTCCAGGATTATATTAACGGATCTTCTTATGGACGATTTTGGGATTTTTAAAATGTTTGCTGTCTTTAAAATTATAATAAATAGAAGTTGTTTGAAAGAATGTCACACCCATTTACTTCACTCACTAGTTCTGTTATGGTATTCTCTCATCAGATAAAAAAAAATGTGTTATAATCAGCCTAATATCTATTCCGTCGTGCATCTCTGGATCATAATATTGAACTAATTTATGGCTTATATCTGACTGCTAAGATTTTCCTCTACCTCTGCCGCAGGATCGCTCCTCACTTTCGAACTCCCCTAAAGTAACCAAATGCCTCGCTACATATGAAGTCCCTTACAGTGACAGCGCAGAGAAGTTGTAAATATCAGGTTTATACTATGTATTACTTTATAAATTCGGTAATACATCTGATTTTATTACAGTAGTCGTCTCTCCTTGTATAGGTGGGAGATTAAAATTTCGTTAAAAGATATAACTGCAACGAAGAAACGCCTGATTACCACTCTCACTCTCGAATCACATCTGTGGTACCCTAGCCATTGCTACCATACGCTAGGCGGTACGTGGTTAATATAAAATCGGTAGGCTAATTAATTAAACTGATCATGAGAGTCACTTTGCATAGCGAGTAATATTTTTTCAGCAGTCGGATTATACTCACCACACAGCTGAAATGGTAATCCGTGGAGGGAAGACGATGTTCTTTTCGAGGAACACTATTGAGAATTGACATTCGGAGCTGGCCACAGTAGGATCCTACTGCTGGCAACATACATTTCACTTGAGGACGACACTATCAATAACACGATCACAATGACTATGTTACTATCAAACAGCATAAAAGCAGTCTTGGTTCCACAGATACACTCAAGAGTCATTGACGATATCCATGTTATACACGCTCTATAAATCGAGGTATGGTATTGTATCCGAATGAAGTGGTCTTCCATATAAATACCGCTACATTGAATATAGACAGAGATCGCAGAGTCTGTGTTAAACACACCAAAAATGGGGATTCATGCCACCAGCGGTGTAGCTCATAATAATAATAATAATAATAATAATAATAATGATGTGATCTCCTAAGGAACCAAACTACAGAGGTCATCGGTCCCTAGACATACACACTACTTAAATTAACTGTAACTAACTTACGCTAAGAACAACACACACATCCATGCCCGAGGGAGGACTCGAACCTCAGGTGCGAGGGGCCGCGCAGTCCTTGAATTTGGAAATTGATTCGTGTAAGAAACTTGGTATTATGCCGATATTTGCAAATTCTTCGTGCCACAGCTAGATATTTCCAACGCTAACAAACAGTATTTGTAACGCATTCGATCTCGATATCTTGTAGACAGTGTAACAGAGTTTTCTGCGACATATTCACGGCGTTATAGGTGATGGAGGGTGATGATTGATCAAGAATGATCACATACAATAGATGGTGTGCTACGTGTGCTGTTCGTGTGTTGCGGATGGCTCCTGTGACCCGTTGTAAATTCGAGCTAGTGCTCAAGTGTGGATCTGGCACGTGTTATGTCTGGAGCGATGTTCAGATGCGGACAGATACCACATCTGGTATAGGGCTTGAAGGTGGATTCACTGTGCATTATACTCAGAGCGACATTCAGAGGCGGAGCCACAGTACGGCAAATGCGGGACAGGGCAGCTGGGGGACTGCAATATACAACCACAGAATGGATCTTGTATTTGCCCTGTGCAAGAGTGTTCAGTTGTTTTAAACCCCAACAAGCAATATTAAAAATGTACTTCTTTGACTCTCCACCAATCACAATCATGCGGTGTCAGCTAATAAATACCTTACAGAACAATTCCTGTATTTTTTTTTTCAAGTTCTACTGTATGTCTACTGAGGTAATAGTGATACATCCAAGTTGACTGCTGCCTTTGATGCTTTCCTGGAAAAGAGAACCATCTGCCTCTAAAATTAACATGGATCAGCGTTAAAGGATGAAATAAAATGATCTGCTGAGAGGGGTTGTAACGAGGTATGAGGCTTGTGATGCATCCTAGAGAGAGGGAGATGTTACCTCATGTCATTTAACACGCGTTTAACCATTTTGTTCCATTGTCCTCTCCAGGTGTATCAGTGTGTGGTATAACTTGCGATCGATTCGTGAACAGTTGCGTGTTCTGTGTGTGACTTGGAGTGCCATCTGCGTGCAATCGATAACAGCAAACGTCTCCAAACGACTGTCAGCAGAAGGCTTCCAATGCTTGTGTGATGAATCATGTCCATCGATGCAAAACCTACAACACCCATCTCTAGATGAAAGAAGTTGTACGCGAAGAACTCCAGTTCTCTGCCACATCTTGGACATAAATCGAGTCTTCAGTTTCATAACTACAGTGATTCTATGTTAGTGACAGGTGTTTGTGAGGTACTGCATATCCTATGTATTCATTTACTTGATAGTTGCCCTATTTACGCAGTTAGTGCAGTGTGGCATTTAATTTCACTTACCAAACATCACTGCTACGCATTTGTTTGTTTCCTTGTAAGAGGCTAAGAGGCGTTTTCCGTTGCTGGTGATCATTTTGTAGGACTGATGCGGGCATTGTATAATTTCTGAACCATAATCGATTGTGAACAGTGGGCGCTATACACCTCCAGAAAGCTTGCAGGGTGGATATATGTCAGATGTTGGACATACACGTCCTGCATTAGAGTACTAAGAGCCTTGCACTCTGCATGGCTAATATTTCGGAAACCACATGCCTTTAACACTATAGCAAGTTTAGGTGCAAGAACTGTGTAGCCTCAGGAGTGCATGTGTCAATGTTCTACGTTCATTTCTCTCTTGCTGATGTGTTCTTGGTACTGAACCAGACACTAGAACAATACTTAAGAATTGATACCACAGTTGATTTATGTAAAATGCTTCAAAGTCAATCCGTCTGGAGCTCCATTATGCATAAACCACACTTTTTTCTTGACTATCTGTTATATCATCATAACACTCTCATATCTACTATATATAGATAAAAGGTGCTAACCTCATAGACAAGTGCGCATGTGGAGAGACCTTGTGCACTTGGAGGGGTGTCTCGAGCGGGATTGGTACCGAACAGTCTTCTATAAACAGCAGTTATGGACTCAGCTCGATATGTCCCATCATGTGACGTGAAACGTCACGTCATACTTCTGGTCAGTTGCAAATTAAATCGGGGAGAGTGCTGTAGGGAGAGAGGGATGGTGGTCAAAGACAATGCTGGGAGATATTTCAATCTCCAACTTTATCCTAAGAATGCGAGAATACTCTGTGACTCCCATAAGCATAGGGAAAGACGGGTGATCGTAATCGTAAATTATGCACTATGATCGAAGTAATAGAAATATGTAGATAACTTAACTGCATCGGTATAGGATGCTGTCAGGTATATTTTGCTGTATATGTTCGACAATTAACCATGAATGAACGAACTGCAAAGTCATCTATCTACATTTACAATCTAGTTTATGGTACACGCAAAGTAGTGGAGGGGTGGTATAGCGGTGATACAGGAATTGGGAAGCATGCAGTTGTGTCACTGGTCGGCGTTAAAATTACGAAGAAACTGGTAAAAATTGATCGCACTAACAAATGTACACTGTCCCATATCGACAGCGTCTTTTCCATCCCATAAATCCACTGATACACTGTTGATTACCACATTATGATTGACTAACACCACTTGCTTGAGATGGAGAGAGGCTTGGTGAGAGCAACACCTTCCTTAGGTGGCCAGTACCAAAACAGTTCAGTTCAATATAAGGATTCAGTGCTTGGTCCTTTCAAAATGCCTTGCGGAACACTGGATATCTGCTACTTGTCACTGTGTAATGTGGGATTAAATGCAGAGTTCATCACCTAAATACAGTTGTTTGGAAGTATTCATCTTTGCTACAGACTCATCCTGTTTCCATATGCTGCGATGTCCTCCACATATTTCTATTTTTTTATTTCACCAATAAGATAACGGTACCTCTTTTTCTTTGAGCGACCTCATATGTGTTGTGAACAGCACCTTCCAGCGACGGTCAACAATGGCACAGTAATCATGTATATAACTGCAAAATGAAGGAACAATGCTTTTCAAAACAGAAAACCGAGACATCCGCTACCCTATCGATGGAAAGATGAGATAAACTGTACAGGTCATCACCTTTGAATAGCTGTTGGAAACACTCTACAATACCGCAAACTCTTCCAGTTTCCATATGTTGCGATGTCTTCCACATTTTTGTCTGGGAGAAACACAGCCTCTGTGTTTTATTTCTACCAGCCTGTGTTGTGGTAGCTGTATAGTTTATGCCATGTGATGCTCAGTTTTCTGTGAGAGCCAGAGGATCGAAACGTGTTAATGTCAGTTTAGCAGCAGCTGACACGGATCTCTAAGTCATAGTAGAAAAAACAAAATGTATGGCAGTGTACACTGATCGGGTATGTTACAACCGAAAAAACAATGTATTAAACTGCCTATGAAGGAACAATACAGGAACTCTCCCGTGTGATTGATAGTCTGTTGGATATGGTCATCCTACAGTACAGGTGATGAAACTTTACACCAGTCTGTGGAAGCGACTTCGATCACGAATTACCTGCTCCAATGAATCAACACCTATGTATTTAACAGGATCGCCACGTATGTGTGGTTGATCGACATGAATGCACTCTGAGAGACACAGATCTCCTTTGGACTGCAGTACCTGTATGTACAGGGTTATTACAAATGACTGAATCGATTTCACAGCTCTACAATAACTTTATTATATGAGATATTTTCACAGTGCTTTGCACACACATACAAAAACTCAAAAAGTTTTTTTAGGCATTCACAAATGTTCGATATGTGCCCCTTTATTGATTCGGCAGACATCAAGCCGATAATCAAGTTCCTCCCACACTCGGCGCAGCATGTCCCCATCAATGAGTTCGAAAGCATCGTTGATGCGAGCTCGCAGTTCTGGCACGTTTCTTGGTGGAGGAGGTTTAAACACTGAATCTTTCATATAACCCCACAGAAAGAAATTGCATGGGGTTAAGTTGGGAGAGCGTGGAGGCCATGACATGAATTGCTGATCATGATCTCCACCACGACCGATCCATCGGTTTTCCAACCTCCTGTATAAGAAATGCCGAACATCATGATGGAAGTGCGGTGGAGCACCATCCTGTGGTACGTTTAGCTCCCTGCTTGCTTTATTCGTCGACTTCCATGGGCTACGCGTGAAACTTGCCCGCACGCGTTCAACCGTTTCTTCGCTCACTGCAGGCCGACCCGTTGATTTCCCCTTACAGAGGCATCCAGAAGCTTTAAACTGCGCATACCATCGCCGAATGGAGTTAGCAGTTGGTGGATCTTTGTTGAACTTCGTCCTGAAGTGTCATTGCACTGTTATGACTGACTGATGTGAGTGCATTTCAAGCACGACATACGCTTTCTCGGCTCCTGTCGCCATTTTGTCTCACTGCGCTCTCGAGCGCTCTGGCGGCAGAAACCTGAAGTGCGGCTTCAGCCGAACAAAACTTCATGAGTTTTTCTACGTATCTGCAGTGTGTCGTGACTATATGTCAATGAATGGAGCTACAGTGAATTTATGAAATCGCTTCAATCATTTGTAATAGCCCTGTAGTTTAGAGATGTCCTACCCCCTGCCACGTATGATGTGTAGTCTTCCTAATTTTCCCAACAAGAAACACCACTGTAGCTGCTCATACTATCTTTGCTACTACCTCGTGTTGCAGGAGAAAGCTTCGTTTGACGCTGGTTTTACACACTGTACACGGTTGACCGAGTTATGACAACATGTTCCCACTTCCACCGAGTGGTCAAAAGGCGCTCCTGTCGCATTAACTCAGCTCGTCCTGTTTCCCCACAGGATGCAAAAGGTCTTATATATAGCGCTCTCCGACTTCCGTACAGGTCATACTTTAATTGGAACGATCACTTGGATTAAGCTGCAGGGAGGGCGGGGCAGAGACTTAGGAGCAGTTACAAAAAGGAGAAGGACTGTCTAAAAAACAGCGCTGGAGTTCTTGGTGTATGGGATCTTTAGCAGATAGGTTTGAAAAAAAGGTGACTCGTTTCGAGGTACGAGAGTGGCACAAATATGATTCACCAGTGGCTGCAATCATTAAAAGATATCTCTACAGGATCCAACGCAAATATGTTGTTGAATGGATAGACTTGATTCCAATTGCAGACAGCAATTCAGACAGCATAACACTACTAATGACCCGTGTGTGCCTGTAGACTCAAGGCCGCTTTTTATGCAGGGTGATGGTAACACAGGCGCTATGGTCGTGTTTTTAATAGCGCGGTCCTTACGCGAAATGTACGTTGTGCGCTGTGGAATCCCTCTGTGGTCAGCTTCAGATGTCATATCTCAATAGTGTTCCTCGAAAAGAATGTCGTGTTCCTTCCATGGATTCCCAGTTGTCCTACTTGGCGAGTGTAATCGACTGCTGAAAAAAAAATTATTCGCCAATCAAAGTGACTCTCGTGATCAATTTAATTAATTAGCCTGTCAAATTGATATCAATGACGTGACACCTGGTGGGTGGAAGAGATGGCTAGGGCACCATGGAATTATTCTTGACAAGCGTTTCTTTTTTTCCGTTGCGGCGATATCTTTTAACGAATTTTCAAGTTCCCACTTAGACCACTTTTTCCACCACAAACGCAAAAACAAGAGGAGCGCTCGCCGAACACTTCCGCACGCCACGCCACGCACTAAGTGGTGGGCAGCCTTCACAATCGAGTGTTTTGCGAGTATCTCCAATGTTTATTACATGGAGCTTTGAGAAGATTCAATATGGTGATTTTTGTGCGCTGGACAGTTATTCCCCCCCCCCCCCCCCCCTATGAAATGACTGACTGACTGCTTGGCGGTCAAGGTCGAAGTGTCTCTGGCCTCTGAGCGTCTGATATAGCTTGCATGTGGATACCGGGAGATGTGGAGCATGAAGACGGCAGATGGCGGTGGCCTACAGAAGTTTCCGCAATCTCTCACATCTAACTGTTGCAACTACAACAGAATAGATGGCTGTTTAAGAGTATGTGTTTACAAAGTACCCTGTCCACGTAGTAACGGCTGCTTTGTGTGGCGTTGAGTTCTTCTCAATATATCCCAGTGGGCTCTGTCTTGCAGCAGAAAGATGAACAGGTATTTGTTTAAATAAAGATTGATTTGTTGTTGTTTCTATCTTATCACACGGTAGACCCTGTCTCCTCCTTCCTGGTGTAGTAGAGAGAACCAGCTTTCTTTTTTTTTTTTTTTTTTTTTGTCATCAGTCTTCTGACTGGTTTGATGCGGCCCGCTACAAATTTCTCTCCTGTGCTAACCTCTTCATCTCAGAGTATCACTTGCAACCGATTTCCTCAATTACTTGCTCGATGTATTCCAATCTCTGTCTTTCTCTACAGTTTTTGCCCTCTACAGCACTCTCTAGTATCAAGGAAGTCATTCCGTCATGTCTTAGCAGATGTCCTCTCATCCTGTCCCTTCTCCTTATCAGTGTTTTCCACATATTCCTTTCCACTCCGATTCTGCGTAGAACCTCCTCATTCCTTACCTTATCAGTCCACCGAATTTTCAACATTAGTCTGTAACACCACATTTCAAATGCTTCGATTCTCCTTTGTTGCGGTTTTCCCACAGTCCATGTTTTACTGCCATACAATGATGTACTCCAGATGTACATTCTCAGAAATTTCTTCGTCAAATTAAGGCTGATATTTGACATTAGTAGACTTCTCTTGGCCAGGAATGCCTTTTCTGCCATAGCTAGTCTACTTTTGATGTCCTCCTTGTTCCATCTGTCATTGGTTATTTTACTACCTAGGTAGCAGAACTTTTTAAGTCCATCTACATTGTGACCATCAGTCTTGATGTTAAGTTTCTCGCTGTTCTCATTTCTACTACTTCTCATTACCTTCGTCTTTCTTTGATTTACTCTCAGTCCATACTGTGTACTCATTAGCCTGTTCATTCCATTCAGCAGGTAATTTAATTCTTCTTCACTTTCACTCAGGATAGCAATGTCATCAGCGAATCGTATCACTGATACCCTGTCACCTCGAATTTTAAGTCCACTCCTGAAAGTTTCTTTTATTTTCATCATTGCTTCCTCGATGTACAGATTGAACAGTAGTGGTGAAAGGCTACATCCTTGTCTTACACCATTCATAATACGAGCACTTTGTGCTTGGTCGTGCACTCTTATTATTCCCTCTTGGCTGTTGTACATATTGTATATGACCCGTCCCTCTCTGTAGTTTAACCCTACTTTTTTCAGAACTTCGTACATCTTGCACCATTTTACATTGTCTAACGTTTTTTCCAGATTGACAAATCCTATGAATGCCAGCCGGAGTGGCCGAGCGGTTCTAGGCGCTTCAGTCTGGAACCGCGCGACCGATACGGTCGCAGGTTCGAATCCTGCCTCGGGCATGGGTGTGTGTGATGTCCTTAGGTTAGTTAGGTTTAAGTAGTTCTGAGTTCTAGGGGACCGATGACCTCAGATATTAAGTCCCATAGTGCTCAGAACCATTTGAACCATTTTTGAATTTGAACCATTTTGAAGCTATGAACTTGCTTCCATTATTGACTGCAACGTCAGAATTGCCTCTCTCGTGCCTTTACTTTCCCTAAAGCTGAACTATCGTCATCTAGCATATCCTGGATTTTCTTTTCCTTTCTTCTGTACATTGTTCTTGTAAGCAACTTGGATGCATGATCTATTTAGCTGATTGAGCGATAATTCCCGCACTTGTCAGCTCTTGCCATCTTCGGAATTGTGTGGATGATGGTTTTCCGAAAATCAGATGGTATGTCGCCAGACTCATACATTCTACACACCAACGTGAATAGTCATTTTGTTGCCACTACCCCAATGATTTTAGAAATTCTGATGGAATGTTATCTATCCCTTTTGCCTTATTTGACCTTAAGTCCTCCATAGCTCTTTTAAATTCTGATTCTAATGCCTGATCCCCTGTCTCTTCTAAATCGACTCCTGTTTCTTCTTCTATCACACCAGACAAATCTTCACCCTCATAGAGGCTTTCAATATATTCTTTCCACCTATCTCCTCTCTCCTCCGCATTAAAAGTGGAATTCCCATTGCACTCTTAATATTACCACCCTTGCTCTTAATGTCACTGGAGGTTATTTTGACTTTCTTGTTTGCTGAGTCTGTCCTTCTGACAATCATTTCTTTTTCGATGTCTTTACCTTTTTCGTGCAGCCATTTCGTCTTAGCTTACCTGCACTTCCTATTTATTTCATTCCTCAGCGACTTGTATTTCTGTATTCCTGAGTTTCCTAGAACATTTTTGTACTTCCTCCTTTCATCAATCAACTAAAGTATGTCTTCTGTTACACATGGTTTTTTCGCAGTTACCTTCTTTGTACCAATGTTTTCCTTCCCACCTTCTGTGATGGCCCTTTTTAGAGATGTCCATTCCTCTTCAACTGTACTGCCTACTGCGCTATTCCTTATTGCTGTATCTATAGCCTTAGAGAACTTCAAGCGTATTTCGTCATTCCTAAGTACTTCCATATCCCACTTCTTTGCATATTGATTCTTCCTGACTAATGTCTTGAACTTCAGCCTACTCTTCATCACTACTACATTGTGATCTGAGTCTGTATCTGCTCCTGGGTACGCCTTACAATCCAGTATCTGATATCGAAATCTCTGTCTGACGATGATGTAATCTAACTGAATTCTTCCCGTATCACGAAGCCTTTTCCAAATATACCTCCTCCTCTTGTGATTCTTGAACAGGGTATTCGCTATAACTAGCTGAAGCTTGATACAGAACTCAATAGTCTTTCTCCTTTCTCATTCCTTGTCCCAAACCCATATTCTCCTGTAACCTTTTCTTCTACTCCTTCCCCTTCAGCTGCATTCTAGTCCCCCATGACTATTAAATTGTCATCCCTCTTAACATACTGTATTACCCTTTCAATGTCCTCATACAGTTTCTCCATCTCTTCATCTTCAGCTTGCGACATCGGCTTGTATAGATGAACTATCGTTGTCGGTGTTGGTTTGCTGTCGATCCTGATAAGAACGACCATGTCACTGAACTGTTCACAGGAACACACTCTCTGCCCTACCTTCCTATTCATAACGAATCCTACTCCTATTATACCATTTCTGCTGCTGTTGATATTTCCCTACACTCACCGGACTAGAAATCGTCTTTTTCTTTCCACTTCACTTCACTGACACCTACTATACCTAGACTGAGCCTTTGCATTTCCCTTTTCAGATTTTCTAGTTTGACTACCACGTCAAGCTTCTGACATTCCGCGCCCCGACTCGTAGAACGTTATCCTTCCGTTGATTATTCAGTCTTTTTCTCATGGTAACCTCCCCCTTGGCAGTCCCCTCCAGGAGATCCGAATGGGGGACTATTCTGGAATCTTTTGCCATCATGACACTTCTTCAATTACAGGCCACATGTCCTGTGAATACAAGTTACGTGTCTTTAATGCAGTGGTTACCATTTCCTTCTGCATCCTCATGCCGTTGATCATTGCTGATTCTTCCGCCTTTAGGGGCAGTTTCCCACCCCAAGGACAAGAGAGTGCCCTTAACCTCTGTTCGTTCCTCCGCCCTCTTTGACAAGACCGTTGGCAGAATGAAGGTGACTTCTTATGCCGAAAATCGAAATTTACGCAGCGGCGGGATTCGAAACCGGGACCAAAGACGTTTTGATTATGAATCAAAGGTGCTACCCCTAGACAAGAGTGATTTACAGTGCTTCAAAAAATACACTTAGCAGACCTGTAGGAGGCTGGGAATTACGCAACCATGATGGCTTAAAATAACTTCGAAATTTGAAATTACACCTTTCATTTTATACGGTACCATTTCCAATCACAAAGTCAAGTTGATCAGTTTATTGTTGCCGACAGTGGTATTGAGAGCACATTCCAGTCAAACCCCTGCCTTATCTCCTGCCAGTTATTAAAAGACAAAACGCAACTGAGATGAAATTTGAAATGCTCACTACCATTTCCAGCTACCTGTAACGTAATGGATTCTCGTATATGGGTGATATCGAGAATAGTAGCGTGAATGTTAAGATATTCAGGTAAACCATGTCAAAATACATGAAATTCTAGAAATTTTCATATGCTACTAGATGATTTCAGTATAAAAGTGTCACAAATATCGTCGTTTTGGCGCGCAAAATCGTATATTGCAGCTGATATCGGCTTCAAGATCGGTAAATTATTTCGTGATTGGCGAAGCATTTCTCACCGACAGATCTCAGAAAGTAAATATTCTTGTAATCCCTGAGTCTGGAGATTGTCTCAACTCGTTGCAAAAATCATAGCAGCAAGTAGGCCGACCCGCTAACAGTACCGTTAGCAGTCGCCCTTGTGCAGAACAACCGGCCGAGCCTTTGTACACACTTCGAAGAGTGGCCGCTGTCTGTGGAGGGCACTCTGATCGCGCATCAGGCAGCACTTGCGGGGGCTGTTGCCTCTTGATTGTTGGTCACGGTAGATGACAGACGGGGTCTGTGTGTATTTGCGATTTATGTAGGAGTGTCTGGTGGTAGATGCCGGGCTCTGGGACCGAGCGGTTCTAGGCGCTTCAGTCCGGAACCGCACTGCTGCTGCGGTCGCAGGTTCGAATTCTGCCTCGGGCATGGATGTGTGTGATGACCTTAGGTTAGTTAGGTTTAAGTAGTTCTAAGTTATAGGGGACTGATGACCTCAGATGTTAAGTCCCATAGTTCAAATGGCTCTGAGTACTATGGGACTTAACATCTGAGGTCATCAGTCCCGCAGCACTTAGAACTACTTAAACCTATCTAACCTAAGGACATCACACACACCCATGCTCGAGGCAGGATTCGAACCTGCGACTGATGAACTCAGATGTTAAGTCCCATAGTTCACATGGCTCTGAGCACTATGGGACTTAACATCTGAGGTCATCAGTCCCCTAGAACTTAGAACTACTTAAACCTAACTAGCCTAAGGACATCACACACATCCATGCTTGAGGCAGGACTCGAACCTGCGACCGTTGCGGTCGCGCGGTTCCAGACTGTAGCGCCTAGAACACCTCGGCCACTTCGGCTGGCCTAAGTCCCATAGTGCTTAGAGCCATTTGAGCCATCTGTTGGTAGATAGCTATATGTAGGATGCATAAGTAATAATTTTGTGTGGTGTAGTATACAAATTGTGTTTACCAAAGCTACGCAGCGATATGGTATTGTGGTACAGTCGGTTGTTGTGATATACCTGGCTGGAGATCGGTTCCACCCGGAAAAATTCAGGCTTTCCTCAACAGTAGCAGAGCAGCGTGATTGGCAAAGTGTCTGTGGCAATAGTCACCGTATTTCATGATCTGTTGTCCACTTTTACATGGTTTAACTGTCAGTGCAATATGACTGCTGTCTGATTTTCGAACTGTACAAAATAGTTTTTCGCTGAAATACTTGTGATTTGTCCAACGGTAGAAAGTTTTGGACAGTGCTCCCACACCAGCAGAAATGTTTTCGCAGGTAACTTCAGTAGGAGTCAATCAACATGCTCCATTCACAGGAGGTTCCATGACGTTGAAGCGTCATAAAAAATCCTTTGTGTGGGACATTGGAGTCTTACAGACTGGTTCAAACAAGACAGGGACGGAACAAGGCATCTACGAAAAATTCAGTGACGTCAGACAGTCAAGTGATGTCTGGTTTCTTCGAGTGTTCGGAGACAAGTTCAGGCAGACCAGCCTCCTCTGGTTCAGAAATGTAGGATGCTCTTCCCCACCTGCTATTGTAGCGTTAGAGCATCTCCAGGCCAGCAGTTGTATAACATCGAAAATTCACAGAAAATTGAGCCTTTTTCTCGTCTGTAGGACATTGCTTCAAATTATAGAAGAATCTTTTAGGCTTCCAATCTGCCATGTCCGTGTTTTTTTCATGATCTGTTGTGGGGTTTCGAAATATGTCATGAACTTTTAGATATGTAATTGCTCAGATTTTACCACCTGTGGTTGGTCGCCAGTGTGAGCTTCCCATTCTAGAACTGTACTTCGAAAAGTGAGGAAAATAAAAAAAAATGCCTTAACACCCTTGACTCCAGCAGCGAACATAATCTAAGCCCAATAAACTAAGCCCACTCAGCATTTCAGAAGAGTGATGAACACCACAGTAGCCTTACAACTCTGAAATTTTTTCTCCATGATGGTGTCTTCAAGCAAGCAGCTGAAGCTCATGAAGTGGGAGTGGGCGGTAGTGTACAGAGGAGGAGGGGGGAGTACACAGAAAATAAATAAAGTTCACCAACCTAACTTTATTCTCCACGAGTTCAGTACAGACTGACTGTTTCCCGCTTTTGCCATGGAGGGGTGTGGGTGGTGGCATAATAGTGGGGGCAGGGCTGGGGAGTTATGTTTTTGGATGTAGCCCAATTGACCTATTTCCCTCCGAAATGTGAAATTTACCGCCATTTCCAATGTGTGGGGAGTGATATCATAGATGACCGGGGGGCGGGGGAGGGGGGGTCGAACCCAGTCGCTATTTTGATGAAATTAACTGTCCCAGGACATACTTTGTCCTACTACTTCTGAGGAATTATTCCATATGCTCATAGCTTCTTAACAATCCGCAGAGTGGCACCATGTCGAACACTTTCCAGAAATCTAGAAATAAGGAATCTGCCTGTTGTCCATCATCCGTAGTTCACCACATATCATGTGAGAAAAGGGCCAACTGAGTTTCACACGAGCGACGCTGTCTAAAACCGTGCTGACTCATGGACAGGAACTTTTTGGCCTCAAGGAATTTATTACATTTGAACTGAGAATACGATAAATAACTCTGCAGCAAACCGATGTTAAGTATATTAGGCTGTAATTTTGCGCGGCCGTTCTTCTACCCTTCTTACATACATGAGTCACCTGCGCTTTTCTCCAGTCGCTCGGGAGTTTGCTCTGGGTGAGAGGTTCGCGATAAATGCAAGCTAAGTAAGGGGCCAGTGCCAAAACCGAACTGGAAGTCCATCCGGACCTGGCGACTTACTTGTTTTCAAGTCTTTCAGTTGTTTCTCTATGCTAGGTACGCTTATTATTATGTCTTCGATACAGGACTTTGTGCGATGATCAAATGACGGTATGTTTCTACGATTTTCCTATGTGAACGATTTCTTAAACGCGAAATTTAAAATGTTAGCTTTAGTTTTGCTATCTTCTACTGCCATATCAGACTAGTTAACGAGTGACTGGATTTATGCCTAAATCCCCTTAGCGATTTTACGTACTATAACTGACAAATATTGATATTTGACTATATTTTGCACCAGGAAGATAATGAAATCTTCATTTTATTTGGATGCTGTACTATTTCGTGAAGATCTGTTATAAATTAGTCACTACAGAGCAAATGATTGTGCGAGTTAAATATAAATCTGTGACTCAAGTACTGTTATTAGCAAAGATGCATGTAAGAAACTCCTTTTCACTCATATTCATTTAATACTTCTCTTTCTTAAAGGAGTCACTGAGCAGAGTGGGCATGTGCGGTTGTGCCCGAAAAATACAATTACTGAAAATTAACGTAGACCACATGACCTAATAAAAGCATCGTACTTCACAGCAAGAAAACTATATGCAGGTTATGGTAAACAGTGGGTACAAGAAATTGCTGTTAAAGATGAAAATAATTTAACTGTGAGTGGCAAATCCACACTAGCTTCCACTACAGTAGTACAATTACAGTAGCATATTTGATTTTAACTCTTTAGGATAATAAAAGGGTTAGAAATTAAATAAAGAAGGCTAAACAACTCTCTTTTGATTATTATTATTATTATTATTATTACAATTAGAACAGGAAACTTATATTTATTATTACAGAAATGCTTTCAAATGCAGAAGCGGTAATGAACGATTCATTGTCGTAACTAGTTATATAACATGAAAAATGAAACAAACCAGGAACGCTGGCGCCTTACTCTTAGAAGAAACATGTAACTGCCCTACCACTGTAGGCTTCATTCTTTTTCATGATATACACATAGAACTCCTTTGAAAATCAGAACTCTTTCCAAAATAGTAAGTGGTTCATAAAGGGGCACCACAATAGAAGCAGTATTTTCTCGGGTTATCGGCCAGATCTTTCACTAAGGCGTGATTGTGGTAGTTACCATATGCTTCGCACTAATATCTTTTCACAGACGCATGAACCTCTACCACCCTTTACCTGTCGTCATTTACGCATTCTCTTTTGAAGCGCAGTAGCCACTGCTTGCTCAGCATACCACAGGCATTCTCCCCCACCCACTGTAAAGCGGCTTATTATCTGCGGTTATAGATCTAAATGTAGAAAGCTGGCTCTCGTGTCATATTCATTATTCAGCATCAGTTCCTTCAACCAATATTTGTAGGAACAACTGGGGGCAGTGAGTAATATATGGGCCATTTAATCTCAAATGACACAGGTGAAGTGTGAATGTGTCACATCACTATTACAAAGTTTGCTGAAAAAGAAAGTATGTTGAAGTTCCACATAACGCCTCTCCAAAACCAGAATATTTTGATTTTCTGGTGATTTGTTAAAACGCTACAGGTCTCTCTAAATGAGAGTATTTGTGAAAATGTCATAACGAAAGGGAAAATTGAAAAACTGTAATAAAAAACCAGAAGTGATAGAAATCTGAATTTATTTTCAGTACATACTTTGTTCTCAATACCAGAAACATGATTAATTAAAACACACTTGTGAGCTTTTTTTCATTTTTTTGGGAAACATTAACTATGAAAATTTATAAAATTTTGTGAACTTCAACATTAAATTTTGAAAATATGAACAGTCACAGGATGTTAAGTGTCTTGAGAAATGATGAAGTGGAAAGACAGCTAAGACATTAATGCATGAAATTCTTAAACTTTCAAAATATTTGTACATAAAGATGAAAGTATCTGAAGTTTTTTGTTCATCTAGAAATTATTTTATCAATAATCTTCATTCTAAATGTTCTAAAAAGTTCATAGTTTGTTAGATGGTCATTGTACTTAGGGAATGTAAAATCAGAGTGCACAATTTATTTATCTCTACAAAATGTGAGAAATTTTTTAGGTAGACGTAGCTCTATTCTCAAGGTCAAAAAATCATGGATACTTAATGTTTAAATTGGTCGCTGATTTTAAGTAAATGCCATTAAAAACTTGTATTTCTTAATCGAAATAATTGCTTTGCAACTTTACAGGTGATTGGGAAAACAATTCAGATTTTGTTTGACAGCATTTTATAGCAAAAATGAGACGTAGAATATTTATACCCTTTTTCCTTTTATATTATTCAAAAACTATTATTGTCTTCTGTCATGATTTTGCCGCTTCATGACATTCCATGAATTAAATTTGCCTACAATGTAACAATCAACAGTGCACTGTTGAAAAGAGTTCATTTGTTTTTTTATTTGCTTCTCATTGAACTTCTATAGCCGAGCTGAATTTGCATATGAACAGGAATGACCTGATTGAATTCCTACCACAGGCTTCATAGCAGATCACTGTTCTCTCTTTTTAAACGGAATTCCCGTAATTTACTTTTATTTAGAATTAAGAGTTTCATGTTTGTTACAAATGTTGATATGGTGTGTGCAAATACCGTAGCATCTCTCCTAGCATCAACATATTCACGCTGGAGATTAAATCTTGTTGCAAGATGTTTACAGAGATCTCCTACCCCACCAGATGCACTTTTTCCATGACCTGTTGCTGAAAATATCCACTTTTTGTCTTAATTCCCGTACTACAGTGTTGACCAAAGTCAACAGCTGAAAGCCGTTTTTAAAAGGAGATGCTGCACCAACAGTCATATACAAAGGTTTAGAAAATGCATGGCCTCTAGATGCTGTGTCATCAACTATCATGGTAACAGTGTAGCACACATGTGCACTGTCATTAATGAAATCATCACTGGCAACAGCAAAACAACGTGATATTCCAAGGAAGTGAGCAACACATGTCAATATTGATACCTGTGATGTTTGCCAACGGTAGATTTGAATTTCGTTCTGAAAAGCAACAGACCAGTTCTCAGCAAAGTCGAAATGAAGAACTAATGTGTCAGTATACTGGGATGTAACTGATTTTATTATGATATGGCCTGTCTCTGAATCATCCGGATATGATGGTGAGCAATTCCTTTCATGACCCACTGCCTAACCTCTGCAACAAACTTCTCTGGCTCTATTGCCTTCTTCGCCAACTCTCCTCCCTCCCACAATGCGTAAGTTACGTCATTGTCAGTATCCTGAATGTCTACTGCTTCAATAGTCATCACTTCAGCACCAGGACACATTGCACACTCCTGCAATCAACATTTATCTTGCGGCCCTTGACAGATACAGAAAAGCGTCACGTCCATCTCTGTGTACTTCTTTCCTGTGCCACTGTTTACAGCGAAAGAAACAGGTTTCGAATTAGTGCAGTAAATATATGTACATGCTTCCTTCACTGGCTGGAATTTTACCCGTTTTGATAGTAATGAGTAAAATTTTGTGACACCAATTTCTAAGTTCGATTTCTCCTTTTTCATTACAAGATATGCTTCTCTTATTGATCTCGTCATGTATCTATTTACATTTTCACAATTTTCGCTAACAGAAATAACATCAGCCTAGTTACGACTTTTCCTGCTGCAATCTTTGTCATCACTTAGGTAATATTCCGGAGCAATAGTAAGCATATAATCTTCCAATGGATGCCCACAGTAATAATCTACTTATGCCCAAATACCTTTATTTTATGAGCTTTTGAAATCAAATAACGTGAGGCAGTGGTTATGTATTTTTGTATCTGCTGCCTACAGTAGTTACGTCATATCAGTGTCAGTAACTGTAACTTCTCAGTATACCGGCTGCTAAGATAGCAGTATTTAGGTTTTGAAACCACACATCACATTTCATACACATGTCACTATCTTAAGGTTCTGCACCAAGTGCATCTACATTGTACACTTCACAGAGGTCTGAAGATGTTGTTTGTGTAAAACTTGTTTCAGTTTCTTCCACTTTTCTTTTTACATACTGTTTTCTTCTTGCACTTTCCTGTACATTTAAGGGAGATTACAGTAGGGGCTACATCAGAAATGCTAACATCCAATGCATCAACACCTTTACACCCAGAAATATAAACATCTGCACTGTCTTCTTCAGTTTCAGATTCTGGTGATGGTAATCGTTCAGGTGGGTAGTCACTAATTTTTTTCTTGTAGTGATGCAAAGCTAATACCATTACTTAAGGACTAAGATATTGCTACAATACCTCTGAAAGATTTCCAACAACTGTGTAGTGTTTTTCAGTCTACTTAAACACCACCTTCTTTTGTCTTTTTTCATTATCCACACACCTCACTCTTTCATTATATGTTACTATATCTTACAAAAAGCTCAAACCAAACACAAAACTCGATGCAGAATGGCTTATGTGTAAGTTCTCATTCGTTTGTTATTAACTTAAGAGCGCTAGAAACAGTTTTGCCAGCATACATATTTTACACTAGAAAGTCAGTGATGCGAAATATGAAGTATTTTGAAAGATTTTTAACACTTTACACAGAAAAATATTATCCACTGTGTTTGTACTGGCTACTAACACATTAACCAAACATTATTTTATGTAATTCTCAGAAGCTTTCGGATGGGAGTTTTCGGGAAAATAATTCGTAAAAAACTCCTAAAAATGCATTTTTTTACCTTTTTAGTAATAAGTTTTACTTAATACTGTTAGCTGGAACAGAAAAGATACTTTTTATATTTACATCCGTAGTATCTGATAATATGACAGAAAAGATTGCGTTCTGTGACTTTCCAAATAGAAAAAAAAACCATTTTAAGTGGAAAAATTAACTTAAATTTCGTGTTTTCGTCTTAAATTTGTAAGATAAAGGTAGCTAATAAGTGTGTGGGTGTCAACTAAATTTCAACACACTAAGAGGGAGCTTTAATGTAAAACATCTGCTAGGTCTGCACTGCTTTTGGTTAATTAGTTATATGTTTTTCGTTCTATACCGCTTTAAGAGTTATATACAAAATATACATTTTTCAAAGAACCATACGATTTACAGAAATTAAGATAAAACGAAAATACTTTATTTCTTAACACTTATGATATAAAAGTCTAATATATATTTTTTCACAGAAATTCATAACAACAAGTTGACATGACATGTACGGTTCAAATGGCTCTGAACACTATGGGACTTAATATCTGAGGTCATCAGTCCCCTAGAACTTACAACTACTTAAACCTAACTAATCTAAGGACATCACACACATCCATTCCCCGAGGCAGGATTCGAACCTGCGACCGTAGAGTCGCGCGGTTCCGGACTGAAGTGCCACCGCGGCCGGCTGACCTGTATGATCTGATATGAAATCACCCATGCACTTTATGTAAATCGAAGTTGGTAGGGGAAGAAAGGAAAAGGAAGGAACTAATGATATCATCAGTTGCAGCGGAACTTCATGCAGAATCAGAAGTGACGAGTGAAAATTTGTCTGGACCGGTGCACGAATCTGGGTTCTCCTGCTTACTAGGCAATTCAGTTAACCACTACACCACCCGGACACAGTGTTTATTGCAAATGCGCGTACTGTCTCGGTATGTTCCATGGCAGACTCACACCTAACTGCATTTCCCACCCATGTCCTCCATGCCCAACGATTAGGTTTCCGCTGCAGCCCGAACCGAGCGTAAATGTGCATCTGCAGTGAAAGCAGTGGATTCATTGCCCATCGAGGTGAATGATTATATAAATGTTTGGCGTTTGTTCTTTTGGACACCTCCAGCGACACGATTCTCGGGCGTGTGGTTAGGTAGGAACCTACGAGGGTAACTTAAACAACTATGAACAGACCGAGCAACAATCATATTTATAGTTGTGCTTGTCATAATACTTTGCTGCGATGGAATCCTTAAGAACAATTGTGTAAATGTTTCGCTCAAGACTAAGATCGCAAAATAAGATTGAGGGACGTCAACATAGTTACAGACGTACTTCCAATATTTAATCACTCGTGTCAACGCGCCACATTTGCAGCAATTTATTGCATGCAGAGATGTTTGCACACATGCGGCCGACTACGTGGGTGCGACGGGGCACGAGCACCCACATACAAAATGTTGTGGAGGCGCCGCACCCACAAAATTTTTAGTTCGATAGAAACAAAATAAACATTTCCCACTGGCTTGGACGCCAAACGCTCAGTTTCATCATCGTATGAAAAAGTTCCGCCCCCGGTAGCTGAGTGGGCAGCGTGACAGAATGTCAATGCTAAGGGCCCGGGTTCGATTCCCGGCTGAGTCGGAGATTTTCTCCGCTCAGGGACTGGGTGTTGTGTTGTCCTAATCATCATCATTTCATCCCCATCGAAGCGCAAGTCGCCGAGGTGGCGTCAAATCGAAAGACTTGCACCCGGCGAACGGTCTACTCGACGGGAGGCCGTAGTCACACGACATTCACATATGAAAAAGTAATGGGCAGTTTAAACACTGAGATGAGAGTCAAAATTTCTGACCTCGAAAACATACCTGTGTTTCAGGTGCCTTTGTGCAAAGGCAACCAAGCAGGGCTTTCTCTGGACAAGTCAAAGGCACTCTCCAGAATGACAGTCGCACTATGCTGTGAATGGAATCCCATCTTTCGGCTTGCTTTATGTTTCTTTACAAGTGACATGCTACGATACACACACTCCTTTCGTCAACAATTATTTTAAAATATCAGCTTGCCAATATTGAGCAATAACAAAGAATAATTCGGGATACAAGAAAGTCTATTGTTACAGACCACCTCAATAATTATTTTTTTCAAACACGGAATGTTTTAAGATTTCTGTGAAATTGTTTCCACGTAACCTGGTTGCTATCGGTTTGTTTGTTGAGACAATGGCTTTGAAGGACGCGGGAGCTTATATCGTTCATTGAAGGGGTGTTACCGCAATTAATAGGTAGTACAAAGAAGTGGATCTACTAATGGGATCCGTGGAGCAAAAGCTCTTCGCTGAGCAAAAATTTTCGCAGTTTTCAAACTTTTAATGATTACTGGACGCGTTTGGAAAGCTGAAACACAATACTGAGTATTGCTTTTGTATATACCTTCGAATTCTATCAGTCTCCTAGTCGCTAAGGCTAAATTCGTCATACGTTTGTCCTCATCATCACAGGTGTATATTACTAACACCGACAACAGTGAGAAGCATGTTCAACCAAAAAATAAAGGAACCCAAGAATGTGTCTTCCGTAGTACATCAGCAAGAAGTGTCAAGAAATCTCAGGAAGGTCATACCGTGAAAGATGGAAAGCACATTTCCTTGGACTTATTAGGGTAAAGAATTGGAGAAAGTGTTCTGTAGATTTCCAGATTAATGCACACAATTTTACCTGTTTTTAGCTATTCCGATTGTTTCTCCAGCCGATCGCTTATTTTTGAAGCTCATACTTATAAAAAAACTGTCTGTGGAATTCTATGACCCAAGACAGAGTTTGTGAACTCAGCTTCCACAGTATCCAAAGTGAACTATTGATGCCAGTGAAATAATCAATAACTTCCATCACAGAAAGTACGCCGCATGGTGCAGTTTCACTAGAGGTCAAGGTGAGTACAGTGAGGTTTTATAAGTACAAATCAATCAAACAACAGATAGAACTATAGGCCTATGCTTATTGATATTGACTGTCAGTAATATTTATCGGTATTACTAATTTTTGTTTGGTACTTTGAATGTAGTAAGCGCATGATCTCTTTTTTATGTTATATGCTATTTTACAACACACTCCATTAAAATTCTCTATCTACCTGCTGTTACGAAAGTTACATTAGTTAACCATAGGTTGTACTTTTTACTATAGGGGTCAGTATTTTTATTTTTGCAGGTGGACTCATATTGCGTACATTGCGCTTCTGGGTCTGCGGGAGCGCCCAAGTACATTTGAACTCGAGTTTTATCTCATTTGCGTTGCTTTTCAGACAGCTGTGTTGACCACTGAGCTAGGGTAGTCTCAACATATACTAATAGTATCGGTATATTTTACTTTATCACAGCGAAGATCTTTATGACACAGGCAGTGTTCATAAAATATTAGAAATCAAAGGAAATCCCTACAGTCCGCCATTGGTATGCACCCACAGAAATTTTGGATAGTCGACGCTCTTGTTTGCACAGACGTCTGAACTGACAGGTAGTTGCGTGTGGACGGGCCTTAAGGAGTGAACCAGCAGGATGTCAACAAGCAAAGCTGCTGTGACAATAGGAGTAACTGTTACCTCAACTGTTCTGGCGCTCAGGGTACGGCTGTGTGTGCAGGCTGGTTACGTAACGGCCACAACTGCCGATACTGTGCCACTCACTGGATATGATGAGCATCAAGAGCCAGGTGGACTACCGAAGGCAGCGACAGATGTCTCTGTTGTCAAGGCATCAAGATTTTAAAATGCGGAAGCCACTGTACCGGACGAATTAAAGAAAGAGTCGCTGTATTTTCAGTTGGTACATTCAATGCAGTTACAGAAACTATTATTGCCTTTTTCTTCTTTGAAAGTGAGGTCTTGTCAACTACACACTCGTTGTTTACATATGTATTATTGTTCAGACATTATAATGTGGCAGTTTTAGGAGGGGTGGGGGGTGTTTTGATCTATGGTTGCTGAAGTCACCAGTAGAGGTCGAGCCTGTCCCATCACTTTTACAGCACTGCCAAACATTATCGAATGCCTCGTGTATTCTTCACTTTTTATTTCTGTCATACGTTGCTTGTTACTTGTCTCATACTTTGAAATGAGTGAAGGTGCTACTCCAGCTACATCAAGTGGTTTGAGTACAACTCCCACAACTAAAAAGAAAGAGTGATTTATAGTATGGAGTGGTGCTCATAAAATGATGCATAATGTGTCTTGAGTGCTGTGAGGAAGAAAAAGAAACCAAAAAGCTGCTATAGTGCACACAGAATACCGTGGCCGGCACATGCGCAGATGACAGGGCACAGGTGGGGAGAGAGGTAGTGGTGGGGGCTCGAGGCAGGCACTGTCGGGAAAATGCCGAGCGCTGGAGGGGAAGTGCTGTCCTAAACTGAAGCCTACACTCACATCTTTTATAAATATTATGGGGGCTCCTTCACGCCCATGGTGACCATTCAAAAAGATGTGTCACCTCTTCTTTGGTTGGTATCTAAAAAGAATTCCGCCGAAGATGCAGCGATTAATTTTCACCTGATTTTCAACGATTTGTAACCTTCAGAGAAGTGTCACAAGTGGGGAATTTTGAGTAAAACCTACACAGTTTTCTTGCTTCCATTTTAAAATTTACTCGTTTTCCTAAAACTCTGCGGAGTTTATACAGTCTCACCTCACTAACATGTTGTGCAGATGCAATCGCGAGAGAATTCTGAAACAATGGGTTATTAAGTTTATTAAGTGGGAACTGAGGAAAAGTATGGTCAGCATCTGATGAAAAAGCACATCCTTGGTACAAAATAAATGTGTAATGACCTCACTTATGTTGTTCCCAAACCCACAGCATTTCTCGTTTCACCAGCTATCGATGACCAATAAAAATTACATTCTTTCATCAGAAAAGTCAGTAGTTAAAGGTAGATAATGAAGTTTTGCATGATAACCATATGGGAAAATACTCTCCTCTTTGTGAGCTATCATTTGCCAAGAACTCTATATCTCCAACCGTTTATGAAATATGAGGAATGTTGTGGATATGTCGCTCTGACTTTATCGCTGGTGCGGTGGCGATCGGAAACGAATGCGCTATGTTAGATCATTTTCTCGAGATTGGTGTCGGGAAAGTTCAATATCTTAGCTATATTTCATATGCAGCAACATATATAATATACACCAAACGCAAAATCATAGTGAGCCCTATTTTTCATTGCTAACTTTTTCAAACTTCGCGCAGTGTCTTACTTCCTTGTAAACATAACAATAATTGTAACCATTAGCGAAATAGTGGGCACATCATAATAAAGCTGACATATAAAGTTACAAGTAAAACAAAAATGAAATTTTTTTACCGGCTAGTGTCTGTAAAATCGTTTCGGAAAAACTGCAGGGCGTGCGCGTCTATTCTGTCATCGTCGACCGGCCGAAACGTGGAAAACGCTTGTCGGCCTCCCCTTCTGAATAAAGAATGAGCTCACCCAGCGCCTTGGATGAAAACTGGTCTCTGCACCCCAGCCACTGTATCCTGCGTGACCTATACATTCTGTCAATCACAGCTGCCACTTACACTGGCAGATATGTACGAACGCTAGACAGAATTAGAAAGTTTGCAAGCTCTCATCCAGGTGAAGAAAATTTGTATTGTACAAGTGTAAAGCTGTTTACATTCGACAGTGCATCGAACTAGGCAGCTGCCAGGTTCGAATTACTTTATTTTTATCTTGTTTCACTTAGGAAGAGGAGCAGCGAAGAAGCTGGGAGCTCTAGTAATAAGGAATACCATCGCAGAGCTTTTTCAACAGAAAGTAGTCCCTAGCGTGACGCTTCCAGTGCTGGGCGAGAAGATAAATAGGAGATTGGGCGGTACCTCAGTAAAAACTTTACTGAAGTCGATCAGATTCTTACGGAAATCCGTACTGAACAAACGAAATCTCTTGATAGAATGTGGTTATTTTGTTCTATGGCGCTCTCGTTTCCTTGCACAGATGAGGAGCATTAGGGACGTTCAACAAAATATTTTTTATCTTGATGTCCTGGATTGAGAACAATCTGACGAGCAGCAAATGCTGTCACAGGCCGCAAGATGTATTGGGTGTTATGGTGTGAGGAGGTGCCTCCTGAAGGATTATGGTGACAAGCGTCGGCTCGAAAAACGGGTTTGTGAAGTAAGCGGAGCTAAGGTTCTGGATATTATCAAGGACAAATGAATTCTGAAAATTTCGAAAGTGGTTTCTGGAAATGGTGCTCCCAAATCTTTCGCCAAATTCTGTGACTGTTTTGGCTAAAGCTTCGTATCGCTGTAGGCATGTGGACGAAACACCATCAGTATACTACCCAAGGGTGACAATGATAGAGTGCCTGGGAATAAGGAACTTTAAATGTAATGACAGCATGACAAAGGCTGAGCTCTATGCTCTGGTGCAGACAAGTTAAATGAGTGAAAAGACTTAGCGTATGTAATAGACGAACTGGCTAAGAGTGTAGGCCACACAATGGCTCGCCTGCCGCCGTACAATTGCGATCAGAACGCAACTGAACTTGGATGGGCGAAAATTAAACGGTATGTCAGGGAGCACAACGTCTCTGGCGACATGTTCGCAGACAATCTCAAGAAACGGAAAGAAGATGCCTTCAATTCTGACACTTCAAAGGCTTGGAAGGATACTGCAAAAAAGTGCAAAAAGTGGAGCATGATTATATGAGGTGCGATGATGTAATGAAAATTGCAATTGACATTATGATACATGCTAATCACTCTAGTGAGGGCTCATCTAATACAGACACACCGGAACTTGGAACTGATCCTGCACGGGTGCAGCTGACAATGAATCTTCACCCACCGACACGGCCAGAGTAGCTGTGAAAGTGATTAACATAAATTTTCAAACAGTTTGATGTGGCATGTAAAAGTTGTATATATTTATTATATTGGTCTTGTGTTAAAATTGTTTATCTGTAATACATATCACTTCTGGCAACTGTTGTAGCAATACATGTCTTTATTGGTTTCAGTAATCACTATCACCATGCTTCTAATCCGCTTTCGAAGAAGAGCGAAACACGGGAGCAGGTTGGCTGCCCTGCGTGAGGGAGGCAGGGTTATCCCCGCACCTCTCTTCACCCCTCTAGCAACCAAAGTCCACGGTTGTTCACGGTAGCGGCCGACTGCCATTATGTATAGTGTCCGAATAATACGAAAGATAACAATAAGCTCCCAAAGGTAAATATGTACCGTCTTACGTTAATGCAGCGATTTTACATATGCACTGTAGCTCAGTCAGTTAAACGCTACTGCTAAGAACTCGTAGGCCTCGCGTGCTAAACTACCATTAAACTAACATTTTTTCTATTCATCTGAAAAATGGCAAGTTGCAATCTGATCAACGTTAAACTCAATAAGTTAGTTCTAATGTTACCATAGTGGTAATATTCAAGGGTGGGTTTCTTAGTTAAGTGTGAAAAATATTGAAAGTGTTTCAGTAAATGTATTCCCAGTGCGAAAGTGGACAACCATCAGCTTTATAATGGAATGACGACAATGCATATTTGTGTCGGACTTGAACCCGGATTTACCGCTTATCGCAAGCGGTCGTCTAACGATTTTCTTTTTAATTGATCTCATTGTGTTCGCTATTGTTCGTTGAATTTATGTGGGGCGGATGTCCCGTGACATCCGTTAAGTTCATCATTGATCCATTTACTTAGTTTTTTTTTTTTTTTACACTCCTGGAAATTGAAATAAGAACACCGTGAATTCATTGTTCCAGGAAGGGGAAACTTTATTGACACATTCCTGGGGTCAGATACATCACATGATCACACTGACAGAACCACAGGCACATAGACACAGGCAACAGAGCATGCACAATGTCGGCACTAGTACAGTGTATATCCACCTTTCGCAGCAATGCAGGCTGCTATTCTCCCATGGAGACGATCGTAGAGATGCTGGATGTAGTCCTGTGGAGCGGCTTGCCATGCCATTTCCACCTGGCGCCTCAGTTGGACCAGCGTTCGTGCTGGACGTGCAGACCGCGTGAGACGACGCTTCATCCAGTCCCAAACATGCTCAATGGGGGACAGATCCGGAGATCTTGCTGGCCAGGGTAGTTGACTTACACCTTCTAGAGCACGTTGGGTGGCACGGGATACATGCGGACGTGCATTGTCCTGTTGGAACAGCAAGTTCCCTTGCCGGTCTAGGAATGGTAGAACGATGGGTTCGATGACGGTTTGGATGTACCGTGCACTATTCAGTGTCCCCTCGACGATCACCAGTGGTGTACGGCCAGTGTAGGAGATCGCTCCCCACACCATGATGCCGGGTGTTGGCCCTGTGTGCCTCGGTCGTATGCAGTCCTGATTGTGGCGCTCACCTGCACGGCGCCAAACACGCATACGACCATCATTGGCACCAAGGCAGAAGCGACTCTCATCGCTGAAGACGACACGTCTCCATTCGTCCCTCCATTCACGCCTGTCGCGACACCACTGGAGGCGGGCTGCACGATGTTGGGGCGTGAGCGGAAGACGGCCTAACGGTGTGCGGGACCGTAGCCCAGCTTCATGGAGACGGTTGCGAATGGTCCTCGCCGATACCCCAGGAGCAACAGTGTCCCTAATTTGCTGGGAAGTGGCGGTGCGGTCCCCTACGGCACTGCGTAGGATCCTACGGTCTTGGCGTGCATCCGTGCGTCGCTGCGGTCCGGTCCCAGGTCGACGGGCACGTGCACTTTCCGCCGACCACTGGCGACAACATCGATGTACTGTGGAGACCTCACGCCCCACGTGTTGAGCAATTCGGCGGTACGTCCACCCGGCCTCCCGCATGCCCACTATACGCCCTCGCTCAAAGTCCGTCAACTGCACATACGGTTCACGTCCACGCTGTCGCGGCATGCTACCAGTGTTAAAGACTGCGATGGAGCTCCGTATGCCACGGCAAACTGGCTGACACTGACGGCGGCGGTGCACAAATGCTGCGCAGCTAGCGCCATTCGACGGCCAACACCGCGGTTCCTGGTGTGTCCGCTGTGCCGTGCGTGTGATCATTGCTTGTACAGCCCTCTCGCAGTGTCCGGAGCAAGTATGGTGGGTCTGACACACCGCTGTCAATGTGTTCTTTTTTCCATTTCCAGGAGTGTATTACAAAGAGCAGCTAGCCCTCTGACCAAACACACTGAGCTGCGGATCTGACATCCAAACTTCATATGCCATCAACCACGTGTCTACCACCTGTACTGGTGCATCCATTACGTACATTACCATACAGGGGAGACATTTTACTTCAAGTCGCTTGCCCGGTGTCGGCAGGTAAATACGATATTGCAGTGCCTGTGTTATTCCAAATTACGATGCAATATTCCTTCGGATATTCTTGCACCTCCCAACGAACATTGCATCGTAATTCAGAATAACGAGAGCGCTCGCGATAAGCGAGAAACCAGGATTCGAGTCCTGGTCCGGCACAAATTTTCATTTGCGTCATTATACAGCTGATAGTTGTCCATATTCAAAACTACGAATACATTTAATGTACTGGATGTACATAAAGTCCAGGAACACTTTTAATTATTTATTGCACAATAGCTAAACTTTGTACAGATGTCATACATATTGCAGTTTGAAGAGAAACTCTGAAAGCCTTTATTTACAAACATTTGATATGCGAAGCATGAGTGACCCCGCAGACGTCAATACCCGGCCCAGCATGGCATCGTAGACTGTGGCACTCGCTTCCCGTATCCTCTCCCTGAGCTCTGCCACATCATGTGGTAGAGGCGGTACATGCACCAGATCTTTAATGTGTCCCCACAGAAAAAAGGCATATGGAGTGAGATCTGGTGATCGTAGAGGGCATTTCATGGAACACCTGTCCCATTCTGCATCACGGCCGACCCATCGATGTGGCAGCTCTGTGTTCAGGTACACACGAACTTCATGATGAAAATGGAGTGGAGCCCCATCCTGCTGAAAGATAAATGGAGAGTCTGATTGCATTTGAGGCATCAGCCATTGCTGCAACATGTCACCAATTTCTTTGAGCTCCTTGTGCATGCTCCACATTCACTTTACTCACACTGGAACATCTGCTTCTCTATGCCAGGCACGAGCAACCCGTCGTAACGAATTTGTTGTGCCAGTAGTTAAATGGCCTTCCTTGTTGGTGGCTTCTTACCGTACTTGGTTCTAACATCCGTTGAACAGCTGTAGCACACTTGTTTTTGTTAACTCCAACACACAGAAAGCTAGCTCCGCACATGAACTCGCCATGTTTGTGACAACCGCTGACAATCGGCAAATTACCAAACTAAGCTGTCTGCAGCTCGTGGTCTTGCGTTAGCGTTCTCGGTCCCGCACATGGGGTCCCAGGTTCGATTCCCGGTGGGATCAGGGATTTTCCCTGCCTCAAGATGACTGGGTGTTGTTGTGTCGTCTTCATCATCATCATTCATCTCCATTACGGTCGGAGGAAGGCAATGGCAAACTACCTCCACTAGGACCTTGCCTAGTCGGTGGTGTGGGTCTCCCGCATCGTAACCTACGCTCCTCAGAGTATAGGACCTCATCATCATCATCACCAAACTACGCTGTGGCGGTATACATAAAAAACTTTCAGGTTTTCTCTTCAAAATGACAAATGTATGATATCTGTACAATGTTTGGTTCTTGTGCAATAAATAATTGAAAGTGTCTCGGACTATGTACACCCTGTATTTCATAACAGCTGTAGTCGCCGCAGTGCCTATTCCTTCCGACATGCATGCTAATCGAAAGATCATTGCATCGTAATTCGGAATGACACAGGTACTGCAATATCGTACTGAAACAGTGTCGCAAGTTTTCAAACACGCGCATACTAAAGCATCATATTTTTCTGGTGTATTAGAAGGCCAGCGCCTGTGAAAGGATTAAACTGTGCCCAATTTGTGTACAGAAATTCGATAGAAAAAATTCTCCATAACATTTCTAATAACACTTGATTAATATCGAATAGACAGTGTGATATTAGACAGCGCAGAGTTCGAAAAATAGAGAGCTCAAACCCAAAAGGAAAGTAAGTCTATATTTGTAAACTAGCACGCTTCAGAAACTGGAGACTGCTTTCGAAACACTCATGTGTCCCATTTTATAATGTTGCTCAAATGTGTGGAACCCATAGCACGTATTACTAACGGAGGATATTGAGTGAATAATCGTCACAGATTTGTTTGGCCTGTGGAACAGCATCACTAAACTACAGAAAAATATAAACTGACAGACGCTTGAAGATAAATGTCAATTATCCAGTACTATTTGCAAAGTCTCAGCAGCAAATATTAAGTGAAGGACCCAGGTATATTCTTCAACGCTCTGTTTTATCACTTTCCAGAGGCCGTGGAGACAATGTTACACTCACTACAGAGGCGTTTAGGCGTCATTTTTCCCGCTCTCCACACGTAAATGAAACGGGAAGAAACACATGTGGCACAGTGGGACGCACTCTCTGCCATGCATTTCAGTCTGGTTTGGATGTACAAGCATAGACGTCGACAAGAGGAGACACTTCCCGCCCTGTTCCAGGAAATCTGGAATGCCGAGGTTCTCTATTCATACAGTGAGTGGATAACTACCAGTTCTCAGGGATATAATAAGGTTTTTGTGCAACCTATAAAGTGTAGTTCTTATGGCTTGACATGTCTGGAAAATGATCTACTAATTTACATAAAAAATGTGAATTGTAAAGTCTTGTCCCTCCCCCTTCTCTCTGCAAAAATTTCTGTGGATAATAATGCATACTACTAAAGGGCAGTGTAATAAATGAATACTGCTGCCACTGGAACAGCCCTGTCAATTCTGGTATGCCCTTGCCTTCTTCTTCCGACCTTACAACTAACTTTGGAGTTTAACGTAGGCTTCGTAACACGTCACAATTTTTGGCATTTTCACATAAGGAACAAAAATTTTACCATCAGAATGGTTTGAACACATGGCCTCCACGATCGTAGAAGTAGCACTTACTGACTGAACTACAATGCCACAACACAGCACCCTTCTATGACATAAAAAGACACTAATTTGCATTTATTGTGCGGGCTTATTGTTACTTTTCATAATATATATGTAAATAACGAGTATGAAGTTGACAGGCTCTCATTTTCAAAGAAAGGAAACGTAGCAATGGCTTCAGAAAGGTGCAATGATTGTACCAACTGAAAATATAATGGCTGTTTTTCTAATTCGTCTGCTGCAATGGCTACCGACGTTTAGGATCACCATGTCTTAACAACGTACATTTATCGGTCCAGCGTCACTCTGCCATCTGGCGACACCACAGTGGTGTCGTGCGCGAAATAGCGGTCAATGGCCGGCGACACCACAGTGGTGTCGTGTGCATAGAATCGCTCAGCGGCCGGCGACACCGCTGTGGTGTCCTGAGCATAGTATCGCGCAGTGCCGGCGATAGCACTTTAGTATCTTTTGCATTCTGTTCGTGTTTTGTTTAGGTAACAATAAGTTATACACGTCAACACGTTTTTGTTTTGTTTTTATAAGTACTTGTGCCCTTTTATCATGGCAGACGAAAGAGACGATACGATTATCTACGATGAATGCGCGGACACCTTGTGTGAGATTCCCGACGACTTGGCCGATTGGGAAGAAGATACTGGATATCAAAAAAATGAAAGTGAAGCAGAATTGTCGGAAGATAGTGAAATATGCCCAAGAAGAACTCGGTGGACGCTACGGTTGCCAACTGATTCGGATGAATCAGACGAAAGAACACAGTGCACAGTGGCCAGACTTCGATTTACCGAGGACCAATAACAAATTTGAACTATCTCCGGGTTCACACATATTTCCCAAAAGTACACAGATCGTCGAGGATACCGTAGAATTATATGTTGGGAACGATCTATTGGAATATATTAGCAACGAAACTAACAAGTACTACAGTCAAAATTGCAATAGAAGGTTCAAAAGATGGCTTTGAGCACTATAGGACTTAACTTCTGAGGTCATCAGTCCCCTAGAACTTAGAGCTACTTAAACCTAACTAACCTAAGGACATCACACACATCCATGCCCGAGGCAGGATTCGAACCTGCGACCGTAGCGGCTCCAGACTGTAGCGCCTAGAACCACTCGGCCACCCCGGCCGGCTTGCAATAGAAGGAAACTGGATAAAATGTCAAATCTGTCGACGTTACATGACCCGAACTTAGAAAATGTTTTGGGCTTGCTCTCCATATGGAATCTGTAAAAAAAGCAATGATCGATGATAATTGGTCAACGAATCCGTTGATAGACACACCGATATTTCGCAAAACAATGTCCCGCAACCGATTCAGACAAATATTATCATTTTTACATTTTTCCGACAACAACAATAAATCGGATAATGCCGACAGGCTTTTCAAAGTGCAGTTCGTAACTGATTATTTTTCCAAAAAGTGTAAAGAAACTTTTAATCTAAATAAAAACATATCAACTGATGAATGAATGATACCGTGGCACGAAATTTTAAAGTTAACAGTCCGTCGAAAATTACGAAACATAGCATACTCATTCGGATGCTGTGTGATTCGAGTATGGGATACATTTCTTCATTCAAGATATATTCCTGCGGTGGACAGCATTTAGCAAAAGCACTGATGGAACTGTTGACACCTTCTTATGGAAACTGGAATTACATCTACATGGTTAATTATGATAACAGTGTAGAACTTGCAGAAACATTACTTGAAAAGAAAATTCGAGTTTGTGAAACGATGCGGCAAAATAGAGAACTTCGAAAACTTAAAGTGCGCAAAGGTCAGTGTGTTTGAAGATTGTCATCAACGGAAAGATGAAGTACTCGTACATGTATGGAGAGTATCGAAAACTTAAATGATACGAATGATCTGTAGAATACATAATGCCACTTTGACTGACACTCAAAGAAAATGTAGGAAAAGCAATTATACAATTAAAAACCTGAAAGTGTATTAGACGACAACAAACACATGAAAGGAGTGGATCAGATAGACCAATATTTTAGTTATTACTTGTAATGTCAACGCCAATATTTTGTGTCGCCAGTGCATCCGACAGTGCTCGAGACTTATGAATTAACGAATATTTTTCCAGAAATGACTTTTAAGCCTATATGTGAGATCTG
Organism: Schistocerca americana; assembly: GCF_021461395.2. NCBI lineage: Eukaryota > Metazoa > Arthropoda > Insecta > Orthoptera > Acrididae > Schistocerca > Schistocerca americana. Next base: position 357,579,602 of record NC_060119.1, on the reverse strand, counting down.
AGAAAAGACTTATTACTATATTATGACTTATTACTATATTATGAAATAACAATAATATGTTTTATTGTTTTATAACCAGTTTCCTACAAAGGATAATCATATAACAAAAGATAATACCATTAAAAGAATGTATTGGCTTTGTATTGTCTGTGGTATTTTTCCTTTTTCTGTTCTTCTTCCCTATGATATATGAAGCAAATGAGATCGAAGATAAGCTGAGGTTTGTTCTTTTAAATATTGTAAAAGGTAGTCATAAGTGATCAAGGGAAAAATATAATGTATAATTTATTGCATGGAATTCTAGTGTACGGACTTTTATTTGTAACTAAATAACCTACTATGAATGTTTTAAGTTTTGTATCTGCAGCAGCCCAGACTGTGCTTTGTCTGACGCCATTACGTGAGCGTACAGAGCGGCAAATTTAAACTGAAGAAATAATCAGACGCTAATTCTTTCGATCGTTATTACAATATTTGAACTCCGAGGACAAGAAGCCACAGAAATTTAGTATTTTTCTATTCTTACAGTGAAAATAACATTCAGTAGAACCAACTTTATGTAAATGAAATAATTTTATGGTTGGTGCGTAAGATTAATTTTTCTGAGAATAATTTATCAGTGACTTTAAATAAAAATATTTGCGACAGCTGTGTTGTTATGGGTAGAGGTTGTGGTGTGATATATTAATTATTTGGTGCATACATTTTAATGTCAAATAAAAAATTATTGAAACTCGTCATAGTCGGGCCCAGCAGCACATAAATAGGAATTTTCAGAGATTATTTATTTCATTCAAATAATACTGTTATTCTTGCTGCTACATTTTCATTTATTTTACAATAGCACGTACACATCACCACAACAACATTAAATAGAACCCCATTACCCATTACATACCCTATACATTTGTTGATAAAAGACCATGTACCTGCTGCCACTACATCGAGTACATCTCATCACGATCGGGTTGACAGACTTCCTGGTCACATAAAGCAACGCCGACTAATACTTATTTCCGAAAAGAATAAACAAAACAAAGAAACTGCCATATATGTTCTAAAAACAAAAAAAAGAAGAATAACAAACTTAATGTGTAAGTCTTGTTGAGTTCCGTTACATCTTGGAGACTGTTTTGCTGCATATCATATGAAAAGTACTAAGTAAGACCCGCCAGGGTCTGCTTCCTGGACTCGGGTAGGCGCGCCAGCCCCGGATCGAATCCGTGTGGCAGATTAACGATGACGGCTGGTGTGCTGGCCAGCCTGGATGTGGTTTTTAGGCGGTTTTCCACATCCCCCTAGTTGAATACCGGGCTGGTCCCCACATCATGCCTCAGTTACACAGCTCGCAGACATTTGAACACTTTCGTACTATTCCATGGATTACACTAGTTGCAGACAGTTGGGGTACACTACTTCTGACCCGGGGGCTACAGGATGGCGGCAGGAAGTACCAAATACAATGCAAATAAAGAAATATGTGTAATAAACAAATTTTGTATTTATTTACATATATATGTCTTCAGATTTCATGAAATTAGAGGAACAGGGTTGAGAGTTTATGAGAACTAACGATGAGATTAGTAAAATTTAACAATTTGTAATCTCCCGATAATGTTAAGAAAGGCCAGCGACAAGCCAAGTAATCCAAATTAGCGCTGCTGGTGCCAAGTGAATAACTTTGTACGAGACGTGCAGGTGGTAATGTGTTATATCTGCTGGCCCTAGATGTCTAGTTGGCCATGGACAACATATTGTGCTTTGGTATCAAAGAGAATATGATTTATTGAGACACCCCAATGAGGAAATTAAGTGTACATCTTTCATTTTAGCAGGACTGCTAAAATGCACAGGAACTCAACCAATATTTTTCATTCATTGCTATTGTGACAAAAAGTCGCCATTTCAGTGCCAAAACTCCGAAAATCTTTGTAGTTAAATGATTGGAAGGAGTTTATGCCATTTTTACTGTGAGCTGCTACAGCTGATACTTTGATTTCAATCAAAACGGGAGTAAAGTAATTGGCTGTTTTCTTGTGATGTAGCCTATGCATAACAAATGAAAATTTCACATCAAGAAATTATGTTGTTTGTTGTTTGATGATGAGTATTCCGTCATGACAGTTGTGTCTAAGTACAACCTCAGAAGTGAGTATCAGTTCAAAGACTTTAAGCTGAGAGAGCAAGTTCAATTTTTTCTTTTTTTCTTGTTCGAGTCCTCAGTGTTCCAACTTATTTGATGCAGCCTGCCTCGAATTGCTCTCCTGTGCCAAACTTTCCATCTCAGATTAGCAATTGTAACCTACATCCTCAATTATTTGCTTGATGTATTCCAAGCTCTGTCTACCTGTATAGTTTTTACCCTCTACAGCTCCCTCTAGTACCATGAAAGTTATTCCCTTATGTCTTAATAGATATGCTATCATCCTGTCCCTTCTTTGTGTCAGTGTTTTCCGTATATTCCTTTCCTCATTGATTCTGCAGGGAACCTCCTCATTCCTTGTCTATCCATCTAATTTTCAATGTTCTTCTGCAACGCCACATCTCAAATGCTTCGATTCGATTCTGTTCTGTTCTGGTTTTCCCACAGTCCGTATTTTACTACCATGCAATGCTGTAGTGCAAACGCGCAGTCTCTGAAATTTATTTCTCAAATTAAGGCCTACGTTCGATACTAGTAGACTTCTCTTAGCCAGAGATACTCTTTTTGCCAGTGCTAGTCCGTTTTTTATGTCCTCATTGCCCCACCCATCATGGAATACTTCGCTGCCTAGGTAGCAGATGTCTTAATTTCGTCTATTTCGTGACCTTCAGTTTTTATGTCAAGCTTCTCACTGTTGTTATTTTGCTACTTTTCATTACTTTTGTCTTTCTTCGATTTGCTCTCAATACATATTCTGTAATCATTACACTGTTCATTCCATTCGATAGATCCTGTTATTCTTTGCTCTCACTATGCATAGCAATGCCAGCCATCAACAAATCTTATCATTGATATCCTTTCACCCAGAATTTTAATCGCATTTTTAACTTTTCTTTTATTTCTGTCGCTTCTTCAACGTATGGGTTGAAGTGTTCAGCAGTGTAGTTCAAAATTCTGAGAAAAATATGAGTATGCTATGGGGAAAGACAGATAATGTGCAATATGTACAAGAAACAAGAGGGAACTAAGACTGGAAGACCAAGCATGAAGTGTTCAGATTAGAAAGGATGTAAGAAAGTTGTGTAGTCTTTCGCCCCTACTGTTGAAGTACACTGCCGAACGCTTTTTCCAGATCCGCAAATCCTATGAATGTGTATTGATTTTTCAACAGTCTTGCTTCCATTATCAACCAAAACATCAAAATTGCCTTATGGTAACTTTACCTTCCCTAAAATAAAACTGATCACCTAACGTATACTCAGTTTTGGTTTACATTATTCTGAATTTTATTTCTGTGAGGAACTTGGATGCTTGAGCTGTTAACCTGATTGTGCGATGATTCTCGCACTTGTGGGCTCTTGCAATCTTTGGAATTGTGTGGAAATTGTTTTTCCCAAAGTCTATTGGTATACAGTCAGTCTCATACATTCTATACACCAAGCTGAACAATCGTTTGTTGTCACTTCCTACCACGAATTGAGGAACTTCGATAGAATCTGATCTATCCTTCAACCTTATTTGATCTTAAGTCGTCTAGAGCTCTTTTGGATTCTGATTCTGACACTGGATCCCCTATCTCTTCCCTAGCGACTCCTCCTCCTCCTTCTTCTTCTTCTTCTATCACGTCATCAGACAAGCTCTCCCTCTCACAAGGGTCTTCAATGTACTCTTTTCCCCTATCTGCTCTCTCCTCTGAATTTAACAACAGAATTCCCATTTCACTCTTAATGCTACAGCCCTTTCTTTTAATTTCACCAACGGTTGTTTTGACTTTTATGTATGCTGAGTCAGTCCTTCAGGCAGCCATTTCTTTTTCGATTTCTTCAATTTATCATGCAGCCATTTCGCCTTAGCTTCCCTGCACTTCCTAGTTATTTCATTCCTAAGCGAATTTTTGTTGCTATATTCCTGAATTTCCCTGAATATTTTTTTTTACTTTCTTCTTTAATCGATCAACTGAATTATTTCTTGTATTACCCATGGTTTCTTCACAGTTACCTTCCTTGTACCTATGTTTTTTTTTCAACTCCTGTGACTTCTCTTTCTAGGATGTCCATTCATCTTCAGCTGAGCTATTCATTATCGCAGAGCCTATAGCCTCAGAGAAGTAGAACGCTATTCCTTCACTCCTTAGTACATCTGCATCCCACTTCCTTGCATATAGGTTTTTCCTGACTGTTGCCTTAAACTTCAACCTACTCTTCATGATTACTAAATTGTAATATGATTTAATATCTGCTACTCAGTAGGCTTTGCAATCCAACATCTGATTTCAGAATCTCTGCCTGACCATGACTGAACTCTTCCCGTGTCTCTCGACCTTTTCCTAGTATACTTCCTCCTCTTGTGATTCTTGACCTGTATATTCGCTGTTAGTTACTGAGATATATATTGTAGAATTCAAGTTCCATACAAGGCTTTAATAGAGAAACTCTCGCCTTTGTCTTCGCAATACAGGGACTTCTTAGCCATCTGGCATGAATCAGTTGCTTTTCACGGCATGGACAATGCCATATCTTTATATTCCAACCTCCTTGATTCTTTTCTTACATGTCGGCAGCGACAACTGCCAGAGGAGAAGTTAGTTTCATTTGAAACTTACTGGGCAGTGGTGTTACAGTGACATGTGCCTGTCCAGCACACCTGTCGAGTGCTATCAAGTTTCGTGGCAGCATCGAATTTTAAAGAAGTAAGGTGTACAAGTGGACTGCCAGAAACTGTGACATTTTCTGAAAAAAAAAAAAATAGCCATATACTGGGTGACACATGGGAGACAGACGGTTTTTAATTAAATAATACTCAGCCAACTTTAAAATTAATGCATGTTTATTTACACAAAATCAAAGCTCATTAGTTGCCATTTTAGTTAACAAAGTTATTTGTGAAAAATAATGTCGTCAAGGTGATGTCCATCATTTCGAATGCAGGACTCAAGTCTCTTCTCAAAATCCTCCATCACACGGACTAAAATCTCTGCAAGGATGGCAGCAATTTCTTGAATGATTGCATTCTTCTACTCGCCCAAATAACGTGGTTTGTGGTTATAGACACAGTTCTTAAGGTACCCCCATAGAAAAAAGTCACATACTGACAAGTCGGGAAACATGGGAGGCCATGGAACATTGCCAAAACGTGAAATAATCCGGTCAAGAAACATGCGTCTAAGAACTGTCATTGAAGTGTTTGCGGTGTGCAACTTTGCCCCATCCCGCTGGAACCAAACGCGTTTTAAAGGTATTCGTCGTCTTCTTAGTTCTGGTTTAAAGAATGTTTCAAGAATACGAATGTAATGAACCGAATTAACAGTAACTGTGGCCCCGTTCTCTTAAAAAAAATAGGGTCCAATAATGCACCAGACTGTTACTTTTTCTTAGTGTAGAGGGCGCTGGTGGATAAGGTGTGGATGCTCTGGAGCCCAGTAACGTAGGTTTTGCTTATTCACGGTCCCGTTTAAATGAAAATGAGCTTCATCGCTCATCAATAAAATTTCATTTTCATTCGATCCCAAAAGCACTTGCATTCTGTAAGCGAAGTCTTCTCGTACAGCAAAATCAGTTTCATGAAGTTATTGGACAATGTGCATTTTGTAGCGATCGAATTTTAATTCTTTATGCAAAGTTCGTCTAACCAATTCACGATTGATTCGTAACTCACTAACATGACGTCTAGCTGACGGCCTGGGCTTCTGACTGCCGCTTGCCTTACCCTTTCAACATTTCCTGGTGTCGTTACTCTGCGTCTCGGACCAGGATGCGTCTTATCCAGTATGTTTCCAGTTGATCTGAAGTTTTCCACCCATCTGAGGATTGTGTTATGGCTCGGAACAGCTCCATGTCGACCGACATTAAACCGCGCACGAAACAATCGCTGCCTAGCAATAATAGACTCACCACTTTTCACGAAACTGTCATAGACAAACACTCGACGCTGTAAGTCCCACTGCTCCATAGTGACTGAGTAAATGAAATGGCGTCTTGTGTGGATCAGAACTATCCCCACCACGACCACCTCCCACCTCCGCGACCTCAGTACTACGCAGTTCAAAACCGTGTGTCACCCTGTATTTGTGTCAAGTAAAAACGTGTCATTCCCGTACTCTTAGGTCCTATCGAAACACACCTTCGGAAATCGCGAACAGTTGAAAATAAACAGCGATAAGCACATAAATTTAATTTTTTTTTTAATCAGACTGAAGTCAGGAAATCAACTCTCACTCTTGAGAGAGAGCGCGATCTTCTATGTAAACAACACCGAATTTTGCAGAATATGCGTCTATTGCATCAATAAAAAAGTCCCAGAATCTTTCAGATGTGAAATCGTATAAATAAAATTTTAATATAGCAGGACATGAACCTACTTTTTGCAGTACCGTAATTCTCCATCACCAAACATCTCACCACAGTGCATACACACTACATTAAACAACAGTGTCTTTCATCTTAACGATCTGGTTGCAGTGCCGTGTGGTGCAGCATTGGGGTCGACTGCTGTAGGAGAGGCAGCAATGTTTGCTGCGAAGAAAGGGCCAGCTAGCCTTGTGCGCCACACTGGGGGTGGTGCCGCGATAATTCCAGTGAAAGGTCGATGAACGATCTACATCTGCATAGACACTACACAAGCCACCGTACTATGTATGGCGGAGGGTACCCTGTACCACTATAATGGCCGGCACGAAAATAGGGCTTCAAAGTCATCTCGTCATCTTACAGCATTGTCAGTTTTTTTTATAGCGATAATTTCAAATATTCGTAAAAATTAAAAAGAAATTGGGCAACTCTATTTTTCGAAAAGAAAATCCTCACTAGCTGCTAGGAGAAAAATGAAAACTAATGTTACAAGAAATTTTCGAAGAAAATAATTTTTTGCTTCAACCTGTGGTAGTAACAAATCACTAATGTAACTGGACTGAAAAAAAATGAACATCTTCAAAGTTTACAGATGCATATGCTGTGTCTTTTATTTCGGAAACATAAAAGTACTCTGAGATAAAAAATAAAATATTATAAGAGTTGTGTGAAACTGTGCCGACTGTGTAGCAAAAAATGTAGTCGCTGATGAATTTTCATTCTGTAGGATTGCAAAGAAACTTCCCTTGAGAAAGTTGTTAAGAAAATTACAAAATTATTTTTAGTGACATTTCGGACATCATTATTGTATCGTATCACGTACGGAGGCAAATTACATCCGCAATATTCCGTGTGCAGCATGCGCGAGTCGTAGGCCGTCGTCAAGAGTTTTGTTTGGACGGCTCGCTTTAATATGACCGAGAATATTCCCTACTTCCCAAAAATATTTTAGTGGCTGCTAATACATAGCCTTCGTCATTGCATCCATCACAATATACGCTACGCAAAAGTAATTGTACTTATTTTGAAGCCAATATTTTCACTGTAGTCGAGGAAAATACTTGTTCGAAAGTATAGGATGTCAGGTCCGCCACTTATGCAAAACACCGTTTTTTCTCAGTACCCAAAAATGTTACAGCACCACTGTGCCATCATCAGTGGGTCTCCGCTTTATTTATTCTTTACACTTGGTGTACATGATTTTTCCATGTCACTTGTGTATTGACGTTGTACAAGTTTAACTGCAAACACGGTCAACACAAGGAGCTGCAAATTTGTTCGAAGGGTTTTTGTGAAACCCAAGTTGTGGTGTCACCGCCAGACACCACACTTGCTAGGTGGTAGCTTAAATCGGCCGCGGTCCATTTAGTACATGTCGGACCCGCGTGTCGCCACTGTGTGATCGCAGACCGAACGCCACCACAAGGCAGGTCTCGAGATACGAGATAGCACTCGCCCCAGTTGTACGACGACTTTGCTAGCGACTACACTGACGAAGCCTTTCTCTCATTTGCCGAGAGACTGTTAGAATAGCCTTCAGCTAAGTCCATGGCTACTACCTAGCAAGGCGCCATTAGCCTTACATAGTTTGAGAGTTATCGTATGAAATGTCTCATCAAGAACGTTGTAAACCAACAAAGAATTAAAGTTAAGTATTCGAGGAGCTGCATACTTTTCTTATTAGAATTCACTACTTATCCTGTTCCAGACTTGACGCCAGTCGGCGTGTGTGTACGCGTGCCTTTCGGCTCCCTTCTCAGTGTGGCGTAGCTAGCTTGTTACGCCACAACACAAGTTTTATATAAATTTACTGTAAGCCTATTTTTCTCAGCATGCAATACGTGCTTGGTACACAAAAACCTCGTTCTTACTACTGCACTGTCCCTGTCTTGTGTGACAAATTTCGTCCATCATTATAGTTCCTGAATTAAAAACCAAGTGAGCGGACAAGACAGTGCATTGAAGTGAATGGCCAGAATAATCAATTTTATGACGGACATTACTCTGTATTTCTCCAGCCACCGGATACTATCCTCTGTCACAATAAAGTAATACCGGTACAATACTACGTTCTAGCTTTTCGTAAAAGTCGCAGATATCATAGATTTCTATGCTCTTCTCGGAGAATGACGATAGGTACTGGGACTGTTCTGATGTCACTGCACTGTTTATATATACAGTTGATACAGAAGCACCACAACGTTTTGTCCTTTTATGAACTGCATTATCCTTACTACGAATCAGCCCGTAAGTCCTTCTATGAAAAAAAAGGAGTTAATCTTCGAATGTACAAGCAAAACCGAACGCAGTGAGATTATATCCGATTGTAAAGACATTCGATACAGGTTTGTTGGAAAAACTATTGTTAATTAATTCAGAATTGTCAATGTTATGTTAATTGGCAGTTACTGTCGAGTAAACTAATCGCCACCACTTGTGGTAAATTTATCAGACGTCTACCGTAAGGGAAAAACATTCCCAGTATGTCCTCTATAACTGAAATGGATAGACAGCTTTTTACATAGACAGCACTTACCTAAACTGAAGGATCTTCTGGCTCCGTGTCTTCAGATTCACTGTCGCTTGTTTCAGCCAGGTGTATCATCACAGATTCCACTATGGTGTCTCTTAAACCCTGGTTCATAAAATCAGTTTCTTGCAATGCTTCTGCGTGTTTTACGCACCTCACCTAGTCCTGCTGAGTAGCGTTGTCAAGAGCTTCGTGTGTTAGCTTCTCGTCATCACAAGTTTGAAAGTAGTATTTCTTTTCACTACTTCTCGCTTTGCTTGGCCCCATATCAATTCAATGGCATTACACTGGCAGTAATACGGTGGCAGACGTACCATTTGGTGCCCCATTTCGTTTGCCAGTTGATCTAATTCGTAAGTCTTTTTGACACCTACGATTTCTTCCTTAGACAGATTAGCCTTCGTTTCATCGAGTGAAAATGAAACATTCTTTTTCTTTAACCACTCTATAATATCTGACTTGCTCCAATTTGAACGTGGCAGCTTTTCTATCTGAATGAAGTGGTAGCTGGCGTTATCCGTCACGATAATTGACCCTTCTTCCAGTGCAGACAACAGTCGAATAAACCAATTCTTAAAAACCTCTCCATTTATTTCTGAATGGTAATCGGATTGGCGAGAACTTTTCCCACCACGAAAAACAAGTTTGGCCTCTGATATGAAGCCTGTGGTTAATGAAATAGCGTGAGCGATGATTAATCGGCCACCTCTGCCAGTAGGCATTTTCAAACCACCGTTTCCTTTGGAGTCGTGCCATATTTACTTATTGATGTGCTTCTATGAAACCCAAGTTTCATCCAAGTCCACTACAGGCCTGGTGTCTTCAGTACGCACGAAGTGCATTGTATTCAAAAACTTCGCTCTTGCTGTTGCAATATCTCTGCGTTCCATTAAGAATTTCTGCCATTACACGTCTTTAATCGGAAACCAAGGGACCGGAGAAGTCGAAGAACGGAGGACTCTGGGCCCGAGTAATTAATTTTTTCACAGAGGTCAGCCTGTATTGTTTTACGCGTTGGATACTCTCCTCTGTCGTAATATCCAAGTACAGTTCTACGCACGAGCTCTTTGTTAAAATTGTCAAAGTCGGTTGATTTCCGTTCACTTTCGTATCCCATTCTTGGAGAATCGAAACTCCCATTCATGTCTGGAGATTCTCCCAATGACACAGATTTGTTAAATGGCCTGCGGTTGACTTGGAGACACCACACGCTTTAGCAGTAAGTTCATGAATTTTTCAAAATTTAAGTTATTCCTCGCTTCTTCATTGTCGGCCAGATCAGTAAGAAACTTGAGTACAATCGCTCTGATAGTTTTCGATTGTTTACGAATGTCTTCCCGCCCTTTACGCACACCGACCGGAGGAGTACTACAAGTAGGCCGCTTTTGGTTCATTGTTGCTCACCACCGAACATACCTCACAGCACCTTTCTAAAGGCAGTAAGACACTGAGATCAGATGTGAACACTCGATATAGCACGGTAACTCTTGAGCTTTCAGCTGCTCTGACCCACGAGGGAGCAGTAACTGCTGCGCAGAAGCAAACCCATTTCTGACGTTCTGCGCATGACGTCACTAAGGAACAGCTCTTGGCGCGCGCGAAGTGTACGTTCTGAGCTTTGTGTTGCCGTGGTTCGTTCGTGTTGTGTTTCGTGCGTGTTGTCGTTTCCGTTTGGTTATCTTTGTGCAGTGAGTGTTTGTCCGAAGTATTAGAGTGTGCGGAAGCAATGCCAGGTTGTGCTGTTGTTGGCTGTAACTCTCACAATCGCAATACAAAAGGGACTGAAATAGTGTTGCATTGTTTCCCACGTGATGAAAGTCTGCAAAAGGTTTGGCTTTCAAAATGCTTTAGGAAAGACCCTGTGAACGTAGGGAACGCTAGAATATGCTCTCGTCATTTCAAGGAAACGGATTATATCCGGGACTTACGTTCAGAGCTGTTAAATTTACCGCGGAAAATGATCCTTAAGAGTGATGCGTATCCGTCTTGCAATTTGCCTTGTGGTAGTAACGCCAGTGATAACACACCGATTGCAATAGAAGAAAGGAAAGAACGTTTTAACAAACGTGAAATTCGTAGAAGAAGCCTAGAGACTTTAAAGAAGCTCTCACCATTGAAGAGGAATGTTGACAAGTATACATTTACAGATGAAGTTCTTTGTAGTGATCCACATAAAGTCACTTTACAGAATTCTGTAGCGTCACTACAGAGGAGAAATGCTCATCTAAGGAACATGTGCATGAAATTGCGAGCACGTAATAAATATCTTAGAGGTCAGCTGTCCTCAATGAAACGACGTCTGCACGAAGAAGAATTTAATAAAAAGGAACTTGTGTCTCGTGAAACTAATCAAATACTGGGCAAAATATTTTCACCCAATCAAATTAGAAGCTTGTTGCATGGTTCAAAACGGGTTCGAAGGGGCAGAGAGGACATTTGTAAGTCTATTACTTTGCGTGCTCTGTCGCAGAAGAGTTACAATTTCCTCAGAGAAAAACTCGGATATCCTCTACCTGCAGTGTCAACCTTGCGTTCTTGGATTAATCGCAGTTTCAGTTGCCAACCAGGAATTTTGAAGGATGTTTTAGTGATGATGAAAATGCAGGCTGCAACACTGACTGACAGGGAACGTATTTGCGTTTTGTCATTTGATGAAATGAACATTGACAGTAGAATTTGTTACGATCAGCAAGATGACAGGATTCTTGGACCTCACAGTAATGTCCTTGTTGTCATGGTCCGAGGCTTCTTTGCAACGTGGAAGCAACCTATCTATTTCAATTTTGACGTTCAGATGACAGCAGCACTCTTGAACGAAGTAATTGTTTCCCTGGCCAGCATTTGCTACAATGTTGTGGCTGCAGTAGCAGACATGGGTGCAAAGAATAGTTCTGTCTGGAAGGAGCTTGGCATTACTCATGAAAATACTTGTTTTCCACACCCGTGTGATTCTCTGAGACGTGTGTGGGTGTTTGCTGACGTTCCCCATTTGCTCAAACTCTTAAGGAACCACTTGCTGGATCAAGGAATAATGTTGGAAAACAAGGCTGTGACAAAAACTGTGTTCGAGAAACTGTTAGTTCTGGACAGTGGCGAGATGAAAATATGTCCCAAGTTATCTCAGCAACACATTATAGTGAAGGGCAGAGAGCGACAGCGAGTACGCTTAGCAGCTCAGCTGCTATCAAATACAACTGCACAGGCGATTCGGTATTTGATGCCTGAAGAAGGACACGCCAGTGATTTCATACAGATGGTGGATGAGACTTTCGATGTACTTAATTCAAGGACAAAAAAAAGTAATAAATCACTAGCTTGTGGATTTGGTGTCAATTTTCAAGCCCAAGAACAGTGCCTACGTAAATTTTCTAAGTGTTGTGAGAAGATGCGTGTTGGCAACTCAAAACATCTCCTACCCTTCCAGAAAGGATTTTTGAAAACTGTTCAGTCACTTTTGGGTCTGTTCAGTGACTTAGCTGTTTATAATATTGAATATATTCTTACAGCAAGCTTAAATCAAGACTGCTTGGAGAACTTTTTTTCTCTTATAAGAGGCCTTGGACGTTTTTATGATCACCCATCGCCAGTCGAAGTAAAGAGCCGAATAAGACTGTTGTTGTTGGGAGCAAACGCTCATGATATTCCACTTTCAAATGCATCGTCTGTTGAGCCAGATGAAGAAGGAAGATTCGTGACTGCAACTGTTTTTGGCAATATCCTGCCTGATATGTCTGAGGCGTTGGCAATGGTTGAAGGAGAGAAGGAGATAGAAGATCTAGATTTTGGAGTAGGAGAATCCGATGTGCCTCCAATGTCACTGGCTTCTGATTGCAGCACTGAAGGATTTAAATATCTTGCTGGATATGTAGCTTATCGTTGCAGACAGTATGACAGATCACTGGCCACACCCACTGGAGAGTTACTGACGCTGCCTGAGGAGACATCGAGAGGATGGCTGGGCGTGGTTTCTCGTGGGGGTTTGCTTGTGCCTTCAGAAACGTGGCTCGAAACAATTAGCAGATTTGAGTTAATTTTTGCCCAGATCCATGGACACGACAGTTTGTCCATGGAAACTGGTGTCATCAAGAACCTGTGTGCTATACTTACCGAGCGATTCCCCACTATTCACCCAGAAATCATTAAGATTTATGCTAGGACGAGAACCTTTATCCGACTGCGTTGGCTGTCTGCAAAGGACAAGTCGAAGAAAGCAGTTGCCGCTCAGCAACGGAAAGCAAGGAAGTTGTATTTGTCATCGCTTTAGAATGGAAATAAACATTATTTGTGAAAGTTAAATAATATATAAACTTAGTGATAGAAGTGAAGGTCCTCTGACTGTGTGTTTCACAACAAGCAAGACTCTACACTGACAGTGTCAAGGATTGGCTTATTGTTTCCCACACTACATACCAACTTTGCTGAACGGCGGACTCGGTAAGTTAATTTACCACTATTTCCTGTAAATCGTATTTTGCAGCACTTTTTTTGATTCAATGCTCTTTTATATAAGTGAATTTTAACAACTAGGGCAAACATTATACAGCCACCTTGATAAAAATATAAGCCAAGGTTTGAGGTGTGAGAAAATTAAGAATGTGTGTATGCGTGTGTGTGTGTGTGTGTGTGTGTCAGTTCAGGTAGGTAATTCAAATGCTTCCTACAAATAAGGCAATTGCATAATTTCTTGAGTGAAAATGAAAGTGTTTTTGTAGACATGATGTAAACAGAATATAAATGAGCGTTACATAGAGCTTGTCTACAAGTTAACACTTTTCCCAGAGCCAAAGTTAGAAAATCGAATGCTCATTTCGAACGTTTACTTCGTAGAGAACTGCAAAACAGACTGTACTTTGCACTTATTTTTGTATAGTTTGATCTATAGACGCTTGATTTTATTAAAGTCAGCACTCAGCAGTGTCTGTTTAAAAGCTGGACAAGTTACAGAATATAGCAGTAACTTTCTAGAAATAGCAGAATAACAATTTACCTTTTACTATTTCTGTAGAAACTGAAACATTTCACAAATACTTCGCTTAAATGCGCGGACTGCGTCTTGTAGCGCTGTTCAGAGGCAGCGGCGGTTCCTTCGTGACGTCACAGCCTCAGCCAATGGCAGGACAGAACGCTTACTGCTCAACCTTATTTTTTTACGGACCTTGCTCTGACCTACCACACAGCTAACGGTACCTACATGTTAACAAAGCCGAGAGGCAGGCGAATCATAGCACGCAGCCCCTGTTGGCGACAGGCAGCGGCCGTGACCTTCAGGACTCTAATATCGTGCCGTCATTTTAGTAGCATTTCCTTCCCTGATCCACACGCAAATAGAGAGACGGAAAAAACGACTGTCTGTAAGCCTCCATATGAGCGCTAATTTCTCGTATCTCATATACGTGGTCCTTACACGCAATGTATGTTGGCAGTTGTAGAATCGAAACTTCCTGGTGGATTAAAACTGTGTACCGGACCGAGACTCGAACTCGGGACCTTTGCCTTTCGCGGACAAGTGCTCTACTATCTGAGCTATCCAGGCACGACTCACGCCCCGTGCTCACAGCTTCACTTCCGCCAGTACCCCGTCTACTACATTCCAAACATCACAAAAGCTCTCCTGTAACGGAGACGAGGTACTGGCAGAAGTGAAGCTGTGAGTCGTGCTTGGATAGATCAGATGGTTGAGCACTTGTCCACCAAAGGCAAAGGTCCCGAGTTCGAATCTCGGTCCGGCACACAGTTTTAATCTGCCAGGAAGTTTCATATCAGCACACACTCTGCTGCAGAGTGAAAATCTCATTCTGGGTAATAGAATCCTTTGACACTCAGCTTCAAACGCCGGTTCTCTAAATTTTCTCTATAGTGTTTCTCAAAAATCACTCTTTCCTAAAATAAACCGAAATCGACCATTGGCCCTCCCTACCACACTTCTCATATGCTCGTTCCACCACATGTCACTTTTCAACGTTATGCCCAGATATATAACGTCTTGACTATGTCAAGCATGACACTAGCTATACTGTATCCAGACATTACAGATTTGACTTTCCTACTCAGCCACATTAACTTACATTTTTCCACATTTAGGGTTAGCTGCCTTTCATGACACCAACTGGAAATTTTATCTAATTTGTCATGTATCTTCCTACACTCACCCAACTTCGTCATCTTACTGTACACCACACCATCATCACCAAACAACTGCAGATTGCTGCCGACCCCATCAGCTAAATCATTTGTGTATATACACTCCTGGAAATTGAAATAAGAACACCGTGAATTCATTGTCCCAGGAAGGGGAAACTTTATTGACACATTCCTGGGGTCAGATACATCACATGATCACACTGACAGAACCACAGGCACAAAGACACGGGCAACAGAGCATGCACAATGTCGGCACTAGTACAGTGTATATCCACCTTTCGCAGCAATGCAGGCTGCTATTCTCCCATGGAGACGATCGTAGAGATGCTGGATGTAGTCCTGTGGAACGGCTTGCCATGCCATTTCCACCTGGCGCCTCAGTTGGACCAGCGTTCGTGCTGGACGTGCAGACCGCGTGAGACGACGCTTCATCCAGTCCCAAACATGCTCAATGAGGGACAGATCCGAAGATCTTGCTGGCCAGGGTAGTTGACTTACACCTTCTAGAGCACGTTGGGTGGCACGGGATACATGCGGACGTGCACTGTCCTGTTGGAACAGCAAGTTCCCTTGCCGGTCTAGGAATGGTAGAACGATGGGTTCGATGACGGTTTGGATGTACCGTGCACTATTCAGTGTCCCCTCGACGATCACCAGTGGTGTACGGCCAGTGTAGGAGATCGCTCCCCACACCATGATGCCGGGTGTTGGCCCTGTGTGCCTCGGTCGTATGCAGTCCTGATTGTGGCGCTCACCTACACGGCGCCAAACACGCATACGACCATCATTGGCACCAAGGCAGAAGCGACTCTCATCGCTGAAGACGACACGTCTCCATTCGTCCCTCCATTCACGCCTGTCGCGACACCACTGTAGGCGGGCTGCACGATGTTGGGGCGTGAGTGGAAGACGGCCTAACGGTGTGCGGGACCGTAGCCCAGCTTCATGGAGACGGTTGCGAATGGTCCTCGCCGATACCCCAGGAGCAACAGTGTCCCTAATTTGCTGGGAAGTGGCGGTGCGGTCCCCTACGGCACTGCGTAGGATCCTACGGTCTTGGCGTGCATCCGTGCGTCGCTGCAGTCCGGTCCCAGGTCGACGGGCACGTGCAGCTTCCGCCGACCACTGGCGACAACATCGATGTACTGTGGAGACCTCACGCCCCACGTGTTGAGCAATTCGGCGGTACGTCCACCCGGCCTCCCGCATGCCCACTATACACCCTCGCTCAAAGTCCGTCAACTGCACATACGGTTCACGTCCACGCTGTCGCGGCATGCTACCAGTGTTAAAGACTGCGATGGAGCTCCGTATGCCACGGCAAACTGGCTGACACTGACGGCGGCGGTGCACAAATGCTGAGCAGCTAGCGCCATTCGCCGGCCAACACCGCGGTTCCTGGTGTGTCCGCTGTGCCGTGCGTGTGATCATTGCTTGTACAGCCCTCTCGCAGTGTCCGGAGCAAGTATGGTGGGTCTGACACACCGGTGTCAATGTGTTCTTTTTTCCATTTCCAGGAGTGTAGATATCAACAACGGTCCTATCACACTTCCCTGGGGCACTCCCGACAATACCATTGTCTCTGATCAACAGTCCCATTGAGGACAACATACTGGATTCAATAATTTAAGAAATCTTTTAGCCACTCACATATCTTCGAACTTATTCCATAAGCTCATATAAGGGGCGTTCAAAAAGAAATGAGTCAGAGGCACAATTACAGAAACCAGTACCTATATGTTAGAAGTACTGGCCCTGGCTGTTGAGACACTTGTCCCACTGTGAGACAAGGCGGTGAATGGCTGTCTCATAAAATTCCTGGGGCTGCGCTGTTTACAAGTTTCGCACATACAGCTGGACATCATCTTCCAAGGTGAATCGTTTGCCTCTAGAGCCTTTTTAAGGAGACAGGGTACTTTTCTGGCTCAATATTATGTAAAAATCAACACCTATTTCTTTTAGGCACTGTTTATAAAGTATATGTTTTACACATTTTTTGTTGATATCAGGTAATGCAGCACACTTTCTAAATAAAGTAGAAGTATTTTGAATATTTTTGAAATTGCTTATGGTTATTAAAAAAATACAAAGAAATTGATGTAAGTTTTTTCCTAAATGCTTCCTCAAATTGAGGTACTATTTAATCCAATGTTGTACATTTGAAGGAGACCAAATATTTACCAGATATGCATGACATGATGGCTGAGGTAACAGGCTTATTTAATTCCACCTATTATGTATACTGCAAGGATAAAAAATATCACATCTTATATTTTAATTTTTATATTTTTTTCCTAATAAAAATATTATTTTTCTGTAATTTAGTTGATTCTGCAATAAAGTTTAGCTCTACTACGTAAGTATGGACCATTACAAGTTACAGAAAAAAATTAGAACAATTATCTATAAACTTTAGGAAATATTTGTACCTGAATTCTGAAATATACAACGAGTGGGAAGTTTCTAATGAAGATATGAGTCCAATTAAACTGTGCCTCAGAAAACTCCTGAAGCATAGTCTTCATCCTGGAGCATTTCTTCATCTTCAAGCTTTCTCTTGGCATTCTTTTAGCACTTCTTGCTTCTTTGGTAACTTGAAGAGCGAATCTTTCAGCTTCATGCACCCATTGTTCATCATACACAAGAAATTAATCTTTCATATTAGAGCCACATTTTATGCCCAAATTTCTCAGAACTTTCAACCTTCCTATCATTCCAACACTGAAATATATCACTGCATCTAGTACACCAACTTTTAATGTATTTAGTCCTACAGAAACATTCTTGGCTAATCTTTCCTATATGCAATGGTTGAAACTTTCATTTGTATTCTGTGTGCCCCCTGAAGACATTTACTAAGCAAAACAGGGTCAGTCAGGTCTCTAAAAGTTGGTTTTTATTTTATTCATAACAGGCTCAGGAGGAGAATGTTTATGATGGTGTATTCGACCACATTCTTTTGCTTTTTGGTAACCACACCAAGAATCTGTTCCTTTTTGGCAAAGTCTGTGAACAGGGTGGTCATCTGTGGACAACTTATGAAAGTAGGTGGCCCATACAGCTTTTCTCATTGAAGTAACATCATTCAGAGGTGCAGTTCGTCTAATGGCCAGTCCATAATAACTCTGAAGAAGTCCTATTTCAGTTTCTGACAATCTGTCTTGGCCAGACAGATTTTCCATCAGATAGCTTTTTCCTTTCATTTCTCGTTGTAGCTTCCTCAATCTAGCACTCATCTTCTTTTACATGTGTCTATAACACTCCATTTTTGTTACCAAGGTAAAAATATAAAGTTAAAAATACAAAGAAAAAAGGAGGTGTGGCGGCATACATGACTGTAACTTTAAAATTTGGTATATAGAGGTCATTTTTCATTTGAAACCCTATAATGTATATATCAATCTTATCAGGAAAGACTAAAGAATTTAAGAAAGTCGTAAAAAATTTCGATATCTCCACCATTTATAAGTACCCTGTTTCCTTAAGGCGACCAAAAATGATGTAATCACAGGAAAAGAAGTCCAGACTGTATGGATGGTGGCCAAGAACCTCCCATTTGAATTTCTGCAGGAGTGCCCAGACTGTGTTGGCTATATGAGGCTTTGCATTGTCGTGGAGCAGAATGGTCCCATGGGTGAGATTGTCTAGTTGTTTTGATTTGATCACTTGGCAAAGGATGGTCAAGGTTTGTGAGTAATGCTGGGCACTCACTGTTGTCCCACGCTGCAAAAAGTGTATCAAAAGGGGGCCATCTTGGTCAAATAGAAACGTCAGCATACCCTTTCCTGCACTTGTGTGGATAGTCGTTTTGATTCTGGTTCGAAGTGATACCATGACTCATCTCTAGCCACCATTTGTGCCAGGAATGCATTCCTTTCCCAGGCGTAGCTCTGCTTATGAGCAAGACAGTGGGCCATTTGACATGCTGAAAGGTGGCTACACTGAGTCACAGCGCCAGAGATTGGTCCAAAGATTATTATTCCCCCACCTCCACCGGGGCAGTAGTAGTTCAGAGGTTGCCGTGGGCAGTACTTGGTGAGAGGATGTCGAGAGCAGTACTAGCTCAGAGAATGTCATGTGCAGTTGTTGTTCTGTTGGGCGAGACAGTAGATGCTGTTCGGTTGGTGTAATGTATAGATGGAAGATGTTGCAATGATCACAGTGTATTTTTCGTCAATATATATGGAGGTAACAAAAAAAAATTTATTTCACATTTCCTTAATGAGAATGCCTCTTGGTCGTAGGTTCAGTCAATAAAGCATCTGGCTCATGTTCATGTGTTAGACTTGTAGTTCTGGTTTCTATGTGCAATTATAGTGTTTCTGGATTTTCAATTAGTTCATTGTAAATGGTGTTTAAAATTTCTTGTCGTATTGAGGAACAATCATGCCAGATACATGTTCGTTGAATCACACTACCACAAACGGAACAGTTACACTTGTGCTTTGTTGTTTCGTAGCTTTTATAGTTGCAGGGGACTTAATTAATCAATTGTGTTAACGTAAATTTCCTTTCATTCTTTATTGTTATTTTATGCAGTCAGATTGCGTACTAATACTACTCAGGGCCAACCGGTTACGAGACTTCGTAACTGGACACACAGCTACTAAAATTTTTCCATTTTAATTAAGCCCCCATGCAATGCTTCCTGATGTGGTTGAAGACTGTGGGGTACCCATTGGGCACATGCTTTACACATGTGCAGTCGTTCCTTCATGATGACTTCCGACGCTCAACCCGACCACAGTGGCTATGGCTTTCACTGTCACTCTGCGGTTCTGGGTAATGAGTGCATCCATCAGCTGGGCGATGTCATTGGTAATGCTGTGTGGTGCTCCAGACCATGCATCATTGGCTGACGACACCCACCCTTCCCTAAAGTGTTGCAAGGGACATGCAGTGTTTGCTGTACATTTGTGGCATTCGTTGATGAATGACCGTTCCTCCTACACCTTCCGCTGTCAGAAAACGAAAAACACCTCTTTGCCCTTCTGTTGATGCCTCCATGTCACTGTTTTCAATGCGACTGGCAGCATTAGACGATTGACGCATGCTGCTGCTAGCTCTGTATAGTCACGTTATGTGCACGCGTGCCCTCTAGTGACGGTCAAAACCACACCTTGTTACACATGCCACGATATTACCCTCCTGTCACCAATTTGTAAATTCAAGACTCCGGCTCGTTTCTGTTTGAAGCCCCTTATATCACACACTTAAACTTGCCTATAAAATTTATTGAAAGCTGTTGGGGATTTAATTAACTCAGCCAGTAACTCATGGCCTTCTACAGCACTATTAACTTGCCTTTGGAGAAGTTTTACCCTGTGTGTCATCTGCTAAAGTCATTCCCTAAAATACAATCTACCATTATTCCAGGTACTACATGACAGCTATCATTTCATTGCACTAACACTAAAATCTTCCAGCATTTCTTCATTTTGCCCCACATTTCCAGAGAAAGGGCACTGTGGTCTCCGTCCATGTCAGTTATGTAAGGATGACTCCAATAAGAATTAGTGACTGCTTTAATTTGGCTCCCAGACTTGCAAACCAATTACGTGTCAAGTTTGTCACCGTGTTGGTAGTGCATAATCTATCGTTTCTTGTATCACCGATCATCTTTTCAGTGCACTCACGGGCCATCCTTAGTTTTCTAGTTCATCCTTCCTGGCTAACTTGTGGGCGATTTGTGTCATCCTCATTTTCATCCATTTGTCCAGTCAATTTGGGATTATTGGTACCACTTGTATCTTGAAAGGTGGAGTCACAAAGGTTGCTCAGCTTCTGCTCTGCACACCCTTGTATTAATGTGATTTAACCTAGGCACATCACTACTACACCTCCTATTTGCAGGGCCACTGCCATCTTGCCTACACCCCTCATACCTACCACACATGCATTTATATTGATTGCTCATCTCTCTTCCTGTGACAAGCTGTCCATCACAGTAAGAGACTCTTCGACATCATGGTCAGGTACACTCAAAAGCTTTTCACAACATTCTGTTGGTAGTCTATTCTGCAGTTTGAACATATATATATATATATAGGGTGGTCCGAGCGAGGTGGCGCAGTGGTTAGCACACTGGACTCGCATTCGGGAGGACGACGGTTCAATCCCGTCTCCGGCCATCCTGATTTAGGTTTTCCGTGATTTCCCTAAATCGTTTCAGGCGAATGCCGAGATGGTTCCTTTGAAAGGGCACGGCCGATTTCCTTCCCAATCCTTCCCTAACCCGAGCTTGCGCTCCGTCTCTAATGACCTCGTTGTCGACGGGACGTTAAACACTAACCACCACCACCATTGATACTGACCAGGCCACATATCTTACGAAATAAGCATCAGACGAAAAAACTAAAAAGAACGAAACTCGTCTAGCTTGAAGGGGGAAACGAGATGGCGCTATGATTGGCACGCTAGGTGGCGCTGCCATCGGTCAAACAACTATCAATCGCGTTTTTTTAAATAGGAACCCACATTTTTTATTACATATTCGTGTAGTACGTAAAAAAATATGAATGTTTTAGATGGACCACTTTTTTTTTGCTTTGTGATGGATGACTCTCAGCACTATGCGACTTAACTTCTGAGGTCATCAGTGGCCTAGAACTCAGAACTAATAAAACCTAACTAACCTAAGGACATCACACACATCCAAGCCCAAGGCAGGACTCGAACCTGCGACGGCAGCGGTCGCTCGGCTCCAGACTGTAGCGTCTAGAACCGCACGGCCACTCCAGCTGGCTGTGATAGATGGAGCTGTAATAGTCACAAATGCGTAAGTACGTGGTATCACGTAAAATTTCGTCAGTGCGAACGGTATTTGCTTCGTGATACATTACCCGTGTTAAAATGGACCATTTACCAATTGCGGAAAAGGTCGATATCGCGTTGATGTATGGCTATTGTCATCAAAATGCCCAACGGGCGTGTGCTATGTATGCTGCTCGGTATCCTGGACGACATCATCCAATTGTCCGGACGTTCGCCGGATAGTTACGTTATTTAAGGAAACAGGAAGTGTTCAGCCACATGTGAAACGTCAACCACGACCTGCAACAAATGATGATGCCCTAGTAGGTGTTTTAGCTGCTGTCGTGGCTAATCCGCACATCAGTAGCAGACAAACTGCGCGAGAATCGGAAATCTCAAAAACGTCGGTGTTGAGAATGCTACATCAACATCGATTGCACCTGTGCCATATTTCTATGCACCAGGAGTTGCATGGCGACGACTTTGAACGTCGTGTACAGTTCTGCCACTGGGCACGATGACAGATTTTTTGCACATGTTCTATTTAGCGACGAAGGGTCATTCACCAACAGCGGTAACGTAAACCGGCATAATATGCACTATTGTTGTTGTTGTTGTTGTGGTCTTCAGTCCTGAGACTGGTTTGATGCAGCTCTCCATGCTACTCTATCCTGTGCAAGCTTCTTCTTCTCCCAGTACCTACTGCAACCTACATCCTTCTGAATCTGCTTGGTGTATTCATCTCTTGGCTTTCCTTGCCATTGCCAGTCTACATTTTATATCCTCTCTACTTCGACCATCATCAGTTATTTTGCTCCCCAAATACCAAAACTCCTTTACTACTTTAAGTGTCTCATTTCCTAATCTAATACCCTCAGCATCTCCTGACTTAATTCGACTACATTCCATTATCCTCGTTTTGCTTTTGTTGATGTTCATCTTATATCCTCCTTTCAAGACGCTATCCATTCCGTTCAACTGCTCTTCCAAGTCCTTTGCTGTCTCTGACAGAATTACAATGTCATCGGCGAACCTCAAGGTATTTATTTCTTCTCCATGGATTTTAATACCTACTCCGAATTTTTCTTTTGTTTCCTTCACTGCTTGCTCAATATACAGATTGAATAACATCGGGGAGAGGCTACAACCCTGTCTCACTCCCTTCCCAACCACTGCTTCCCTTTCATGCCCTTCAACTCTTATAACTGCCATTTGGTTTCTGTACAAATTGTAAATAGCCTTTCGTTCCCTGTATTTTACCCCTGCCACCTTCAGAATCTGAAAGAGAGTATTCCAGTCAACATTGTCAAAAGCTTTCTCTAAGTCTACAAATGCTAGAAACGTAGGTTTGCCTTTCCTTAATCTAGTTTCCAAGATAAGTCGTAGGTTCAGTACTGCTTCACGTGTTCCATTATTTCTATGGAATCCAAACTGATCTTCCCTGAGGTTGGCTTCTACTAGTTTTTCCATTCGTCTGTAAAGAATTCGCGTTATTATTTTGCAGCCGTGACTTATTAAACTGATAATTCGGTAATTTTCACATCTGTCGACACCTGCTTTCTTTGGGATTGGAATTATTATATTCTTCTTGAAGTCTGAGGCTATTTCGCCTGTCTCATACATCTTGCTCACCACATGGTAGAGTTTTGTCAGGACTGGCTCTCCCAAGGCTGTCAGTAGTTCTAATGGAATATTATCTACTCCTGGGGCCTTGTTTCGACTCAGGTCTTTCAGTGCTCTGTCAAACTCTTCACGCAGTATCATATCTCCCATTTCATCTTCCTCTACATCCTCTTCCATTTCCATAATATTGTCTTCAAATACATCGCCCTTGCATAGTCCCTCTATATACTCCTTCCACCTTTCTGCTTTCCCTTCTTTGCCTAGAACTGGGTTTCCATCTGAGCTCTTAATATTCATACAAGTGGTTCTCTTTCCTCCAAAGGTCTCTTTAATTTTCCTGTAGGCAGTATTGGGCAACGGAAAATCCACGATGGCTGCGACAAGTGGAACATCAGCGATCTAGGTGGGTTAATGTATGGTGTGGCATTGTGGAAGGATAATTGACCCCCATTTTATCGATGGCAATCTAAATGGTGCAATGTATGCTGATTTCCTATGTAATGTTCTACGTATGTTACTACAAGATGTTTCACTGCATGACAGAATGCCGATGTACTTCCAACATGATGGATGTCCGGCACAGCTCGCGCGCAGTTGAAGCGGTATTGAATAGCATATTTCATGACAGGTCAATTCGTCGTCCAAACACCATACCATGGCCCACACGTTCACCGGATATGATGTCCCCGGATTTCTTTCTGTGGGGAAAGTTGAAGGATATTTGCTATCGTGATCCACCAACAACGCTTGACAACATGCATCAGCGCATTATCAATGAATGTGCGAACATTACGGAAGGCGAACTACTCGCTATTGAGAGGAATGTCGTTATACGTATTGCCAAATGCATTGAGGTTGACGGAGATCATTTGAGCATTTATTGCACTAAAGTGGTGTTTACAGGTAATCACGCTGTAACGGCATGCGTTCTGAGAAATGATAAGTTGATAAAGGTACATGTGTCACATTGGAACAACCGAAATAAAATGTTCAAACGTACGTATGTTCTGTATTTTAATTTAAAAAACCCATTTGCTACCAACTGTTCGTCTAAAATTGTAAGCCATATGTTTGTGACTATTACAGCGCCGTCTATCACAAAGCGAAAAAAGTGGTCCAACTAAAACATTCATATTTCTTCACATACTACTCGAATATGTAATAAAAATGGAGGTTCCTATTTAAAAAACACACTTTATATGCGTTTGACCTATGGCAGCGCCATCTAGCAGGCCAAGCATAGCGCCATCTGGTTTCCCCCTTCAAGCTAGACGAGTTTTGTTCTTTGTAGTTTTTTCGTTTGACGCTTATTTCGTGAGATATTTGGCCCGGTCACGATCAATGGACCACCCTAGCATCTCTATGTCCCAATAATGTGCCATGTTTAACTGCATTTCTACTTAACATCGAGCTGCAGGTAACTGGCGACCAAATGAGTTGGTTACAATTTGTCCCACCTGCTTGTCGATACACCAAGGAACTTCACAGAATATTGTTCTTGCATTAAGGATTTGATCAGCTGTTTCTTCTCCTTATTCAGTCACACATACACAACATTTTGTCTTGCATGGAACTTGTGTGAAAATCTACAAGCCCAATTTGCAAATTTTCTTTTTCAGCAGTGGCTCCTGTGGAACGTTTTTGTCATATTTGTGACATGTAGCTATAAAGCGTTACCTTCTATCTAAACGTCTTGAAGCTCACTCTGGACCTTTCTTTGGGTCTTTAAGAATACGTAGTTAAACAATTTTATCTCTTCAGCTTTCAACAGTTGCTAATTTTATGGTCAACTTATCTTCAATGAAATGATGTTCTCTGTATCGTTGTGCTGAAAGATCTTTTTAAATTCCCTTTTTAATTTCACACCAATGGCCAAATGTTCTACTATTTTCCTTTTTTATTTATCGATTTTAAATAATATACCATCTTTTGATCTAGTTATTAGCTACATTAGACAAGATTTTGTCCTACCTCTTCCCCATGTTCATTAAAGTTTTGTATCGGCATTTCTGGTTAGTCAATGAAGCTTTTACTTTCCATGCTAAGTTTGCTTGCTCAGATATCTCTTCTTAAAGTGACAGTTTTTCACTGATGGTCCTTTGTAAAGATGCAGTTTCATCTACCATCTCGAACTTTTGCTTACAGTTTGTAATTTGGCAGGTAAAGTGGCAAACTGTTCTGCAATGGCCATATTTACAAAATCAGATTATCCTGAACGCAAATTACGAAAAGTAAACATAGAGAGAAAGTACTTAAGCTAGCTCAACGAGTAAAGTATTTGCTCCCAACATAAAATCGCACTCAGCCAATGCCAAGTAGTTTATACAAAACAAACTAGTGGTGCATAACAATGTATGCACTTGCTCTTTGTCATTAATTACTTCAGACACTAATTTTATACACACCAAAACGAATGTACTAAAGTAAGAGAGACATTTTATAACAAATTATAAATTGTGAAGTTGCATGACTTAACTTTTCATTGCTCTTTACACATGTTTAGTATCACTCTTCTCCTTTGTCTTTAATATTTTTCTCTTCTTTTTTATTCTGGGTTATTCTCTTCTCTTCCTCATCATATTGAGTGTATATTTTTGGAGAAGTTTAAACGGGATCACATAGCAATTATTAATACATATTACCATTAATATTTTTCCATAAAAAAACTAGCATTCCTTGTGAATACTGCAGTTCAGGATGTGGACATGAGTGACCGCATTCATTTTATCCAGTGCTGTTAAATATCTTGACTCTGAACAAGAACTGATCTTCAGATTATTCTAAATAATGTGACCAACACACAAAATTGTAACTCACCAATTATTATTGTGTTTGTAGTAATTCAGTGTTTCTAACACAGCAATATTACATGTAAAGTTGGTCATTTGAGACCATCCATCACTTTGTTACCGGCAAACAGGCCAGGCTTTTTTATTCTACATTAGTTACTATTTATTTCTTCGCTTTTTCCAATAGATGGGACACATGTGAGCAATTTCTCTGCTTTATCTCGGCCAGTAATCTCCATCGAAACTGGATATCAGACTATTCCTTTCTGAGCACACCAGCAAAGATGCTCACTGCGTTTCAGTATGGTGGTCACAATGCATCACTAGATTGTAAAGAGAAAACTTTTCGATTCTTCATCCACATGAACACATTAAATTT
This sequence comes from Schistocerca americana, assembly GCF_021461395.2. Lineage (NCBI taxonomy): Eukaryota > Metazoa > Arthropoda > Insecta > Orthoptera > Acrididae > Schistocerca > Schistocerca americana. The sequence continues at coordinate 357,552,898 of NC_060119.1, read as the reverse complement.
GATGTTCTAGCTCTGTACATAAGCACTGAATGAACTGTTTGAAAGTAATGCAAAAACTGTGACAGTTCAGTTGTATCATTTCAAAACTATCTAAACATTCAAAGGCTGATCAGACAGTTGATTCTGCTGTATTTCACATACAGTTCACTCATATGTCCTACTGTAATATGAAATGACTGCATGAGATGCAAGAGCCAAACTACGTTGACACTTCAGCAAACTTGACATTGCTTACTCAGGGCATGTGACTACTGATAATAAAAATTACACATGGAGTAAGAACTCATTGAATTATCAATACACAAATTAAGGAAATAAATTTTTACATGCTTGACATCTGAAGTGATTCTTTGTCCGTCAACATTTAAGTTCCCATGAAAATCATAGATCCATGTACTGCAAATGCAACAATTAATTTCTCTCAATACGAAAATACAAATCATGTTCTCAGAGAGTCTGCTCATCTGATCAACACTAGATTATCCCTGTAATACGATTTAATACTTTTTTGAGCAACACTCAAAATACTTCCTTCACACCTAGTACTGTTTTCTCAAAATAAGTCATATCTAAGCAGATACCAACATTTAGGTAATATGTGGCTTGGTATCACAGCTGCCATTGAAGATAATACATGACTAATTCCATACACATATGCACAGTTACACACCCACAAAACACACAAGAAATGTAAAATTACAATAATATTTATACCACAATTAAGGTAGGTAAGCTACATCTCAGTGTTGATGGGAGAGCTGTATATCACTGTAGCTAGAGTGATTTTTTTGTGTAAAATTAAAACGTTTAAACTGCTATAAATCGTCGCTTCCATTGAGCAATCTGAATGTAAAAGTAATGGTCAGACAGAAACAAAACGTGTAGTGGCTCTAGAAAGATTATTACGACTGTGTATGGATGTATATATGTCAAGAGCTATATTGATGAAATGATGCAAATCGACAAATCTTAACAAAGCAAATTTAAAATACATACTCACTAAAAGAAGAGAAAGTTGAATTAAAATGAATTTAGCGCTTCTCTGTCAAGTACTTATGATTTTCCTACTCGATTTAAACAGTAATGCTAAATAATCGGCTGCCTGCCATGATTTTCCACGCATTTCTGATATCTACTTAAGAAGTTATTAATCACACTATGTAATTCCTTCTGAAATATTGAATTGATTGTTTCACATATTATCCTTTAGTTCCTCTATTGTGTGAGGATTTGTTGTGTGCCCTTGGACCTTCTTCAATGCATACCACATTCCTGAATGTAAAACAGAAAATAGGTAGCTTTATTATTATTGTTCTGAATAACTGTCTCACAATATCTTTTATGGCAATCTACAGTGTGTTCCATTTATCTGATGACTGCCTGTGTGGTGCAGTAGATGCCAGGCAGTGAGTGCTCCATTGCCCAGTAATCAGATGCCGTCTCGCCCATCTACTGCGTGATATGACATGACTAGATTTAAATTAGAAGCAAACAAATTTTATACTGACCCGTGTCATGTAAGGAGATGCTGCAACTGCCCCCCATGATTTTCCACGCATTTCTGATATCTACTCAAGAAATTATTAATCACACTATGTAATTCCCTCTGAAATATTGAATTAATTGTTTCACAGATATTATCCTTCAGTTCCTCTATTGTGCGAGGATTTGTTGTGCGCCCTTGGACCTTCTTCAATGCATACCACAAATAAAAATCGCCTGGAGTTGAATCAGGACTTCTAACAGGCCAGATATTGTTACTAATCACTATTTCATCGAACTCATCACGAAATTTGTGCAAAGAAACATTGACCTTATGAGCCCTTGCCGAATCCTGTTGAAAAAAATCCGAAGCTTCGTTCTCTTTCACTCATTTCATTAAAAAAGGATCCCAAAATGTTTTGCACATATCTTTCATGTATAACTGCGTCATTAAAAAATTGGGCCTATTATTCTGTCACCTCCAACTGCGCACCCACCCCTATTTTCCGCTCATGAAGGGGTTCCTCATGAAGCACAACAGGTCTATATGCGCTCCAGTGTCGACAGTTTTGGTAATTAACATACCTGTTTAAATAGAACCAAGCCTCATCTGAAAACAGAATGAGGAAGGGATACATTCCACCATCATGCACTTTTTTTAAAACCCATTCGCAAAACGTAACCCTGTGTGCGGGATCACTAGGTCGAAGTTTATGTACTACTGATACTTTGTCGGTCCTTAGCCCAAGCAGCTTAGCACCTCTTTGTGCAAGGGTGCACGATTTTTGTGTTTGCTGTGAAAGACGTCTAAGAGATGTTTTAGGGGAATTTTCCAGGTGGTATGGCAATGTCATCAAGGCGAGCTTCTGTGAGCACTGTACGACGCCGTTTGCACTTTTTGTCTTGAACACTTCCTGTTCCACTAAATTTATTCACTAGTTTGTGAAATGCATCACGACTCGGAACTTGAACACCTGGAAACTTCTGTTCATACAATCTCCGAACACTATGAACAGACTCTGTACACACAAAGAAATCTTAAATAAACACTCATTGTGGAGTTTAATAATTCGCTCTTGCCATTGTTGCTTTCGCAAACTTCATTGGTGCCCTCGTGATGTCTGTTTTACTGCTCGAACGACACTGGCTGACAAGGAGCTTATGTCAGTACGACCTTCAGGTTAAAACCAATGAAGAAAGGAGTCATAGCGTGGTGCCATGGGACCCATTTGACTGGCAGGCCTGTCTGCACAACCCCATGCAGCTGGTCATCGGCTAAATGGAACAACCTGTATCTCTTTATAAAGCTTATTGTGTATTATTTAATTCCAGTTTAAACATTCACTGATGTGTTGAGAGAAATGGCTGCCCAGAGTATGTAGCTTCCATCACTCGAGATGTAATTGCTGCAGTAGCTAACAGCCGCTAGATCTGTAATGCTTCAGAGGTTCTTATCGAAACAGAAAGATACAAAATGATGACGAGATGTCTCGTCAATGGACATACTGACTTATCCTATACTTGCGTAAGATGTCAGGATCAAAACTAAATAAACAAATAAATTTTAAAAAACATGCTATTAACTTCAACTTTCACTTTGTACCTCCAGCTTACTGATAAAACCTCTTTAAATGTTCAGGAGTAGTCTGAAGGTAGGATTTATTAGTCTGATGCACAGATTCACATTGTTTTTAAGCACAACAATGGACGACAATGTAGATATTTATTTAAGTAACATGATATCTGTTTATTAACATGTCTCTTTCATATTTAACATGTGATTTGGTTTTGGCAGTAAATATCTTTAACATTAGTTGATTGTTTCACTGTCCACCTCCTCAAACACGAAATTTCAATAAACAATCACTTTTAACTATACCAGGGTCCATTTGTAATTCGCATTCTCTTCCCTTTTACTGGTATTAATCGCAATAACACTAGTGTCTATTTTGTATGCAGTCACTGTTAAAGCAGTGTATAATCGCATTTTGTGATAAAACTACCCAAAATTCTCATCCTTTCAACATCTTCTTATCGTCTTCTGTGCCGATTTTCTTACTAAATAATCAGTTTTGAGTCTTATTCTCATGAATTCCTCTTGTTCAGTCATTTCTCTTGCATGTTCTCTGTTGATAATTTCAAATTTAGTTGACTCTTCCTAAAATCTGAAGATTTATTTCAACAATGACAACCTGGTAAGCACCTGTATCTTATTCATCCCACTCACGTTTGATCTGTAAAACTTCTCCCACTGTCTCAGTGCCATGACTTTCTTTTCCACTTTACACCATCCAACTGTTACCACAAAGAAAATCACTTCTACCTGTTAAAATATCATTTTTTTTGCCTTTACACTTAAGCCATCTTGTTTCAAGTGTGCACACATCAATATTTCGATTCCCCTCCCCACGTTAAACTGTCCATCAGTTCCTTTACACTATATATTTATTTATATATATATTCTATATATATTAACAAGTCAATGTCCCATCATTATCTGTTGCTTTCACCTATTAGACCAAAGAAATCTCTTTTACACACATATGAAATATAAAATGACATAAAACATTAGATACATATGAGGAACAACTTTTCAAAATGCGTTATGTCCACTGAGTTTGATGTGAAATCCGGTATTTTATTGTCCGTTCTACACGCTTCTGCAATCAGATTGTGTCTAAATACATTTTAACACCTTCAAAAAGAGCACTAAAAAGTAGCAGATGCAACAAATAGCATTTTTCCTCTAGAATGATTGAATCAAACTTCATTAGGTCCAACAGTTGCCTTTATTTTGTTTTATTAAGCTATGTTGGCTACAATGTAAGACTGGTGGACTAAAGTGAAACCCTTTAACTGACCAACAATGACCAGTTAATATTCATTTTTAGTATTACAGCATTGTTGTGTATAGACGTTTATCATTTTGTTTGTTAGACATATAGATGTCAGACATAAAAACGATATTGTGCTAAGATGGAGAGTCTTATGACGAGTGAATGAGTGACTGTTGGAGAATAAATGAATCATGGAGCAAGAAAATTAGGACGCTTTTGCTGTTGTTCAATTCCTGTTAATAGTCTACGCAAAACTAAAATGGTAGTGTTTTTGATAATCCATACAAAAAGGAACAAGATGAAAGGATTTCCTTTCTTCTCAATGCGAGCAGTGAGAAATAAACCGACTGCTCCAACAGTGCAGTATCATGTGAGTAAAAAAACGTCAAATTTATGATTCATTACTCTGATAAAAAGTGATAGAGAAATAATATTGTAATTACTACCTTTAATGATTTTCAGGTTTATTCAAAAGGTGGTGGGGTTCCTGTGTGTGCTGCTTTCTTCAGAAAGCTTTTTGGCAATGGTCAAAGAAGAGTGCGTGCCATCGCTTATGGCATTAAAACAGGTGAAGGAGTGCTTGACAAGAGAGGAGATCATAAAACTGGAAAGTATAGTGCAAAAAGGAAAAAGGTAACTGAATTCATTCCACACCTAGAAGCAAGGGAGAGTCATTACTCCAAAAGTAAGAGCCAGCGCCTTTATCTACCAAAAGACTTGAGTATAAACAACCTTTTCCTCATGTATAACAATTCAGTCACGTGTGACCTGAAAGTGAAGAAAATATTTTATACAAAAATATTTAATAGAGAATTTAATCAAGGTTTTGGAACTCTAGCAAGTGATACCTGTAGCTTCTGCCATAGAATGTATAGCCAAATGGAAAGTGCTAGAGACATCAACACAAAGAATAAGTTAATGATTGAACTTGGCTCACATAAATTAAGAATTAGGGCTTTTCACAAGTTAATAAAGCAAACGTATGACTGTAGCCTGACATTCGCCTATGATTTACAGCAGATACAACCTCTCCCAAAATTATCTTTTGGTAAGGCATACTATGCAAGACAGATATCTCTGTACTCCTTTTGTGTAACAGATGTGGCGGGTACAGTACCTACATTTTAAATTTGGAATTAAATGCAGGCAGGTAGAGGGGTCACAAGAAATTTCCCCAACCACCGCCGATTTCTTAAAGAAATTGACCATTGACATATGTGTCACATTTCTCAGATTGTTCGTGAATGGATGTGCTGGACAAAACAAAAATCAGCATGTTATTCATGCAATTGCTTTCTGGTTATTCAAAGAATGTCCAGTGCATGTGACTGATGTACTTCTCTGCTTTCCATTTTGAGGACATTCCTTTTTACCTTCTAACAGAGTATTTGGACGAGTAGAAAATAAACTTCGTAAAATTTCAGAAATGTTGAATCCAAACACATACTAGGACGTTTATGCAGAAGTGGGTGAAACAAGGAATTTAGGGAAAGACTGGGAAATATTTGATTTCAAGGAACTAAGTACAATTTTGAGGCCTGTAGATGGGATCAGGGATCTGAAAAGGACCCATTTGAAGAAATATATGGTAGATGAAGGGGTAACCGGTGTGAAAATCAAAACACACATCCCATACTATTCTAATGATCCTTCAAAGCATTTTTTGCCATTAGGTAAAGGTGGATACAGCTTGAACAAAGTATCAAATATCTCCAAAGTGTCACCACTGATGAGGCTGAAACAAGAAAAGAAAGACAATGTGGAAAAACTACTAAGCCTCAGATATGGAAACAACTGGAGAGAAAATGAAATACCGGAATTTTTCACTCAGACTGTCAGCCTTCCATGTAACGAATTTATTGACCAAGTTACTATATGTGATTGTTTAGAAGAGGAGTCTGTTTAGGGAAAATGGCTCTGAGCACTATGGGACTTAACATCTGTGGTCATCAGTCCCTTAGAACTTAGAACTACTTAAACCTAACTAACCTAAGGACATCACACAACATCCATGCCCTAGGCAGGATTCGAACCTGTGACCGTAGCGGTCACGCGGTTTCAGACTGAAGCGCATATAACCGCACGGCCACACCGGCCGGCTGTTTAGGGAAAAATATTGTGAACTTTGTTATTGTAAATGAAACACATTTTCGTTTTGTCCATACTTCTGGTGTTAATATGTTTTATTGAAAGCAAAAAATGTATTTTCCAATAATAAAATGTATTTTTATCAGTTCTATGTCACTGAAAACCAATCAAAACGTATTATGTCCAAAACAGCTTACATCAAAAGGCAGATTGTCCAACAGAGTCCAATGAAACGCATTTTGCCCATCACTAAAGTGCTCATAGCTTGAAAGTATAAAAAGCAATTTCCTTGTATTAAACAAATTTTGATCAACAGTCGTACTTGAGTATGTGGTGTAAAATTCGTAAAAATTAATCGAATATTTTTTGTGGTATATGTTTTTCGCTTCTCCTCAAAAATTTAATTTTTGGGACAATGCGTTTTGAAAAGTAGCTCCTCATATACTGATGTTAGTTTTTCCATTTGAGTCGATACTTACAAAAATATACGGCAAAAAATTCCTTGAGACACAGATTTCACTAAGATACACTGTAGAAATAAGCAGTGCTAAAAAACTCTATCACAATACAAGGGGACACAAAATGATTTCTGGCAATAATGTTACAAATACTTGTCTATTAGATGTAGGATATACATGGTAAAGATGAAGCTCACATGAAGTATTTCTGGAACACTGCATTTTCTGACCTCATTAGCAAGAACAGCACCACAAGGGAGGATGTAAAATTCGTAGCTTATTTGAAAAAAGGGATTATTCTGGTTTATGCGTATTTGGAAAATAATACCAATCTGATTGTTCCCTACTTAAGATACTGATGTAGTAAATGAACTGACTTTCATAACCAGAGATAAAGCCTTATGACTTACAGACCAATGGAAATTTTTTGTTAACTACAATATAGTGGACTATGCAGACGACAGGAATCGGCATATATGGCTCAGTTTTATGTTCACACATCAGAGTTCTCCATTCGGGTAGTACAGAGATCACTGCTCACTACAGACACAAAGAGAATTATGTAGGCAAAATAAAACTTTCAACACTTTTACTATAGCAAAAGGACTTCTGTCTCTAATTGAAACAGTGTGATACTAGATTTTACCTTTCCCTTAGCCCCCACCACTGCAGCCAATTCTCCAAGTAATTTCATACATTTTATCTGATATAATGAAGTTATCATAACGATCTCAGAAATTCAGTTATACTCCGAGAGACTACACAACTAACCAAAATGTCTAGTTTCTCTCACCAAACAGTTTTTGAATCTAATGGTATTAATGTATTATCGCTGGATATCATGTAAGTGGTTACTGAACTCAGCCCCAAAAGTGTTTTCAACTACTGAACATTACTGCTACAAAACTTCAATATTCTAGGCCAATCATGAGCTGCTATGGTTTTAGAATATAATAGACTTGTGGGAACACAGAGGTAACCAATGACGTGCGCTATGTTGCTATGTTCAGTCCATGCAAGTGCAATGGAAGTTAGAAGGTGAAAAATTTATTCGAAAGTGGAGTACTTATTCTTTGACTCATATTCTATTGAGTATACTGTTCTGAGTTAAAAAAATAAAATATATGTGGGTTTAATCTGTTACCTACATAATTAACGACCCTAGAAAAATAAGAATAGCTCTCACAATGATGATATTGTGCAGCAGATACGCTAAATATGGAAGAAGATAACAAACTTCTAAAAGCCATAAACAAAGACATTCGACAGCTAAAGCAAGAGATTGAGGTTTTGGAGCTTGCAATACCGAAGGACGATAGCAGAACGAATTTCATGAATTTACAAGTTCTGGTACTAACAGCCAAGCCATGAGCATACACACTTTTTTCGCATACGAATGCGTCATTATCAACCACGCCGTGACTGCAGTTAAAAGCACCTCAGTTCACACATATACAAGTACACATATGGTTTTCAGCACTAGAGAATATCTTCGAGCAACAACACATAGCTGAAGACCATGGAAAATTCTCTCTCGCAATTAACGACCTGGATCAAAGGCCAACAGCGATAGTCTCCAATGTGATCCTATATCCTCCGCCCCAATAAGCATACATCACACTTAAAACCTCATTGATGGCTTGCTGCATGAAATTACCTAAGCAGTGACCTTTCCAGTTGATGTGCCAGGACAAAAGTGGGGACAGAGGTCCATCTGAGTTTTGGAGACATTTACACGCTGTAGTTGGTGCAAGCATAATATCCGATAGATTATTACTACACGTCTGGCGACAACACCTTTGTCACCAAGTGCAGCTCACGTCGATCGCGTATGAAGGACAGTCTCTTGACAAGATACTGCAAATAGCTGACAGAGCTTTTGCTACCTAGCAGCCGCACATCATCAGACCTCTCTGCATTGGAAGCTGATGGTGACTTATGGGGGAGTTTAGAAGACTCAGAGTTAAGCAGTGCAGCCGCAAGTTACAGGTAAAAGACAGGCAGTGTCGAGGGGATCGGACAGCTGAAAGCCACGACGGAAAAGATGGCTACTCAGTTACAAGACTTGGAATGCCGAACATGCGACAGTAACATGACACAATCACACTTCAAATGGGATCAGGCTCACACTGACGATTTTTGCTGGTACCACAGGTGGTTCAGCCCATGAACTACGAGATGCACAAACCCTTGTGGGTTCCCAAATTACGACAGCAGCAGACTGTAGTTGCCATGGGCCTTGACACTCACGAACCATGCCACAAACAAATGAAGAACCAAGCTAAAGTTGTATGCAGCAACGCACACATTCAAGACAAGGCCTGTGGAAGTATGCCTAACACTATTCTTGTATGCCATTCTGCGACTTTCTGAAATAATAAGCTAACATTGCATGGATTACAAGTGGTTGATGGTCTCTCAGGTCTCAGTTTCCTGATAGACACAAGCTTGGAAGAGAGTATACTGTGAGCCTCGAGCTTGTTTACGAAGCACACGAGCAAGCCTTTGGAATTGCTTGCAGTTAACAATTTAAGCATAAACATGTATGCTTATAAAGAGCTCGTGATTGATATTGGTTTGTCTGCCTGTTAATAGTGGAACTTTGTAGTGGCAGAGATTTTACAGCCTATCTTAGGCGCAGATTTTTTTGTCTCATTTCACACTCACTGTGCACTTGGCAAATAACTGCCTTCTTGCCAGATCACATAGGAGAGTGGTAAAAGACCCTCTGTGCAGTGGAGCAGAGGTTGTAATGGGAGTAGTCAATAGCTCAGGTATACAGTCTCTGCAGTAGGAAACCATCAAGACTCTAGCAGTAAAACACAATCCAGGGTGAGACAAAAGGCAGGATACACCCCTATAAAATTCTAACAGTGTAAGGAATAGTAATGACATCTGGTATGTGGTGTCTGTAAGTGGAGGCACAACTTACAGGAACTATGACGACAGCAGTGGCCATCTTGAAAGCCTCCGCCTTGATGTGTTACATGTTTCAATTGGGAAGGCACATGTGTTTGAACTGCCCCTTTCTCAGGAATACAATAGAGGAATCTGTTTTAAGGTATCTTTATTTGTGTATGAGGTATGACCTGTTGAAGTTTGAAATTGAAAGGAGGTAATCAATTCTGTTTATTGTTGCAGGTTTTTCACAGTGATGGCACTTACGCAGCGGGAACATATTGAAATCGTGTTACTGAGCGATGGATGAAATACCAGAGAGATTGCTGCTGACTTCAGTTCCTGCCATCCTCAAAGAAATGACATTTCACTTAATGACAGATCCATGTTATAGGACAGATTTCGCGTAACAGGTTCTGTGATGGACAAGCCATGCAGTGAACGTCCAAGAACAGTCACCAATGAGGAGACTGCAACAGCAATTGTGGCATCGTTTGTGAAAAGTCCACATCACAGTATGTGATGGTTATCAACAATGTCTGGTTTCAGTCAGTGTTCAATCCTGCGTGTGTTGCACACAGGCCAGTGGCACCTATGCCAGTTACAGTTGCAACATCATCTCTCAGAGGATGACCCCCAAATGGCAGGTGCAGTTTGCAGAACGTGCCCTGGATCAGTGTAACAGAAATCCAAACATCACTCGACAGCTGTTCATCAATGACGAAGCTAATTTTTATGTGCAAGGGGAAGTAAACAAGCAGAATCATCGTTACTGGTCACATGCAAACCCCTTGTCCGTGGATTCCTCTAAAGGTGCTAAAGTGATAGTTTGGTGTTGGACTTGGGACACAAGAATCATAAGTCTGTTTATTGAGGGAACCTTAAAAGGGGATAAGTATCTTAACATGCTCCATGATTATGTACTTCCAACGCTGTTGAATCTTCAGGGTGAAATTCCAACCTTCTTTCAACAAGATGTTGCACCTCCCCACTACGCAATTGAAGTCAGTTTCTGAATGAGCAGCTTGGAGGTCACTGAATAGGTAGGAGGGGTCCTATCGAATGGTTACAATGGTTCCCTGATCATACGATTCTTGACTTTTATCTGTGGAGACATTTGAAATCAACAGTGTATGAGGTAAAAATCAAGAATATAGCCCATCTTTGCTGGTGTACTGAGAAGGCATGTGCCTCTGTTGACCAACAGATCCTGTGTGTGTGCAACAGGACTGGCAAAAAAGACTCCGATTGTGTGTCCAGCGCAATGGAGATCATACTGAGCATACGATGCAATGCCAACTGTGGTAAGTGTCCTAAATCTTAAGAGCTCACAACTCCTACTCAAATAAAGATCTCTTAAAACAGATTTCACGTGTATACTCCCAATGTGCCTCATGACCTCCTTCCCATTTGAAAATACATAACCCAATCCAAGATGGCGAATTCAGCCACTGTCACCATAGTTCCTATAAGTTGCACCCTCACCTACAGACATCCTTACCAGACAGCTTCATGATTTCTTATAGCATCAGATTTTTGTACAAATGTATCCAGACTTTTGCCTCATCCTGTATAGTACATTGTATATGCACCGCACCGAGCCCGCCAGTATCAAGACGTGTCTGCAGATTAGCTCCAAAATGATCAGTGGAGACAAAAGTGAACTCTGATGAGATGCTTCAGGTTGGAGTAATCAGAAGATTAGACAGGCCTTGGGCATCCCCTCTCCATACAGGATGCAAGAAAGATAGACAATGACATCCCTGTTGTGACTAATGCTGATTGAACACAAGAACGATCCTGTATAAATACCCTGTACCCAACATTCAAGAGTTTACCTATGTCCTAGCAGGTGCGAAAATGCTATCAGTACTGGATTGTCGTAATGTGTACAACCAGATTCTGGAGACTTCAGCTGATGTGGTGAAGATGGCGGTGATCACACCATTTGGGCTACTCGAATTTCTATTTATGATATTCAGACTCAAAAATGCGGCCCAATCCTGGCATCGATTCGTTGATGAGGAGCTCCAGGACTTCCCTTCCTGTTACACGTACCTGGACGATATTTTTATATTCTCAGAGGATGTGCAGTCTTATGATAAACATATTCAGGAGGTATGACAGAGGTTTGATACACAAGTGTACTAAGCGCGAAAGTCAGGTAAACTTTCTTGGCTATACAGTCTCAGCCCACAGAAGACAACCATTACTGGAGAAGACTGACATGCTGCACAACCTACCCAAACCTACAGACTACAGACAACTTAGGTGTTTCCTGGGTATGGAAAACTTTTACAATCGTCATTTGCCAATTACTGCTGCCACATAGGCACCACTTACAAATACACTGGGTGCCAACTCCGACAGACAAAATGGGGTGTTTACAACAGAGAGTTGTTGGTGATATATGAAAGCATCAGATATTTCCGCCCATATACTGAAGCCAGGCAAGTAGGAATTTTCGCCTGTTATATAGCTATCAGCTTTCAGCAACATCAGTGTCAGTTAGACCGTCAGCGAGAGCGCATCGCTAGTTTCCTGCTACTAATAAGGAGAGTACACCGTTCGCTTGTTACGTATGTTTACGAGCTTCAAACAGGAGAGACTGAAGTAATGGATAGGAGCTGTGATTGCTGTGTACAGATGCGAGTTGATTTGGCGACCCTTCACTCACAGCTTCAGGCTGCGTTGGCTTCCGTCACACAGCTTGAGGCTGCTGCCAAGGGGCGTCACTGTGGGGGATCGGACACGGGGATCCGAGGGACGTTGAGCACGTCCAACGTTTCCTACAATCGGTTCATTGGTGTAACCTCCCCAGGTACTGCCTGCACTGAAGTTGACCCCCTCACCTGTGGTCGAGTGGGAGATCATTCCAAAGCCTGGCAGGAAGTCGGTTGTGAGCTCTACAAGATCCATGAGCTATTTTATGTTTACATGACAAACCCTAATTCTAGGGCTATATTTTATTTTTCACACATGGATCTATGCCGACAATTGAGAAAACGGCGATGATACATTAGTCCTTACTAATGTAAAATTGCTACCTTCTGAAGAAGACAATGAGCTTGGAAACATAATGGAACAGGGCTGATGGCTTGTTGAGATGCATTATCCTGTAACAGATTTATATTCCTACTGAGTAGCATCAGATTTGATGAGAGGGTGACCAGGGGAATACGAGAAAAGTATGATAAATTAGCAGCCATTGGAAAGGTATACAGGAATTTTGAAAGTAATTGTAAAAACAATTACCCCTGTCGGAATTTGTGACCATTTATGAAATGCTGCTTTCCTTTCGAGGTTGGTGTAGTTTCATTCAATACAAACCTGCCAAGCTGGTGAAGTATGGCCTGAAAGTGTATGACATGTGCAACAGTAGAATGTGTTATGTGCATAGCTCTGAGATATACTGCGGCAAACAAAGGGAAGATCCTTACTTTACATGGGACACATTATTTAACATAACCAAGCGACTGGTGCAGCCCATTTTAGGTTCTCACAGAAATGTGACCGCTGACAACTACTACACTGTCTATCCATTGGCGCATTTTCTTCTGGAAAACGGTGTAACATTTCTTTGTACAATGAAAAAGAAATCCCCTCAGACTTTCTGGATCTGAAATCCAAAGAAAGGGACTCTTTGCTATTTGGATTCCAGGAGAATTGCATTGTGGTTTCCTGTATGCCAAAGAAGAAAAAATGTGTCCTCCTGTTATCTACATGGCATGATTGCGAGGAAATAGTCGCAGAAACGGGAAAAACCTATCGCAATAATGGAATATAACCATACCAAGGGGAGCATGGATACAGTTGACCAGCAGTGTTCACTTTATTTGACTTCAAGAAAAACTAAAAGGTAGCTGCTGACAATATTCTTGGGATTTTTGGATATGGTAGGAATAAATGCACACATGTTGTGGATGTAGAGTAATATAGACCAAACACAGAGTAGACACGACTTCCTGGAAAATATAGCTTTCAGGTTTCTTGAAGAACACTACAAAGACCATGCAAAACCTCAGAATTTGCAAAAGGATATATACTGTTTTTTCATTTTATTGTGTTATCGATTAGGTATTAGTTGGTTCAGTAGATCTGTGCCAGGAAAGTGACCCACACAAGGATAACAAGCCTATTGCACGTTGCTTGACACGTAAAGTGCAAACGTTTTGTATGTAAGAATCACTTAACATGCCAAGTAGTTTGTGATTGCTGTCATCTTAGAGAAGATGGGAAAATGGAAGCACAGAGCGGTTTTTTATTTTGCTGAACAACAGTCATGCAATATTTGTTAAAGGAACAGACCACCATTTGACAGTTTTATTGTATATTCAAGTACAACTAAGGTTTTGGCCTTTTATGCAAATGCCAGGTACTTGATTATATGTCTTTAACACTCAAGCTCAAAGTTGGCAGTAAATTTAATTTAATCCATAAATATAATTTATGGCCAACTTTGAGCTTGACGTTATGTTAAGTGCCATGCAACATATGTTACAGACATGAAACCAAGTACTTGAAAATCGTATAAAAGGCCGAAACCTGATTTGTACTTAAATAAACAATTAAACTATCAAATGGCAGTGTGTTCCTTTTTAAAAAAAGAAGTGCAGAGCGATTGATAGTAAGTTGGTTGGTTGGTTGGTTTGGGGAAGGAGACCAGACAGCGTGGTCATCGGTCTCATCGGATTAGGGAAGGATTGGGAAGGAAGTCGGCCGTGCCCTTTCAGAGGAACCATCCCGGCATTTGCCTGGAGTGATTTAGGGAAATCACGGAAAACCTAAATCAGGATGGCCGGACGCGGGATTGAACCGTCGTCCTTCCGAATGCGAGGATAGTAAGTGTTTTCATAATTATTTATGTTGTAATTTATAATATCATTAGGTTTTAATTATGAGAAATAAATGTATATACTGTAATTATTCAATATTATACTTTATTGAAAGCAAAAGTATTGCCATTATAATATAAATCATAGTTACATATTCGTTTATCTTTTCCCCTAAATTGGACAGAAGTTAAAATAAACATTATTCTTCTGTGACTTTTATGTCCTTGTATCGCACTGACATTATACAAGCAACGATACTCACAAAAATGTAGGAATGGTACTATTTTTGAAACGCGGCAACCGGGTTCGCGCGCGGTATCTCATGAGACTGTGACGCTCGCGGTATGTAGAGGGCTAATTGAAAGCTGTTGTAAGTGAGATGAGGAAGTTCTGTGTACCCTAAAGTTCTTTGAGGTAGTATTGTTTTGTGTAGTTAGTTGCGATCATTGGTTAAGTGGACAAGAAATTTTAGTAGGATAACATAAAAAATGGCTGATAAGTCGATAATGAAGGTGGGTGAATGAGATATACAATTGATTTCAAAGTTATGCGTAATATGTGTGACGCAGGGTGAACGTGCGTAGTAGTTTTATCACGGCATGCACTGTGTTAAAGTAAGGTTTTCTAGTGACCGCGTCTGAAATGTTTGTGTTTCTCTGTATACAGCAAATCGCCGAACAGAAACTTAAAGCTTTTTCAATCGGCTCAATGGGAAAACGTCAGCTCTCCAAGAAGGAGCTGGAGGAGCAGAGAAAAAAGGAGCAAGAAGTAGCTGCCGCTCAGGTACTAGAAAAAAATAAACTTAATATTGTTATTGTTTTTGAATAAACAGTTATGTTTACAAGAACAATCTTTTCTTTAAAATCTTGCCTTCTCTGCTCTATCTTTTACTCACATAAGATCCACGAAACAAATAAATGATCCTAATTTTGTAAGTAGTTTGGGTTGAGACTGTTGACACACTAAATGTTTGGGTCGTACAAATTTTTCACTGATTTGATACGGTCGTACTTGGGAACCATTTTTGGAAAAATCAATTCATATAATTGTGGCTATACTTCCAATTAATTATTTGCAATATTAGCTTGCGTTCGCAAAGTTCAATGTTCATTTCATGTGTAGATAACGTAACGCCGAACGAAATATTGAAGAGACTTGGAAATGTTACAAGGTTACTGTAGGTATTTGATATGTTTATAAATGAGGATAAATGTTATTTATTGTTCTCCACACTGAATATCGTCAAGCCCCTTACCTTCAACTCAAATCACTCGACGATCGCGACATGTTGTGTAGTCTATTAGTAAATTTGGATGTAAAGTTTCAGCGCACGCTTGTTTATTTTGAAAGTATGCATAGGCTACCGGAGAATAGACGCATATTTGTGACCTGCACTTCTGGAGTTACTGTAGATTTGTGGTGGTTTTAGTGCTGGGTAATGTGTGTTATAATGAGCAACACAGTATTTGTAATCTCATCGAGACCAAGACTGAATGTTCCATTAGATCTGCATTATTTGTTGGATAACCACCCAATTGTGGCATTCTTGTCAATAGACAATATAGGAGAAATATATTGCAGTAGAGATTAGTTGAAGTCATTTATACATAGAAAAAATTGTTTTCAATTGCTCTAAAACAATGCCCTTCAATTAATCACTGTTTATGCAAACAACTTAGGCCCATTATATGTGTGTTGCAACTAGAATATCTAGTACTGGTATATCATGTGCAGCAGATTGGATGTCATGAAATAAGGGCTGTTCTGTCAGTCACATTATTGTTTACCAGTACAAGGTAAAGAGTACACTGAATTAGTGGACATGAAGGTTTGTTAGTCATTATTTCTACTCCAAGGTTATACCTAACTATACCAATCATGCAAGGCTACTGAGGACTTATCTCTGGAGTTAACAGTATGTCAATGAAGCATGACTGCATATAAATCATTTGTATCTCTAGTGCCCACAGAATTAAAACTCTTACCAATGCTCATGTAATCTGCAAGAAAAAAGTATGAGGGTGGAATGTTGAAGATTTCCACAGCCGTATCCTTCCTCAGAGAGGACAAGTTGTATCCCGAAAATTTTCTTCAGTGTGAGTTGTGTGGAGGAGTTTTAGGCCTGGTTTGGATAGCCTTGGAAAAGCTATGTTGGAGAGAGAAGTATGGTGTATGGCCATTTTGATGCTTGAAGTTTATTTAATGGATCTTTCTTTGGTTTATGGTAGACGTGCATTACCAGGTGCCAAATTATTATCTTTTGTGTTTATCTTGTTTACATGCATTCAGTGTCTTCTTCATAGTGGGTCATTCCATGTGAACCTTGATCATTAAGTATTTTGTAATTTTTGATATTTAATCTACCAAGCATAATACCAAAAAATCAAAAAAAAAAAAATTGGAAATTTTGATTATGAGTCATTAATTTTTAAATTTTCCAAAACTGTACCTTTTTGTCACATATTGAAGCTTTTAAATGGCCATAGGCCTATATCACACTGTATTTGACATAGAATACATCTGAAATTTATGCTATAATATTCACCATAAAGCATGTTGCAGATAGACATAATAAGAGACTGTCGCAAAATGAGCTTTCGGCCAATACATATAACTTTTAGTCTACAGTAGTTTTAAGTCATGCTTGTAGACAACACTGTGTGTGCATTTGTGCCCTATAATTAGGCCTACTGTAAATTGAAAATTACACACATCCTAAAGTTTTGCATCACCACAGTTCCGAGAGTTCCGGAACCTGTGCAGGAAACTGGAATAGAGATCAACACAAACATCATTTCCGGCCTTTTTATTGCTCATGAATACCACACATTGCATTTTGTACAACCATACAGTGAGGCCTTCAGAGGTGGCGGTTCAGATTGCTGTACACATCAGTACCTCTAATACCCGGCAGCACGTCCTCTTGCAGTGATGCATGCCTGTATTCGTCGTGGTATACTATACACAAGTTCATCAAGGCACTGTTGGTCCAGATTGTCCCACTCCTCAATGGCGGTTCAGTGTAGTTCCCTCAGAGTGATTGGTGGGTCACATTGTCCATAAACAGACCTTTTCAATCTATCCCAAGCACATTTGATAGGGTTTATGTCTGGAGAACATGCTGGCTACTTTACTCGAGTGGTGTTGTTATCCTGAAGGAAGTCATCCTTAAGATATAATGGAAAATGCATAGTGTCCCTTACATTATTTATGTTAATTGTTAGATAGCATAGCTTAGCACAATTTTAAAATTGTAAAGTGAAATGGGTTAATTTTTAGATAGCATAGCTTAGCACAATTTTAAAATTGTAAAGTGAAGTGCGCAGTATTAGTACTCAATAATTTCATTCTAACAGTAGTTTAATGAATTGGATTTCAAACGAAGTGCAGTTGGGATACAGTCAGCTGTATGAATAGCTGTAAAATAAAATTTGTTTCCATATGTTCCCCTTGGAATATCACCAGAAAATTTGGCAGACACATTAACAAATAGCTCACAGCCAATGTACATCTTTAAAAAATATATGGTTTGCAATTGCCAAAATTTTTGTTCGTGAAAAGTTAGAATTTTAATGAACTTGCTCATCCAGCATGCTACACTAAACTGAATAAAATGGCATAAAATAATGAAAAATCAAAGATGGAATGTAACAATATTAAGCCTTCCATGACCACCAGCAGCGTCCCCACATACCGTAATGCCATCCCAAAAAATCAGGGAACCTCCACTTTGCTGCACTTGCTGGACAGTATGTCTAAGGTGTTCAGCCTGACCGGGTTGCCTGCAAACACGCCTCCGACGATTGTCAGGTTGAAGGCATATGCGACACTCATCAGTGAAGAGAAAGTGATTTCAAACACTGGATGGTCCATTTGGCACATTGTTGGACCCATCTGTACTGCACTGCATGGTGTCATAAAAGATGGACCTCGTCATGGACGTCAGGAGTGAAGTTGTGGTTGCACTGGACAATCTGGACCAACAGTGCCTTGGTGAACTTGTGTATAGTATGCCACGACGAATACAGGCATGCATCACTGAAAGAGGACGTGCTCCTGGGTATTAGAAGCACTGATGTGTACAGCAATTGCGCACAGTTTGAGTCATAACACGACGTCCTGTGGCTGCACAAAAAGCATTATTCAACATACATCCACAGTTAGCGGTCATCCACTGCAGTAGTAGCCCTCTGGTGACCTGAGCAAGGCATGTCATTGACAGTTCCTGTCTCTCTATATCACCACCATGTGTGAACAACATCGCTTTGGTTCACTCTGAGGTGCCTGGACACTTCCCTTGCTAAGAGCCCTTCCTGGCACAAAGTAACAATGCACATGTGATCGAACTGTGGTATTGAACTACAGACATGGTTGAACAACAGACAACTCAAGCCGTGTACCTCCTTCCTGGTGGAATGACTGGAACTGATCAGTTGTTGGACCCCCTCCGTCCAGGGGGCACTGCTCATGCACGGTTTTTTACATGTTTGGGCGGGTTTAGTGACATCTCCGAACAATCAAAGGGACTGTTCTGTGATGTAATATCCACAGTCAACGTCTATCTTCAGTAGTTCTGGGAACCGAGGTGATGCAAAACTTTTTTTTAATGTGTGTATATAAAATGGAAAGTGCGTACTATCCCTCACATTCTACATCTACATCCGTACTCTACCAACTACTGTGAGGTGCATGGCAGAAGATACATCCATTTGTACCAGTTGTAAAGGTTTCTTCCCGTTCCATTCACGTAAGGACGTTGGGAAGAATGATGGATTGAATGCTTATGTGCGAGCAGTAAGAATTCAGACTGTATCCTCACAATCCTTATTATTCATGTAAATTATGTGGCATCTATTAGTGGAATTTAAAATAATAAAGCAAAGTGTGCGTATTTAAAACAAAAGCATACACATCTATTGACAGTAATTCACTTTAGTAGAGATTGATTGTTGAGATAAAATTAGGAAGGCATTGATGAGGAGGGGAAGAAGACCAAGTTGCTTTGTTCGTGTAGAACTCTATAAGCACATGTGCTAAGGAGACAAAAAGGCACTGTCATTATTTAAAGTGCTGAATCATCCTATAAAACACTGAAAGGTGGATGTTGGAGTACAGGTGCCAAGTGCAGCCCACAGAGTGGAATATTAGGCATTTTATATCATGCCACTGGGACTTTTGTGCCACTGTTTCACCTAAGGATGCTAATGAAGAATGAAACTATTGGCTTAATATACACACACAAAATAAAGACTTTCTCTTTGCAAGACACTCAAATAGCTCATTGTTAAATAATAACAGCTGCACTATCGTTTAATTATTGATTATTTTTAATGTATTTGTAAAATGAAGCTATAATTTGTGAAATTATTTGTAGTCCTCATTGAGTTTTATTGCATGTCCTTTGTCCCTCAGTGTCCACCACCCTGGGGCTTTTAACGTTGAGGTTTTAGTGTGTTCAGAGTGTCTGGCTACTTTCTTATGCTCATGGTCAGCCAGCCATGGTAATCTGCTTTCTTGTTTTTATTTTTTTTCTCCCTGTTTCTTGCTTGTCTCTGTGGTTTTCTTGTCCTGTTTTGTCCATTGTAGTAGTGTTTATTGTCCTCCGGTCGTTCTTCTGGTTCTTCCTTTCTCCTGTTATTGTGCTATACGTCTTCCTTGTTTTCTTCTTTCCCTTGGGTAATTGTTCTACTGGTAACATGGGATGGCCTCGCAGTTTGGTCATGTCCCCCCCCCCCCCCCCCCTCTTTTAAACCAACCACCCACCAACCTCTTTTATTATTGTGATCAGCCAGCCCAGACCATCTGCTGTATGGTTTTAATGCCTTCTTCTACTTTTCCTTGTGGTGTATGTTTTCTCCGTTTTTTTTTGTTTGTTCCATTCGTTTTCTTTTTAGGTGTGGTGTTGGTTCTTTTTGTACCTTGAACCTTGCTTTCGTCACGGAAAAGGGGCTGATGACCCTGTAGTTTGGTCCCTTTATACCCCAAACCAATCAAAACTGCATACTGCACTGCACTCTCTGCAGACTCAGTGCATTTCAAATTCACTGTGCCACCATGACATTACACAACTCAACACAGTTTCGTCACAGGTCAAGGCAGACGAGGAATATCGAACACTCAAGTTACTCCAATAAATAACTTGCTTAAATTAAACATTGATCAGCTTACAGCATTTCTTCATTTAAATAAATTGCTTAAATTAAACATTGATCAGCTTACAGCATTTCTTCATTTCTTTGGAGCTGCAACAAATAATATAGGCAGAATCCTTGGCAGACATGGTATTCAATTCATTATCCAACCACTCAAGAAAATCACAGGTGCTGGACAAAGTAAAAGACAGTCCCTGTCTTAACAATACCAGAGAAGGAAAGTTGCTACTCACCATATGGCGGAGATGCTGAGTTGCGATAGACACAATAAAAAACACACACACACTATTTTGTTTGTTGAATGAAACTGAAGTCTTACCCCTTCCGTCTACCTGCTGGGATAATGTGACACAAGAATCCGTTAAAGAAGGCAGCGGAATCACCCTAGTTGATGCACTGAAATGCCAGAGAGAAGTAAATTTTGGGGTTATCCAGCATGTACCAAAATCAGCATTGCAGTTGGCGTTCTTGCACCACAGCCATTGACATACTGTGGTAACATATGGAAGTTTAATTACTTAATGACATCTTCATGACGTAATATGACTAACCAAATAAAGTACTACACAGCCTACAGATATCTTCTGGGGATAGCAGTAGAGAAAGTCTCATAGAAAGCTTGAGATAACATATAAATCTGATGCGGGAAGAAATTTGTGGAGCATTTATCCAAGAATGTCACTGCAACAAACTTTGTTCTCAAGGAATATATACGTCTTAAATTTCCATTGCCTTGCTTGCTATCATTTTGCTCTGCTTGAAGGGCCTATTTAGTAATTAAAATTGATAAAATTTCTCTCACCACCCGCTCCCCCATACCTTCTCATTTGTGTGTTTAGCCTACATGTTCCAGGTGGGATTGTTTCAGCAGTAGGCTGGTGTATAGTCTTCTGTTTAAAATAGTGTTAATATTAGTTTCTTACTTTTAAATTTTGAATACAGCTATGAATTTGTTGTATGCTGTTTGTGTACAATGATATATAGGTCTTTATTATGCATTACTACATCTTATCAGCAGTAATTCCTTGGGAATTAAATTGTTTCAGGCATTTGAAGAGTTTGTAGCAACCTTCCAAGAAGCACCAAAGTCTGGAAAGGTTTGGGTTAAAGCCGGCACCTATGATGCAGGGCGAAGGCGTAAGTACATAATTTGTAAAGTGTATTATCTTTTTGTTGAAAAGGTGTGAAATTTACCAGACTGTCAGTTCAATTAGTCACAGTTGCAAATTACTAACACTACTTGTTCACAGACAAGTGGAAAAACTGGTAGAAGCTGATCTCGGGGAAGATTAGTGTGGATTCTGTAGAAATGTTAGAACACACAAGGCAATGCTGACACTATAGCTTGTCTTAGAACATAGTTTAAAGAAAGGCAAACCTACATTTCTAGCATTTGTAGACTTAGGGAAAGCTTTTGACGATGTTGATGGAATACTTCCTTTGAAATTCTGAATGTGGCAGGGGTAAAATACAGGGGATAAAAGGATATTTATAATTTGTACAGAAACCGGATCCCAGTTATAAGAATTGAGGGGCGCAAAAGGAAAACAGTGATTGAGAAGTGAATGAAACAGGGTGGTAGCCTATCGCCGATATTATTCAGTCTGTATATTGAGCAAGCAGTAAAGAAAACAAAAGAAAAATTTGGAATAGGAATTAAAATCTATGGAGAAGAAAGAAAAAAAGAAAAAAAACTTTGAGGTTTGCCGATGACTTTTTAATTCTGTCAGAGACAGCAAAGGACCTGGAAGAGCAGTTGAATGGAATGGGCAGTGTCTTGAAAGGAGGATATGAGGTGAACATCAACAAAGGCAAAACAAGGATAATGGAAAGTAGTTGAATTGAATCCGGTGATGCTGGGGAACTAGATTTGGAAATGAGAAATTTGAGGTAGTAAATGAGTTTTGCTATTTGGGAAGCAAAATAACTGATGGTGGTTGATATAGGAAAGATATAAAGTGCAGAATGGCAATGGCAAGAAAAGCGTCTCTGAAGAAGATAAATTTGTTACATCAAGTATAGATTTAAGTATCAGGAAGTCTTTTCTGAAAGTATTTGTATGGAGTGTAGCCATGTTTGGAAATGAAACACAAACAGTAAACAGCTTCAACAAGAAGAGACTATAAGCTTTTGAAATGTGGCACTACAGAAAAATGCTGAAGATTAGATGGGTAGATCACATAACTAATGAGGAGGTACTGAATAGAATTGGGGAGAAGAGAAATTTGTGGTATGACATGACTAAAAGAAGAGATTGGTTGGTAGGACACATTCTTAGGCATCAAAGAATCGCCAATTTAGTACTGGAGGGAAGCATGGGGGGTAAAAATCGAAGGGGGAGACCAAGAGATGAATACGGTGAGCAGATTCAGCATGGTGTTGGTTGCAGTAGTTACTCGGAGATGAAGACACTTGCACAGGATAGAGTAGCATGGAGAGCTGCAGTAAACCAGTCTTTGGACTGAAGACAACGACCACTTACCCGAACAAAGATTGTGGATATTTTATGATAGAGATTGCCTGCATAGCCTTTTTCATACCAGCAAGGTTGTTTTCATTGCTTTTTATGATGTGACTGTAGTATTCTAATAGTTGATTTATGGTATTGTCGTGTAGATGAGCCCTAATAGTCCTGCCACCATACAGCAGCATCTTCAACAGCTCCTGCTTACTCCATTGAATTTGTGTGCCTGTTCTTTTCTGTATGTGGTTGACACACACCTACTTTTCAGGTGTCTTCTTGCTTTAGGGTCTGCTGTTAACAACAGATTTGAGTCAGCTAGTGTCAGCATCTCCAATGAACTGCACATAGTGAATCTATTGTTTTTGTAGAGGCCTTATGCATACTGTTTACAGCTGAGATATTTTCCATTCTTTCACTAGAGCCGGTGTAATGCACTTTGGTTCATGCTGTGTCTTGTAGCCTGCACTTGACTTTGCAATACTACATCCATCTCAATTTTTGCATAAAATTTCTGCATCTAGGGCCTTACTAGTGGCAGCAGCACAAGAGTTCAAAAACTGATGGCTGATCCTTTGCCAAGTATCATCAAGTGTAATGCCTCTCACTGTTTTCTTAAATCGCCTCCTGCGTTGCTGTTTCCATTCGTTTTTCTGCTACTTCTACCATTTTGTGTAGTAAAACATCTCTGTGTTTTGATATTCTTGTAGTGTGGCATGGCAGATTCATTACAACTCACAATATTTTCCCAGCAGCAGGCCTTTTCCCAATGAACCCAGTCCACAAAAACGCCTTATTTATGACTCAAATAAATCATTATCTGTGCAGTTTTATTAAGTAAAAAATTGATTGTGGCTTCTACAGTTTTCTCATGAAACTGTCAATCTATGAGCTAACTGATGTCTTTTAGAGGCATCTTCGGTGATGTTTACTTTCCATCCACATAAACTACAACTTGTGGTTTCCTTTTTGCTCTTTTCATGATCAAACATAGTAATTAACACACAAGATCAGTTATATACCAGCACAAAGAATGAAGTAGTTACACATGTTTTACCAAGAACATTACATGCACAACATAAATAAGAATCACAGCTGTTATGCCAGTCCTACCAATATATGCAGCAAGATTTCCACTAGAATTTTAATCAAATGACAGCCTTCTAGACCTTATAGCTCACAAGATATTAAATTTTAACTGAACAATGGTTTATGAATTCCTAAAAATGTTCTACATGCTTCGAGTCAGCTGAATTTAGTAAGTTGCACGCCAAATTAATCAGCATATTCCAAAGAATGTTTCTGCATAAAATCTTAAATTCTTTCAACAAAATGCCCATTTCTCTTAAAGAACTCTCAGCTAAACAATAGCTACAGCCTGAACACTGTCGTACATGGGCATGCCTTCCTGAGAACAACCATGAGAAAACTAGAAGTGGAGCATTTAGAGTAACAAGCAGAAGCACATTGGATCATTTTCAGGTGCAATGAATACTCTTCGAAGTACAGGAAAATAGATGTTTGAGCAAAGCTTAGCCAAAAGCCCTGATTTTGTAAGGTAATGTTTCCAATGTTGATTCTTATTGTTTGTAGTTGGATTTTTTTCTCTTGAGCTAAAATCCCTGAATAACATTTGGCCCACGTTTATTCTTGGCTGTGGATTCTAAAAGCTCGGACTCAGTCTTCTGATTCTGCAGTAGGTGCTGGAAATCTAGAATTTAGCACAATATGGAATTGTGTAAATAAATATGATGCTTCTCGGATCTATGTGCCATATACACTGACGTAACAAAAGTCATGGGACAGCGATATGCACATTTGCCAATGGTATAAAAGGGCAGTGTATTGCTGGAGCTGTCATTTGTACCCAGGCAATTCATGTGAAAAGGTTTCTGATGTGATTATGGCTGCACAAAGGTAATTAACAGACATTGAATGTAGACTGGTAGTTGGAGATAGATGCGTTGGTCATTCCACTTTGTTAGAGAATTCGATATTTCAAGATCTACAGTGTCAATAGTGTGTCTAGAATATCAAATTTCAAGCATTACCTCTGTGGACAGAACTGTGGCCGACAACCTTCACTTAATGACTGACAGCAGTGGTGTTTGTGTAGAGTTGTCAGTGCTAACAGACAAGGAACACTGTGTGAAATAACCGCAGATATCAATGTGCGACACACGACGAATGTATCCTTTAAGACAGTTCAGTGAAATTTGGTGTTAATGGGCTATGGAAGCAAACAACTGACGCGAGTGCCCTCGCTAACAGCTTGACATCACCTGCAATGCCTCTCATGGGCTTTTGACCTTATTGGTTGAGCCCTAGACGACTGGAAAACCGTGGCCAGCTCAGCTGAGTTCAGATTTCAGATGGTAAGAGCTGATGATAGGGTTAGTGTGGCATAGACTCCAAGAAGCCATGGATTGAAATAGTCAACAAGGTATTGTGGAAGCTGGTGGCGCTCTGTAATGGTGTGGGCTGTGTTTACATTGAATGGACTGGGTCCTTGGCTCCAACTGAACTATTGGCTAGATATTGTTATGTTCAGCTACTTGGAGACCATTTGCAGCCGTTCATGGATCTCATGTTCCCAAAAAATGATGAAATTTTTATGGATTACAGTGAGTCACCTTATGGGGCCACAAGAATGTTCCGAACAATTTGAGTGAATTATCTGGCCACCCAGATCGCCCAACATGAATCCCATTGAACATTTATGTAACATAATCGTAAGGTCAGTTTGTGCACAAAATCCTGCAACGGCAACACTTTCACAATTATGAATGGCTATATTTCTGCTGGGGACTTCCTGTGACTTATTGAACCCATGCTACTTAAAGTTGCTTCACAACGCTGGACAGAAGGTTGTCTGACTCTGTATTAGGAGATATCCCATGAATTTTGTCACCTCTGTGTTTTCATGAATTGAATCCCATTAACTCTTCATGGTAAACAGCTTTTTCTACAAAAACATTACCACAACTTTAAAACTCGGTATATCAAAATCAACGTAAACTCGATAGTTCGGAATATCGGTAAGAATGTATTAATTTTTCTATCATGGTTTTTTTTCCATCAATCTGTACTTACCTCTTGCAATATTACTACTGTAACTGCTGTCGTACCTTAAATACATGCGTTAACCCATGAGATGACTTGCCACACCAGAAAACAACAAAATTGCATAGTAGTTGCACTGTCATATACACTAAATCATTGTATATCATTTTATTGTTCGCAGACACCATTCGTAGGAAAGATACACACAGTGTTTCACATCACTCTTCTGGAGTGATGTATAACACCACAATCTGGAGGTCATGGCAACAAACAAGTATATTGATTACATTTTAAAAACAAAACCAGAACCTCTTATGTCTGTTAATGAAAGTGCTCCTTTTCCATTTACAAATATTCTCTCAGTGATTACAGATGCTATTTCATTGAAAAATTACTGAAATTGTGAATATTATTCATTAAATAGCTTTCTAAATGACTGACTGAAGTAGGTCAGTGCCTTTCACTAGATTTTTCAATGCTCGGATGAAATTTTATTTTGGAGGTTTGCTGTTTAATGACTTATAATAATGCAGTGTGCACCTAAAAAGTTATGACTGATCTCAGAAAACAAAGGAAACAAGATTTACAAACAAAATATCTATACTGGCTTCAAAATAGTTACCATTAGCTGCAACACATTTCTGACTTCAGTTGTAAAGCTTGTGGAAACTGTCAGCAAACACTTCTTGAGGGATTGCTTGGAGCAACATAGTGACATGTTGTATATCAGTGTCATTACTGGAGATATCTACTGCTATCAATATGATTCAGAGTCCAATGACAGTCAGTGGCATTTTGTTCATCCTATTCCCTGTCTCCTTTGGGTAGACATTCATGATGGGTAATGCTTGCTGTCAAAAGAGGCTATAACATCATTTTAATTGTGAATTTTGTCAGATGACTATTTGTGGGAGGCTCGAGCCTAAATGAAACTGTAGCTGTAGTGACAACTGTCTCATATCTATCGTAATTAGGTCTCTAACCACATAAACACACCCACTGCGACAAACTTGTTTCCAGTGGCAGTGTTTGGATGGCTTTGGCAGTGTTTAGATGGCTAGAGACCTAATTATGAAATAAAAACATGTTTCTGTTGCAAACATGTTTCCTAAGGTGTTTTGCAACATGTGTGCAACTCTTTTCTTGTTAAGGTCTCTGTCCACATTAGTGGCAAACAGTTCTCGTAGTGTATTTACATCAGATGCAGTGCTGTTTCTTGTACTTTATTTGCATTGTGTGCTATGTTATCTCTAGTGATGAGAAAACTATATTGATATGTGATGCTGCACTGTTGATATGCCAAAGTTCAAGTCAATGAAAATAAGGTATTGGCATCATTGGTGAATGAAAATAGACTTTAAAAGAACTGTCAGGAATAACATGCTGCAGGAGATGAATATGATAGATAGCTCGTTTCCGTAATTACAGTCAGTGTCATCCATTGATTTTGAAATTATAGGAAATATAGTAACACCATTTATTTTTAAAAAAAGACATAACTTTCGGGAAACCAATTCCAGTCATCCAAAGACTTGCTGTTACTCTTCAGTTTTTGGCAACAAGAGATTTGTTTCAGAGCCTTGTGTACTTATTTCACATTTTGAAGCAAGCTATATATCAAATAGTACCTGAACTTTGCGGATTACTGGTAGAATTCATGAAGGATCATGTAAATGCAACTAAATGAAAAACATTGTTAAATGTGTATATTATCAATTATTCATTCTCCATAATGAGTATATGTCATCAAGAATGGCGACTTCTCAGTCTACTTTCACTTTCAGCATTCCATATGAATGTGACAGGAGAATCAACAGTACTTGTTGGTGCCCCTGACACATCCACACGCACAATTGAAACATACTTTAGTTTAAAAAGTACTGAGTGAGATGGCACAGTGGTCAGCATCCTGACTTGCATTCTAGAGAACAACACTTCAAATCCCCACCAAACCACCCAGATTTAGGTTTCCCACAATTTCCCTAAATAACTTGATGCAGATGCCAGGGTGGTTCCTTAGGAAAGGGTGCAGTCTATTTCCGTACCCAAACTTTTGCAATCTTCGTAATCCAAGCTTGTGTGTTGTCTGTAATGACGGTGCTATTGAAGGGGTGTTAAACTCTTATCTTTGTACTGTTTTGTTGTAAAAAAAAATCTAATTTGGCCTGTAGCTAGCCCTCGTTTAGCTTTTGTTTGGTCGTTCTCCTCTGTACTTTTGGCAGTATCCTCAGTATGCGTGCCACTCCTGGCCATAGAATAGAACAGAATAGAATAGGCACCACATTAATAGGTACCCTTTTGCTTCTGCTTTTTACGCTATTGGGAAACATCATTGTAGCTATTTTGCTTCGCTATCACTCATTTTAATTTCTTTTCTGTGGAGGTGATGATGTGGAATGGCCAGCAACTTCCTCATCTGCATCACCATTTCCTATTGGTAAATCATACAAAGCCAAAATCATTGCTGGGACTTTAAACAGCTGGTGTGAAATTCCTTATGTGCTCTCACAATTATGTCACTCCCTCGATTGTGTGAGAGTGATTGATGGGAAGCATATAGTCCTACAGTGCCCTGTTGCTAGTGGGAGTGAATTTTAGACTTAAAAGGGTCATTTAGCATTGTGCTGCTGGCTGTCATTGACAGCATCTGGATGCTGGCTGTCAAGGAAGTATTTCAGACAGAAGCATAGTCAAGAACATGGCCGTAAGTTAACTAATTCACAAAAAATACTGAGTTTGTCACAAGTTGAATGCTTACTTGAAGGAACAAAGGGCCTTCCATATGCTTTTGTGGCAGACAGTGCGTGTTCTTTACAGATGGTTGTTTGCACATTTCCAAACATCTCTGCAACGTGTTGCGAACATTGGCCACGAAGTGGTAGACAGAAACATGGTTTGAAACATTGTTGGAAACTTGTTGCAAACTCAGTTTGAATACGGTGTAAGAGACTTGAATATTTTCTTACTTTTTTCTTTTTCCTTTTTTCCCCCCATTTCAGTTACGTATTATTGTGGAGTGTCTCTCTCCTTGTATGTCCCTCATATTTTTTTAGACATGTTACAGAGTTCACAATTCATTCCATTTTCCTATTAGTTCTTTCCTCACATGCTCACCTGATACTTTTTTAGTAACTGTTACAACAGTCAGTTTAATAGTAGTAAATATTGTGTGTGTGTGTGTGTGTGTGTGTGTGTGTGTGTGTGTGTGTGTGTGTGACAGAGAGAGAGAGAGGGAGAGAGATTTCCAAATGTCTTTCCTATAGAAGCATAATATTTGTCACCAATCCCATACCGGGGTTTAATAAGTATGTTTACTTCTGGAGGCATATGCACAGAATGCATAAGCATATAGTATATACTCTTCGCAATCTGGGTTGTTATTTATAAATTTAATTAGTATCTTTTCTATGTGGCTGATACAATGCAGCTCTAGAATATACATGAGTTTGCACTGTGGAAGTAATTTAATTTGTAATACTTATTTAATTGCAGAGGAAGATACTCGAGAGAAAGGAAAACTGTATAAGCCTCAGTCTAGGTTATCGGAACAGGCTGAAAAATCTTCTACTGCTGAGAGAGCACAGGAATATGCGAGATTACTTGGGGATCGGAAACCAGATAGACCTGGCAAAAAGAGAGACAGAGAAAAGAAAAAAAGTAATTTGGAACTATTTAAAGAAGAACTAAAACTGTGAGTATAATTGTCACTGTGCCAGAACTTACACTTTTATTTCATGCTGCTTTTTACCGTTCGTGATGATTAACCAATTCATGGATGTATATTAATTTTTGTAATCTCTCTTGCTTTTTGCGTTTTTCATAACCTGAAAAATTGCATCTGTTTTCAATATTTTAAAAATATTAATTTGCATTAATGTTATGCCTACCTTTTTTTCACTCTTTAAGTAACCAAATTGTTCCTCTTCCCATTCCATGTATTTTATCCCACAGAAAGCTACTCATTCCAGGAAACTTGCTACAATTTGTAGAAATTCGTTTTAATTGTGCTCTGCTGAGTATATGTAGTATTTATTTATCGGTTTCAGTTAATTAAACTGTCATGAACTGGAAGGAAAGTTATAACATGTTGACCAATTTTGGTTTAATTAGTTTCAATACAAGAAATTAATCCTTGCAAGTGAAAAAATTTGGTGGGGTAATTAGTAGTTGATAAGAAATTTTCAATACTGTACTCATTGATCTACATTTTTTAATCATACGTAAAATAAAAGTATTGCCACCACTCACATGTAGCAGATCAGTGCGTGGAGCACAGAAACACGTAACAGAAAAAAGCATTTACACTGGGTTTTGAGCACTAGCTCTGTTTCTTACCCCCCGCCCCGAAGGTGCTCACAGTTCTTTCGTTAGTTCATGCATGACGCAAACAGAGCCCCGAGCTATAGCGGCCAATTCTTCATTCCCTGGCTGCATTTCCTTCACCCTGCCCCCCTCCGTCCCTATCCTCCCTCCTTCCCCATTGCCACCTCCTTTCCCCCTCTCGGTGTTCCGATTTATGTCGCCCTGGCTATCCACTTGGTTTCCTGTATTGGTTGCAATTCTGTCCCTTTTGCGTGTTCTTTCATCTGTTTAGGTCCCTATTTGAGGTTTGACCTCACTTCAAAATTTCCTGTTTTTAGTGTGAGCCATATGGGGAAGAAGTCCCTCTCTAGCATCTACGGTGTGGATTCCTCTCCTCCCCCCCCCCCCCACCCTTTCCGTCCCCTCTCCCTTCCCCACCGTAGGTCCCTTCCACCCTGCTAGGTCACCAGCATGTGTTGCCAATCTCTGTGGTGGGGCTGTTACATGCTCATGTGGCTGAGCCCCTGACAACACAAGGATCACGCTACTGATACCTGAGCTGTTCCCTCCCCATATATGCTAAGGAGTGGTTGCTTATCTTCTTGGAGCATCGGAACTCCCAGCAATAGCCGCCGTGCCAGACGGCCCTTGGTGTGGATGGGCGGCGCCTGTGGGGAGAGCCCTGGTCGGAGTTGGTGTTATCAGTGTGGATGCTTGGCTCATGAAGTGTATCAAGCTGCAAAAATCTGGCTGTCCTCAAATGGCCGTCTCTTTGAATGGTGAAGAATCCTTGAATGCTGTTTTGTATGATTCGGCAACCTTCCCTTCCCTGGCTACACAATGGGAGGAGGGCCAGGCTCGCCATCTTAGGATGAAACCCTTTTCCCATTACCTTGTCTGTACTGGGATGGATGGGGACTCATTCACTGCCACAAAGCCGTTGTTTTTTGTGGAAAATATTGAGGAAGTGAAGTCTCTTAGTAGAATGCGGTCAAGCTCCCTGGTGATCAGAGCTGCTTCTGCCACCTAATCTGCAGCTCTTCATGCCTGTGAGCGTCTTCACAATTTCCCGCTGTCTGTCACTCCTTATCAATCTCTGAATATGGTCCACAGAGTAATTTTTCATAGGGACCTCTTCCTGCAAACTGATGAACTCGGGGCTAATCTGGAGCGGCGTGGTGGTTATTTGTTCGATGTGTGCAGAAGGATTGCAAAGACAACCGCACTGATACTGGCGCCTTCATTCTGGCTTCTGAGGGGGATACCCTCCCAGAGAAGATCAATGTTACGTGCTACAGATGTGATGTGAAACTGTACATACCTCCACCTATGCGGTGCTTTCGGTGCTTGCATTCTGGGCATATGTTTTCCCGCTGTAAGGCGGACCCTTTGTGTGGAGACTGTGGCCACTCACTCCATGAGAGAAGCCCTTGTGTTTCACCATCTGTATGTGTAAATTGTGCTGACTGCCACTCCTGTCACTCGCCGGATTGCCTGGCTTACAAGAGAGAAAAGAAGATCCAAGAATACAAGTCTCTGGATCACATGTCTTATGCCGAGGCTTGCCAAAAATGTGAGAAACTCCATCCAGTGTCACTATCTTCAACTTTTGCCTCTGGTACTTCCATTCCTCCTCCTCCCCCCCCCCCCCCCCCCCCTTGTTCTTACCCCAGCACCGTCCCACTCTCCCCTCTCCCTCCCCTGCAGTTCACACGGCCTCCTGTCAGGGAACTGCTTCCCCTTCCCAGCCGAAGAAGTGCCTTCCTTCTTCGGCATCTGCCGGTGATCAAGCTCCCTCCCAGGACCCCTCTCCCTGGTGTGTCTCAGGCCAGTTACCACCACTCAGCCACGAGGCACACCATCTGGGAGCCCCAAGGTTGCCTGTTCTGTTTTAGTTCCAGATCTTGCAGAAGCCTGTACTCCCCCTGTGCCTTGCCCTCCTCTGCCTCAGATAGAGAAGAAGGAGAAGAAGAAGAAGAAACATAAATCCCAAGACAAGTGCCCCCTGAGGTGCCATCTCCCCCCTCGCAACCTGAGTCTGACATGTTATTTATGGATGTCACACCAGCCTTGTCGGTGACAACTACTGATGGAGTGACTTGACCTCTTTCTCGGCTTCTTTGTGTCTACCTTGGACTCCCGCCACACGATCATCCAGTGGAATTGCAACTGATACTATGGTCACCTACTGGAAATGCAATGTCTTGTCTCCTCTTATTCCGCATTCTGTCTAGTTCTTCAGGAAACGCATTCTATGATGACTATTCTCCAACTTTTCGTGGTTATCGGGCATTCTGTCAGAACTGTGCTGGCCCCGGGGTAGCATCTGGTGGGGTCTGCACTTTGGTTCACTCCGATGTAATTAGTGACTGAATCCCCCTACGTACCACCTTGGAAGCAATAGCAGTTAGAGTGCAAGCGACTCTGGCAATCAGCATTTGCAATGTCTACCTCCCCCCAGGTAGACCACTTTCTTACATTGCAGTGCCTACCTTAATCCAGCAACTTCCATTCCCATTTGTCCTCCTTGGGTACTTCAACACCCACCATTCACTGTGGGGGAGTGTCACTTCAGTGGGTAGGGGTATCCTACTTGACCAACTTACCATGGACCTCGATTTGTGTCTCCTCAATGATGGTTCCCCTACCCATTTCAGTGCCGCTCATGGCACCTTTACTGCTATCGGTCTCATGATCTCCTCCCCTGCACTCTTGGCTTCCCTACATTGGTCATCCCATGATGACTTTGTGACAGTGACCACTTCGTGGTGATTCTATCATTCCCCTGCTGCTGCCAGGCAGACAGGCCCCCATGTTGGGCATTCCGCAGGGCCCATTGGCCTTTATATAGGTCTGCTGTCCACT
This sequence comes from Schistocerca americana, assembly GCF_021461395.2. Lineage (NCBI taxonomy): Eukaryota > Metazoa > Arthropoda > Insecta > Orthoptera > Acrididae > Schistocerca > Schistocerca americana. The sequence continues at coordinate 357,519,457 of NC_060119.1, read as the reverse complement.
TTGCACTGCTGACTCCCTATCCATAGGTCCCCCTCATCATCGGCCAGTACCATGGTGGACCAAGGATGTTGCAGTCGCTGTCCAGGACCACCAGGCACTACAGCGATTTAAGCGGCATCCTTCACAGACCATCCTCCTCACATTTAAGTGTTTCCGTGCTAAGGCTCATTACTTGATTAAACGGAGTAAAAAAGCAATACTGGGAGCCCCATGTTTCCTCCCTGTCCAGGGTCAGAACCTCTAAGGTGCTCTATGCACTGATCCATTGGTCCTTGCAGAACACTTCGCGACACACTTTGTGACAGCATTGTCATCCTCTTCCTACCCTACTACATTTCCCCGTCAAACTCAAAGACCCCCCCCCCCCCTGTTTCAGTCTGCACCATGTTGAGCCCTATAATGCACCCTTTGCTGAATGGGAATTGGCGCAGGCTCTTAGCTCTTCGTGAGACACAGCCCAGGGCCGGATTCCATCCACAACCAGATGATCCAACATTCCGCGGAGGCAGCAGCTTCTCAGGGTCTTCAACCACATTTGGCTCACAAATGCTTTTTTTGTCTCAATGGCGAGGCAGTATAGTTATCCCCATCCTTAAGCCCTGGAAAAACCCAACATCTCTTGACAGCTACCGCCCAATTAGCCTTATGAATGTACTTTGTAAACTGCTCAAAAGGATGGTCAACTTCAGATTATGTTGGGTGCTTGAATCTCTGGGCCTTTTGTCCCTGTACCAGAGTGGCTTGTGGGCAGGGTAACCTCCAACCGTCCCTTTACTCCAATTGGAATCAGCCATCCGACAGGCTTTTACTCACCTCCAGCACCTTGTTGAGGTCTTCTTTGACCTACATAAGGTGTATGACTTGGCGTGGCACCATCACATTTTAGTTATCCTCCATGACTGGGGCTTCTGTGGTCCCCTTCCAGTTTATATCTGTGTGTTTTTATCTTACCAGCTCTTCCGTTTCCGAGTTGATACATCGCTCAGTGCCCCTCAGATTCAGGAGAATGGTATCCCACAGGGTTCTGTGCTAAATGTCACACTCTTCCTCATTGCCATCAATGGGCTTGCGACCTCTGTTGGGCCTCCGGTTACCCCGGCGTTGTACGTCGACGATTTTTGCATATGGTGCAGCTCCAATTCCATAGCATCTACTGAGTGCCAGCTCCTAGGCGCCATTCGACGGGCCAATGCGTGGGCCACTGCTCATGGCTTTCAGTTGTCTCCCTACAAAATGCGGGTTTTGCATTTTTGTCGTCAGGCCACAGAACTATATTTAGGCAACCAGCTCCTCAATGTTGCAGCACAGTTCAGTTTCTTGAGCCTTATTTTTGATAACAAGCTGACATGACTGCACCACATTTGCCACCTAAAGACTACATGTATGCGGAAACTTAATACTCTCCACCTCCTGGCCCACACATCTTGGGGTGCAGATCATTCCACTCTTCTCCATCTTTACTGTGGTTTGGTCTTGTCCAGACTAGATTATGGTAGTCAGGTATATGGCTCAGCAGCTCCTTCCACTTTGAAACTCATTGAACCTGTCCATCCTTGTGGGGTACATCTCGCTATTGGTGCCTTTTGTACTAGTCCTGTTGATAGTCTCCTCACAGAAGTGGGGATCCCCCCTGCACATACCCAACAGAGCCATCTCCTTGTTTCTTACACAATTGCCATTTGCCAATTCTCTGACCATCCTCTGTAGCCTGTGCTCTTCACCAATGAGGATGTCTCCCTCCTAACACCCGTCCAGTGGTGGGATTGCCAGTTGGCATGCTTCTCACTTCCCTCTGTCAGGATGTCCACCTCCATTCATTGGATTGCACCACATGTCTTTCCTTCCATAACCCCCCAACCCCCTCACCTTGGATGGTGCCTAGACCATGGACTAGGACTGATCTATTCCAGGGTTGTAAGGTCTCTGTCACTCCTATGATTTTACGGTGCCTTGTCTGTACCACCCTTGCAGAGTTCCAGGGTGCCACCATCTTTTACACTGATGGTTCCAAGACTATTGATAAGGTGGGATATGCTTTCACGTCTCCTACTGACTTCGAGCACAGTTTATTGCCGGGGTCATGTAGTGTGTTCACAGCAGAGCTTCTAGCCATTCACAGGGCCCTCCTTGTTTCTTAGGCCTCCCTCCACAGTGTTTTAATTTGTTCAGACTCCATGAGCAGCCTGCAGGCTATCGACCGAAGTATTCTCATCACCCTTTGGACTCTGCTATCCACGGCCTTCTCTCTGCCCTTCAGCATGCCACCTGTTCAGTCATCTTTCTCTGGGTCCCAAGTCATGTGAGCGTCCCAGGGAATTAATTAGATGACCATTTGGCTAGAGAAGCAGATACTTAACCCCCATTTCCTTTCATGATTTCAGCTGCAGATATGCAGATCTATATCAAATCTGTCTTTGCTCAATAGTGGAATGCCATCTGGAGTGCTACTGCTCATAGTAATAAACACCGCATAATCAAGAAGTGTACTGCAGTTTGGCACTCCTCTTTTTACTCCTCTTGGAAGGAGTCCACTGTTTTGTGCCATTTACGCATTGGTCATACCCGGCTCACCCATTGTTTCCTCCTAGGTAACGACCCACACCCACAATGTGCTTGTGGAGCCAGACTGATGATATCTCTCATACTGGTGGAATGTCCCCTTCTTTCAGCCCTTCGTGTTAAGCGAAGTCTTCCCGATTCCTTAAATTTAATATTAGCAGACAATCCATGGATGGCTGAACTGGTCCTCAGTTTCCTCCATGAAAGTGGTTTTTATTTCCGGATATAAGGTTCTCCTTCAGTCTTGGAGTAGGAGCACGGTGGTTGTGGTTTTGACTTCTTTTAGTCTTCTCCGTCTGTGACCCCATGACCAGCCCCCTTTTTTCCAGTTTTTAGATTTGGTCTCACCTGCTGTACCTTTACTGTGTGTGTGTGTGTGTGTGTGTGTGTGTGTGTGTGTAATGTTATGTTCATTATTTTATAATCTGACTCCCATGATTGGATCTGTCCACTTTTAGCAGACCCTCTTTCTTCTGTAACTCACTTCGGAGTCGCGGGAATGATGACCTCCCTGTTTGGTCCCATATCCCCCCTCAATTAATCAATCTGTCAATCTGTTTCTTGCAATAGTACACACACACACACACACACACACACACACACACACACACACACACAACCATACAGATGTCCCAACACACACTCCTGTGGCCGTGGCAAAACATTAATTATTCTTCACTTCAGTATTTAGAACAGATCACAAAGCAGTAAATATTGTGATGCAAAAAATAGTATCTTAACAAATGCAACCTTTTCTTTCTTTACTCCCTCAGTCCCTCCCACCAGCTTAATATCATATGGTTAAGGTCGTGCTGCTTCTTCTAAATGCAGTTTCAGTGAAATTACCTTTTAGTCTTTTACTATTTCAAAAAAATCTTCTTGAAGTCCTCCTTTCTCAAAGTGCTGCATACAGTCTAAATCCTTCCATAGCATTTGTTCATGTAACTGGTAACTGTAAATCTTGAAGCTGTATCATTTTATGGATTTCCTTTAATTTATATGATTTAAACTTACTCTCCTAAAACATCACCGTAAATTATTTAGAGTGTATATTATGAGATACTTGCATAGATGGCATACTTTGCTAAAACATCACCGTAAATTCTTTAGGAAGTATATTAGGATACACTTGGGTAGACAAGGTACTGCAGTCTTCAAAAAATGAAGGACATATGAATAATGCGTGGAAGACTGCAGAATCTTGAGGATATGAGTCTCTACGTGTTGGACTATAATGATCAGGAACACACTACAAAAGATGGCATGACTGGAGTGGAACTCTTAAAAGGCCAAATCCATGAATGTAAAAAAGAACAACACAATAAATGGACATCTATGAGTGTGCAATTCAAAAATTCAGTGATTGTAGATGCATATTTAATTTTATATGTTTTTCCAACACAGTTCAATACTTAAATATGTATTTACACATTTTTTTGACGTTGCTGTGTTGCTTTACCAGTAGTATATTCTCCTCCATCGAGCTCAGCTCAGCCTACCAGGTGTGCCTGTACAGTTTTCTTTGGCACCAGTAATATATGGTGGTACCAAATCAAATCAAAAATTACGAAAGTTCATTGGAAGACGTGTGGAAAAAAAGGATTAACCCTCAAATATAAAAACTTGGAGATAAGTGTTGCCATCTGTTGCTGGGTACGGGAACTATCAGAATTGACATTGGCAACACTTATCTCTAAGCTTTTATGTTTGAGGGTTAGCCCATTTTTCTGTGCATGTCTTCATTTATTATATTAAACAGATTTTCTTAGTTCATCCTTCAGTTATCAACTACAAATGTTGTCAGAGCGAACTGCTGCTCAGTTATTTTTTTGTACATGGTGTGGTATCCACTATTTTTTAATGTCAAAACTCCTTATTCCCTGACAAGTGTTAGGAAAGACAAGCCACATCATACCCTCTATGGGAAATTAGTAATTGTAAGTGGAGCTGTCCCTGAATAAATTTTAATGGACATCTGAGATTTTGATACATATATCAAAAATTGTAGCTTTGTGACAATGTATGCATTAAGTTTGAATCAGATGTAAACACAGTAGTTCACATCCTGTACATTTATTAATGGGATTGTTTTATAATGTATTGTCTGTACTAGGCATACAAAATATTTTACTGAGACTGGCTTTTATTGTGGAAAAAACTTTGTAAGAATTGTTCTTACTAAAAGTTTACATTACTATGATATGTTTCAGAATACTCCTGTGGCCAAAAATTATCACATGTCAACACCACCTGAAAATTTCTTTTCAGCACCGTTCATCCTTATGCCTCGTGCTGTCATTACATTTTTGATTCACCTGCTTTGTGTTACTTTTTCCTAAACGTGGCATTTTGCACCTAGACAGAAGTAGTAAGTGACAGGAGTAAATCATAGGACTGAGTGGGGATTGGACCATTGACATCTGGAATTGCAGCCTTTAATTTATTAGTTGGCTATAATGCTAGCTCAATCTCTCATTAATTGCAGATTAATCCTATCCTCCACTGGTACCTGAATGCTGTTATGGTGCTGGATCCATGTGGTACAATGAAAATACTTTTGTACAATTTTCTGTTGCACGATTGGAAAGCCATTGGAATTTTACCTAGTTTTACACAATCTATGGATTATCACTACCAGACGTCATCTGCATTTGTTGACTTTTTACAAAATCAATTTTCACATTGCAAGAATTATGTTTGCTACACCAATGCTTGTTTGTAGCTAGTTTTATTCACTTTCAATACTGACTGCAATGCTACCCAGCTTGCAGTTGCTCTCATGCACATACTTTCATTGTAGTAGCCAAGTCTCTGTCAGCTTCAGCAATTGGCATGTTTAATTATTATTGTTTGTACAGCTTTGCAGCAGTTACAGAATATACAAAAATATTGCGAATTAAGGAGAAGAAATTGTGAAATAGAAGCACAGGATGCATTCAAGGTGGAATATTTTTCAGGAAGTGTAAGCTACTGTCTGCTTCAGCAAGAGCTGGAGAAAGAGCAGTTTCTCAGTATTTGTTTCCTTCTCCTGACAAATAATTCCCTACCTCTACAACAGACTCAGAGGTAGAGCATATCCCCTGTTGCCTTCCCATTTCCGTGTGTTTATCTTTTTTGAAAGCCTATTAAATCATTAATTACATAAATCACAAAGAAGTGGAACATCAGCTATTTCCACTCATTGAAATGCCATTTGTTGAAAGAATAATAACCAATCATTTGATTTGACTTATCCATTCATATTACACAATTATCTAAGTTTCCTACTCCAAAACAGCAATTGCAAGAAACAATGTAAGTAACCAGCAAAAGTAATATGGGACACAACACAGTAAGACAGTATACAGAATGATGTTTTAAGTTACAGATTATTCAAAATAAAAAATGAGATGGTGGAACTATGCAGATGGCCTTTCTTTTAGTCAACAGTAGTCCCAACAATTGCAGCTGTGGATGCTCGGTACAGACTAATAAGTGGGCATTGCTCTGTAGACAGCAGGAAGATATGTAAATTAAGAGTTTATTGTATTTTTTAAGCTTTCTGAATTTGTATTTTATCATCAGTTTCAATTTATTTTTATTTTTTTCTCCCAAGGATCCAAGAAGAGCGAGAGGAGAGACATAAGTATAAGGGTGTTATTAAATCTACATTTGAAGATGTTCAGAGTACGAAGGCTGGTATGTTTTATGAATTTTTTAATATTTATTATCTGTGTCAGTTAAAAATTTACTTCAATATTAATGTTGCACTAAAATGTTTTTTATAGGTTTGTTAAACTACCATTTAATATGAATAAAAATAAATATTTAATGTTAGCAATAGGCCTGTGAGAACAATGTTATTCCCAAGCATATTTTTTGTTCCAGCTTTTTATTATTTTTTAAATTAGTGCACATTGTCTTATTCATCTGATTCCTCTGGCAAAATTTTGAGAACTAGTCATTTTTATTTCATGGGCAATTTTCAGTCCATTAGTGATTTTGTTAATTTTAGTATGAGATGGATGATGATAACTCATAATTAATCGCATGATTCCATGTACTACTACTACTACTACCACCACCACCAACAACAACAACAACAACAACAACAACAACAACCCTGGATTAAAATAACAAATTTGCAGTTGAATTCATTGACAAAGGAAAGGGTCATCATTGTTGATTTGTCTTTACCCATGTGTGCAATTTAGTTTTTGCAGCAACAGCTGCGGGTTTCTACATTGTATACGTTCACACTTCCCTTTTAATGTGCAATGTGGAGTTTGATTTACAGGGGCCATTATAACCATATACTTTTCATCACACTTTTACTGCTATCTTCAAGCAATCTTTTGCCCGAAAGAAACATGTTGCTAAGAGACAAAGCACACAATGTAAGTGAATCAAAAATAGGTACATTACCAGGTAGTGTCAACTGGCGCTGAAGGGGACAGAGTGGCAATGCTGAAATGAATTGACAACATGACAAAGCCACATTCTCTGATTAGTTGTCACTGTGATAGCTGACCCATGACCAACTGTCCTTCAGTCACTTTGTTTTTCTGATACAGGCATATAAATGTTTACAGACTGTTCCAGGTTTATTGTTTTTCTAATCATTTCTCAAATGTCTCATTTGAATATTTATTTGGTTTAAGCTCCAGATTTCATCCAGTATGAATCTTCCATACTACAGTAGTGTGTGCTTTGTTTTGAAACTTACTGACATATTAAAACTATGTCCAGGACGTACTCAAACCAAGAAGCGTACCTTAGTGCTCTTACTGACTAAGCTACCCACCTGCAAATCATGACACTTTCTCACATTTTCAATTTCCGTAGCCAGTAGTTTCACTGTCTGAGAAATTGAAGTACGAGTCTGGACCCACCATCACACTATCATTTGAAGCTGTGTGGACAGATTGCACAGTGAAACTTAAGGTTGTAAATGTGAGGCTTGTTGTGGCACACAGTTAAAACATTTTACGTTTGTAATAACCCTCTCTTGTGATGCCAAATTTGCATAATAGCATTCTTACTTCTGTTGCAACCAAAATAGCATATGGTCATGTCTCAACAATAATGATGATGCAAAATTATTTTCAGCCTGAAAGTGCTGTGTTTGAAATATATGTGAAACTAGCAGTGTTTATTTTCTCAACTTGGTAAACAAATTTTAGCACTGGAAAGTAATCATTATTTCTCAGTTTTCATGTTTCTGTATAATGGCATTTGAATTTTTCCAGAAACTTTAGCCTTGATACAATAGTAAGTTCTGTCTGCAACACATACTACAGTTTCACTTCATCTGAAACTTTTTTTATTGGTTCTCAGTATTGAGATGCTTTGTTTGTGGTTGAAAGTTGTCTACATAGACACCATATCTGGGCCTATGTTTATACATTTGTGCTGTTCAGGCCTTTTTTTGTTGGGAAGAGTATATTTTTTAGACAGTGCTTCAGACTTTTTGAGGTGATGGGCTAATGTGCTGTAATGTTGGATGCTGCTTACCTCCTCTTCATTCCAGAGATCTAATTATATATTTCCTTTTGCTGGTAGTTTTTAGAAAGTGGATAATGAAGCATTCTATTATGTAACAGTCGTTAGTGGATCAGCAACTGTATGATTTATTACTGAAATTACTAGTCATTTGAAACTAGTTCAACTACACTCAGTTTTAGCAGTGTCTCTTATGTCACAATACATTGATTGTTCCACACTGAAACTTTAAAACCATAAGAATGTGGCACAAATCGTAACACATTAGCGAGTGCGGGCGATAAATGCTGACCCAGTTGTGATGCAACTGTTCACTCGCTACTTCAGTGCTGCCCCAAGCATGTGCATGCAGCAACAATCACCATTTCAGAAATCATCATCAGGGGGCAAAGATAACTCTAACATGTAGAGCATGGATAAAGCAGTAGCAGGTGCAGTAAAATAACACACATCCTGCAGTAATGGAAAGCAGTAAACCTACAAAAAATTGCAAAATACAACAAAGATACTTCATAATGGTGTTGGTGGTGGTGGTGGTGGTGGTGGTGGTGGTGGTGAGAAAGGGAAATTAAACCCACTATTGGCATGTAGCCTGCTCCTCCATAACAGTACCAAAGAGACCATAAAGATTAATGCCTCCATCCAATGCATGGATCACCAACAACAGTGTCACGTGCTCTCACTCCATGGGAGAGTGGAGAGAGCTTTGGATTTTAACTCCAGACTTTAACGTGATTTCTGGTGAACAAAAATTTTGTGCCATCTTTTTTTCTATTGCTGGCCAAACACTGGCAGTGAAAATTTTTCACTGCAAGCATTCAAACCGTCTCCCTCTGCTTTGAGAGCTGCCGCACAAATGTGCATTGTCAACCTTGAGTATTATTGCATATATAGCATCCCAGTATGCTGAGGCCTGACCAAGGTCTTCATAGACATGCACTTTCCCCCAGATAGTCCACAAACAAATCTCCCCGGGCCATTTCCCCACACACTCATAATCCTCACCCATCCCCAAGATAAGGTACAAAGGAGTGCCCGATTTGTCATCCAGTACCATCGCAGTCTGCAACAACTGAGCCTTCGTCAGGGCTTTGATTACATATCATAATGCTCTGAAATTAGGGTAAGCCTACCCAAGATCCTTCCCACTGCTCCTAAAGTGGTGTTCTATCATTCACCCACCTCAACAATATCCTAGTCCATCCTGATGCCACTCCCAATCCCAACCTCTTACCATAGGGATCTTATCCCTGAGAAAGACTCAGGCCCAGTCCACCCAGCCAGCACTTTCTATTCCAGTTCTGTCAAAAGGTTATCGTACCCCATCAGAGGCCAAGCCACCTGTGAAAGCAGCCATATCATTTACTATCTCTGCTGCAATCACTGCACAGCCTTTTATGTTGATATGACAACCATCCAGCCGTCCACTGGGATGAATGACCACTGCCAAACTGTGGTCAAGAGCAAAGTAGACCACCCTTTGGCTCCACATGCAGATGAACAGAAAATGCTTGATTTCAATGACTGCTTCACAACCCAAGCCCTCTGGATGCTCCCCTCCAATACCAGCTTTTATGAAGTGCGCAAATGGGAGTTATCCTTCCAACACATTTTCCATTCCCGAAATTATCCCACCCTCAGCCTACGGTGGCGCCCTCTGCCACCACATCCACCCGTCATTTCTCTTCCCTGCTCCTCTCCTTTTCCATTCCCTTCCTCCCCTCCCCATCCACAACTCACAGCCTCCTGACCTGTTACCTGTTGGTAGTCTAGTCCCTGCACACTGTCACTGTGCTTGTCTTCCCCCGCCTGTAGCCTACTATGCCTTTCCCTTCCCTGTCCCCTCCAGATTGCTGCTTACATTCTACATGACATTTTCATTCCTGTATAAACTGCTGGAGATGGCGCTCATGTGCCCCATACCCTGTAAAAATGCTCAACACTTACAGGAACCCTAACTTTCTAAATCAAAGTATCCTTCAGGTATGAGAAGAGACAGTAGTTCGGTAAAGTATTAATAAAAGGGATAGTAGGTTAGTCTCAATCCAAGTTACAAGAGATCCATGAAGCACATGGAGGATGGAGAATATGGGCATTTGAAATAGAATCTGTGGGTAGCACTAGAAGGAGAAACAACATTTCTTGTTGTTAATCACTTAAATGCAAAACAGTGCAGTGGCTTAATGTATGTCTGATTTAGTAGGGAAAAATTCTCAGGGAAGGATGTACTAGAAAATGTAGCAGGGGCATACCAATTTATGGAAAGTCATTCCCACTATACATTTCATTTGAAGTTTGATTGTAATAATCACAATTAATCACTTTAACAAAATGATTTTTATTTTCCACAACATTTACAGTTATATTTTGTCCAGTTAACTAATAATTTGTGTTCTCAATTTCTTAATTGCTCTAATATCTCTGAATGCCTAACTCTACATACATTTTATAAAGGTTTCTTTTTATTGTCAGTTATTTAAAAATTTCAGCTAGACTGGTGTGAATAACCTTTCACCTTAACAGTCCTGAAACATGAGTTTGTTTGCCCAGCAGCTCTTGCTAATGGGTACTCCACTATGAGAAAGTAGGGCACAATTTTAAAAGTTTCTTGCTTTGTGTTGTACTGGGGCTCGACAGTGGTGTGTGCTGTCTACCTATCACACTTACGAACTCACATTTGAGATGCTATATGAGCAATTGCAATGCTTATTGGACATCATATAATCAAATTAACAACAACACCTGCAAAAATACCTGAGAACTCAACACTAAGATGCTGTATAAGCAAGGGCAGTGCTCATTGGACATTACTCAAACAAATTAATTCTAATCTTTATCAATAAATCTGAATGCTACAAAGTGTGGACATTCATTTTGTAATGGATATACTGTTACAATGAGATTACAAATTAGATGAACAAGTGACTGATTACTATTTAAGAGTAGCCTAATCAGGACCAGGTGTAGAACAACTAAGTTTGGAAATGCAAGGCAGGTGTGTGTTTAACAATATTTATATATTGACTCAAAGTTTGACACGAGTCACAATGAAAATGATTGATAATCAATTAATAGTGAACCAAACAGTGATTCTTGTAAAATTTGCAGCAAAGCTTGGCTCACTGTATGGTCAAATGCATTATGTACTTCTGACACTTTGGATGATACCTCACTTTGGATGATACCTCACAACTATCTGGAAGACTGCTTGGTAAACTTGATAAGCTCTCCTAACTTGTGCAATTTTGAAATAAATGGATTGAAGATCTATGAAACAGCACAATTAATGTTGCAACACATTGAGTAGCAGATCACGCAAACTGTGAGCTGCTCAGAAAAGCAGATAGCACAAATGCAAAGTATAAAACTTACTCAAAAATTCAGCAGATGCACTATGCTGAGGCTGTAGCAGGTGCCTTCCTGCTGAAGTTTCCCATCCATAACTTGCAGAATGTAACTTAACATCAAAGAGTTGGTACTGGATGATTGCAGTGTCCCACTCATTGGTCTTGCCCTTCACACCAAGGCACAGACGTAAACTTACTTGATTGGATGACAGTGATGGAACACCAAATTAGCACCTGATGCACGCCGTAGCTACAGCAGTATGTTCTTACGTCTGCCTGCAGGAAGGTGCCTTTAGTAACACTTGGTGATTCTGTAGGAATCATGATGACTTAACACGGACTGTGAAGGTGAAGGTGAGCACCAGCTGTGTGACAGAATCACGCAGTTGGCCTGGCCTTGCTGACTTCCGCAAACACTAGTTCCTTGGGAAACTATTTCCGATACTCAGAGAGCCCTGCAGTCAGCCAGAGGAACAGGAAGTGCACACTTGGATTCACTCATCTTGGTCAAGACTATTTGAAGCTTTTTTCCAGGCCTAAAATGACACATACTCTCCTCCAGCATAGTCACAAGTTATTAATCTTACTGAATGTTATAAGAAAAACAGCAGTAAAAGGTTAAAATCTTCAGGAGACTTACCTGTCATTTACCATAACCGATTGGATAGATGATGTGAAAGCAAAAATTATCAACCTGAGTCCCCAAGAAACTTAATTCATTTATGCCTTTGACTGGTATTGTGTACATTTAAATAGATGTATGTTCAGAAAATGCTGGGACCATGTGATGGGGCCATCGGGACCCATCCACTTCTTAGGAAATGTGTCATTCAGCACATCCAACACATTCAAACTCCATTGTGAGGGTGCACCTTCAATCTGGAAAATGGTGGATGGCTGCATAATCTTTGCACTATTCACGGATGACGTGGTTTTTAGGAGTCCCAAATCCTAGTATAGTGATTTACATGTACAAAAATGTATAACGTTGCTGCATCTGAAAACAGACACCTTTTCAGGTAGTCATTTTCAGCATGTAGGGAGGCCCAATGGGGAAATGGAAAATGCATGCCGCAGAGGACAATCATTTGACTGCAGTGCTTGGACCATTTGCACTTTGTACACAAAAAAGTGTGATTGTTTATGGACACTTGATCTTACTTCCTGCAATTTGTGAGGTGCTCGACAAATTGACTCCAGATGTTGCACTGAAATGCAATTTGCACCCTGTCAACACCTGTTGAGGCACAGTGAGATGCTCACTTCGATGAATGTCTGAGACTCTCTCTTTAAAGTTTTTGAACCACCTCATTATGCTGTTTTTGCCCATGGTTTTCTCTCATTCCGCTGTTGATAATTACACAGCACCATTGTTACAGATTTGGATTTTGTGTGCCAGATGACACATTGTACCATCTCCTGATCTGTCATCATTTTGATGAGCTCCAACTCAAATCCGCAATAGAGGATAAAAAAAGCAAACTTCGAAAGCCGCTACCATTATTAATATCCAATTATGGATTTTTTTTTAAAAATGAGAGTGGGATTTTAGGGACACCATGTTTTATGTTTTACTTTGTTCAAAAATGTCCATATATTATAATTAAACTAGGAGATGATGATTTACTTCCTATTGATTTATCTAAACATGTTTCTTTATTGTGTTAACAGCTCCAGATGATGCAAAGTATGGGTCTTATGACAATGGAGATCCAACAACCACCAACTTATACCTTGGCAACCTGAATCCAAAGGTAAGAAAGAGGATAATTACAAATAAATGTTCTGAGATTGAAACAAAATTTCTCCTGCTTAATTTGGATCACATGTTGAGCTGAAGAGTCTGTTTAGATTACTGAAAAGCAATTGATGGAAGTATTTGGGCGGTATGGTCCATTGGCAAGCATAAAAATTATGTGGCCTCGTTCTGATGAAGAAAAAGCACGTGGAAGAAACTGTGGCTTCGTCGCTTTCATGAACAGGAAGGACGGTGAGCGCGCACTGAAGTGTTTAAATGGTATGTATTGTGTCATTTTTTTTACATCAGTAGTTGGAGAAGATTTTGTTCTGTTGTGGACTGCATTAATTCTAGTTTATTTTTAAGTTTTTGCATTGTTGTGCATCTTGTTATGGTAATAGCATAATGACCCTTGGTTGACAGCATTTACTATGCACATCCCATATTCTTTTCTGTATTAGTTGCAGAAAATTGGACCTTTTTGTCAGCAGGTTAACCACACTTTAGTCAGGACACAGCAAAATCATTAGTGATGAATTGGTGTTACTGAACTCTTCCCCTTTAAGTATTTAATTAGATAGATAAAAAATCTACTGATCAAGTGGCGGAAGAACACTCACATAAAAGACGGTTGCAATTTGCAAGCTTCTGGAGCCAGTGGCTCCTTCTTCAGGCACAAAGATTGAACGGAAGGAAGACGGGTGAAAGAAAAGGACTGGAGAGGTCTAGGAAGAGGGGTAGATTTTGGGGAAGTCACCCAAAACTGCAGGTCAGGAGAGACTTACTGTATGGGATGAGAAGGAAAGACTGAGTGTTGAGGACTGCATTGGACGAGATTTGACAACCTGACAGCTTAAAGGTGGAAGACCCACGGTATGCATTGGACGAAATTTGAAAACCTGACAGCTTAAAGGTGGAAGACCCACAGTTCTGGGTGACTTTCTCGAAATGGACACCTTTTCCTAGAACATCGCCAGTCCTTTTCCTTCACCCCTCTTCATTCTCCTTCAACCCTTCTGCCTGAAGAAGAGCCACTGGCTCCGAAAGCTTGGTGAGTCGATATTTTATCTATGCAATTAAATAATTTTGTCAATAATTGATTGTTTTCATTATTTTTATATATAAAAAGTCCAAATGCCATGAAACATGTAGATATAAAGTTAAAAATGGGCAAAGTGTGTATTAATGTAACCTAGGGATGGCCAAGAACTATAAATATGCAGAGGATTTGCATGCATGCAGGTCTCTCCTGTCTGACTGCACACTTTCAGCACTACTGCGCGCCGCTATCTCAGTGGGAGGATGGGAAAACGGCAGCACGCCACATTGTGTGACAGTTCAGTTGTGAAAAGAATAGCGAATGGTTTGAGTGCAGCTTGGTTTCACTTTCATATTTCTCAACAACGTGGATCACAAACAGAATGCTTTTCACTATTATTTGAAAATATTTTGGCTCACTGGATACAAAGTAACATTTGTACGTGTCACAAATTGTCAATGCATGGACAGACATAATTTCACAGATTTTTTTCACTCAAGCCACCATATAATCATGACATATTTAGTTACATAAGTGAAAAGAGCCATTTACATACATATGTTGATCGAAACATTGATATCATTCTTGCAGCTTCATCATGGCGATATGGGAACCCTTTCCAAGCAAACTTCGTAGAACTCCTGGACTGTTTTAAAGTAAACCACTCAATCTTTTAAATGGAAATTACAATGCAGATTGTTCATTGACATATCTGAAAGTGCACAGTGGTGCTGAAATGGCAAACAGCTCAAAAACATGTGAGATTGGGAGTGTCCTAAAAAGTTTAAAAAACTGTTCCTGTAATTATTTAAACACAGCAATGAATTCTTCAAAATTCATGTTTTCTTTAATGCCAGGAAAATTGAGTGTGTTCTTTTTCAGAAGTTGTCCCTTCCACAATGTGATTTTCTTTTTAAATGTCTTACTGCAGTCCTGTGCAGTCAAGTCCCTTAAAAATGCGAGGGCCACAATCAATTACAGATCTTCTAATTTTGCTACCTATTTTCTGTTTTCATTAAAAATTTCAACAATAGCAGCCCCTAAATTGAAAAATCTGTCCCGACATTCCCCTTGACTTAACAAATATATTTCACAGCAATATAAAACATCTCCACATTCTTCTTTCAGTGACACCAAAAACTGTTGAAACTGACGGCATAATAATGTGTGTGACTTCAGTTTACTATTTGTATCAACACTTCGGTCACATGCTCAGTGCCTGCAAATTTGGCAAATAATGGTTTTTGGTGTTCAAAACAATAAATCTTGTAAAAATAGTCTGTTGGACATTGACATTTTTTTTCTCTTTCAGGATCAGCTAAACCTTTAAATTCTTTTTGTATGGTGTTAGAACAATGTTCTGTAACAAATTTGTGGCAGCGATTAATTATGTGACTGCAGAATAGATATTGATAATTCTGTCCCTTCTCTTCAAAAAATAATGTGATTTCCATTCATTTTTAAAGGCTTGTGACACTAGTTCTCTAGATTGTCTCTTTTTGTGCAAACAGCTATTGCATCTTTGAACTTCCTCTGTACCACAAGCAAATAGCGGGGGATAGACAGTGCTACTACTATGGTTCTGCCAACTGAAGAAAGTTGTGGGGGGGTGGGGGGGGAATGCCAGAACAAACAGTCACGTCATACGGCTAAATGAAGTGTTGTGTTGTATTGATGAGTAGTTCTGAAAAAGATTGAGAAAGGCCAAGACGTACAGAACAGTGTTGAGACAGGCTGAGCCACAGGCCACACCCATGCAGCATGTTGTGCACACTTGAAGTTGACATGGCCTGCCCTCATATTAAGCCACATTTTGATGGTCTGTGTAATACATTATTAATTGAAGTTCTGTAGATGAGGAACATTTGTGCTCCTCCCAAAAATGTTATCTACTCTATACGACATCAAAGAAATGAGGCATGTGCTATAAATTTTTGTACTTACTGAATATGATTAGTTACTGGTGGCTACATTCAAAGTAGAACCCATTTGAGTTCACACTGCTCAAAATATTTCTGTCATTCATTATACATGAGTCTCTGCACTTTGCCTGTTATTGCCTTATGACAGAGCACAGGAATATTTCTGTAGTACTCCCCCATGTACTACTACTGAATCTATTGATTTTCGTGAAACTTGTCACAGCACTATGATGGAGCTCAAGATCTAAAAACTATTGAGCCTAATGTAGCACAGCAAATAGTTCCTTAGTTATGTAAGCAACCAGATTTTGTTTTTGACAAGTTATATCAACTCTAAAAGTTCAGAACAAATCTGTCTAAGTTATTCCATACTTTTGATATGGTTATAATAGAGGGAAACATTCCACGTAGGAAATATATATCTAAAAACAAAGATGATGTGACTTACCAAATGAAAGTGCTGGCAGGTCGACAGACACACAAACTTTAAAATACATAAAGTATGTCCTGATATTTCAGCTGTCTCACAAAATTCTCCCTCTGTACTGGTTCCTGAGTTGAGCCATTTTTATGGTGCCACAGTTTCATTGACAACCTCCTAGCAACGGAAGTGCTTTCCTTTAGGCAGTCATCTCAGAGACCAGACATTTCCTTGTAGTTACTCATGTGGGTGCCCCACAGTCTTGTTGAAATGCAGTGTATAATGTTCCACATTCTGTTATTTTCTGCTGTACCAGCTTGTGCCATTTGTCACTGATTAGCAATTCCCATGTATCTTTATTGGCTCCTCACAAACTATGTGGTGTTCTGTTATTGCCAGTGTGTTATGCTGTTGTAATTGCATGTTCCATTTGTGCTTCAAAATGTATCCATATGTAGGCCTTCTGGTTCTCGGTGTGGATGCCACCGCATTCTCATCAAACTTCATTCACCACTCCAGTGTGAATAGCATCTACGCCATCCTTTGTGGATCCTTCATGTAAGCAGTAGCAAGTTGGATAATTACCCCATCCAAATGCAATAAGTAAAATGATTCCCCCTAAGAAACAGCAATCAGTTTTGGAGACATTTGTGTTCTGGTGAGAATATAAGTGTGTTTTATTTATTTTACCGTATGATATTTCACTGCATGCACAAGGATTTTATTAAATTTGAAACCTGTTGTGGAGGTGTGGCCTCTCTCGGTGACACAAATGATTCCAGGAATACAAAAATAAAAATTGAGTTGTGGGAAGATAAAGAATTTAAAAGTGTCTTTCATCAATTTGGTGTTGAAATTATCATAGTGGACTTTTTCTGGGAACAATGCATGTGTTATAATGTATTAACGTTAAGTTATGACTTATGCATAGAAACTGTTTAATTATATCATTTGATTGATATTTCCCTGAAATATTGGGTTCTCCCAATATATGACAATGTCTGAATTGCACTTCAATTCATATGGAATGTGTGTTTATTTTACAGGCAAGGATGTTATGTCTTACGAAATGAAACTGGGTTGGGGAAAAGCTGTGCCTATACCACCACACCCCATATATATCCCTCCAGCAATGTTGGAATTAACAATGCCACCACCACCATCTGGATTGCCCTTCAACGCTCAGCCGCACAAAAAGGACAGGCACAAGGTATGATTTATGCTGAAGCATTCTCTGTTTTGTAAATAAGTTACATAAAACTGCAACCAGCTACTTTTTTGAATGATTATGTTTTATTCCATGAACCAGTTCTCAAACCTTTTCGGGTTCATGTTCAGATGGTTTCTGAAGGTTACATAATTATTTTTAGCATAATGATGGGTGCTGTCTCTGTGACAAGAAGATGGAACACACTTTAACGTATCACCATGAATATTGTTTATCTTTCAGTATGGATGTAAATTTAGTTTTTTACTTACTGCGACAGTATGGGCGGATTTTTTCCGTTAGTGTCTATCTGTTTGCTTCCATTTTGATGGCCAGTTTGTATAGCAGTTTGCACACTTTTACACCATCTATATGAATTTGCACTCTTGACAGTGAAACTTTGCCAGCATCCAGCATGTGCTATACAACTGTTGCTTGTAACAAAGATATTGACAAAAAGATGTGGCATAAGTCTACTTTGCATAGAGACACTATTTGTTCTTTTTTACTTGCAGTAAAGTCGATATAAGGTCAAATATTTTAATCAGACTGGCGATAACATAAGAGCACAAAATAAATAAATGAATTACTACAAGAACAAACTTCAAGTGATCTGATGTCTTATTTCTATTTGTATATTGACGTATAATGCAGTCAGTTTGTAGCAAATATTTTAATTAAGATTGGCCTTAACCTGAATGCCCAGTGTTCAATAATTCAGAGTTATTGAATTTGTAATGAGGTAGAGCTTTTTGTATGACCATGACCTTTATATTTAAATTTCAAATAATAATAATAACAAACCTCCAAATGGACTGTTGATTTACTTCTGTTCTTACGTTAATATTATCTGTTATATTAAAAAGAGTAGATTCTGTTTATTTTTTCTATAGGTAATATGTAGAAAAGTTATAGTGTTTGTAATGGACTGTACACTTCATATTTAAAAACCAAGAACAAAAGGTCATGTGAACTGTTGACTTATTTTTGTTCTTGCATTAATATGACCTGGAACATTGGTAAAGGCAGATTCTGTTTGTTCCAGCTAGAAGCAATATGTATAAAAGTACTTATTTATTTTAACAGTAGAGGGCTTTACCATTTAGAGATATAGTACAGGTTTTATTCTGTGGTAGGATATTTGCATTGACACCAATGGCGTTAAGATGTAAGGAAAGGGGTAGGGGGTGGGGGTGGGGTGGGGTGGGGATGTAGGGTTGATTGAGTGGTTAGTTGTTTTGAACTAGTAAATCTTCAAAGTTCTGGTGGAAAAATTTGTTTCTCAGTTCAGTTTGGTCATTGAGTAAGTAGTCAGATGCTGTATTTGTGTAGATAAGTATTTCAGTTTCTTCAAGAAGGTTAAGTATCGTGCATTTGTTGGCAAAATGAAGTATTTGGAGGTTTTGTTCTGTGCCGTTTGTAGAATGATTGTGTTGGGCAAGATGTGAGGCAAAGTTTTATTTATTCAGGTTGTTACGACGGAGCACATCTATGTGTTCTTTAAATCGTGTTGTGAAGCTTCTACCAGATTGTTCAATGTAGAAGCTTGGACATGAGTTGCAAGTGAACTTGTAAACACCTGACTTTTGATACTGTTTTATAGTACACTCATGCTCATAAATTAAGGATAAATGCAGAATGTGGTGCCACACAACGTGGTATTACACAAAATTGGCGCTAATAGCATTGGCACATAGGGAACAAACATGACACAGATCTGTAAGTCCACGGTATTGGTGATAAGTTGAGAGAACCGTCCCGAAAAACATGTGCTACAAAACGCCACAGTTTCCTGCGCATGTACTCTGACATCAATATGGGATATGGTCACCATGCACATGTACACAGGCCGCACAACAGGGTGGCATACTCCGCATCAGGTGGTCGAGCAGCTGCTAGGGTATAGCCTCCCATTCTTGCACCACTGCTTGTCGGAGCTCCTGAAGTGTCGTAGGGATTTGAAGACATGCAGCGATACGTCGACAGAGAGCATCCCACACGTGCTCGATGGGGTTTAGGTCTGGAGAACAGGCAGGCCACTCCATTCGCCTGATATCTTCTGTTTCAAGGCACTCCTCCTCGATGGCAGCTCGGTGGGGCCGTGCGTTATCATCCATCAGTAGGAAGGTGGGACCCACTGCACCCATGAAAAGGTGGACATACTGGTGCAAAATGAGGTCCCAATACACCTGACCTGTTACAGTTCCTCTGTCAAAGACATGCAGGGGTGTACGTGCACCAATTGTAATCCCACGCCACAACATCAAACCACGACCTCCATACAGGTCCGTTTCAAGGACATTAAGGGGTTGGTATCTGGTTCCTAGTTCACGCCAGATGAAAACCTGGTGAGAATCACTGTTCAGACTATATCTGGACTCGTCCGTGAACATAACCTGTGACCACTGTTCCAATGATCATGTACTGTGTTCTTGACACCAGGCTTTACAGGCTCTCCTCTGACCAGGGGTCAGTGGAATGCACCTTGCAGGTCTCCGGGCGAATAAATCATGTCTGTTCAGTCGTCTGTAGACTGTGTGTCTGAAGACAACTGTGCAGTGGCTGCGGTAAGGTCCTGAGCAAGGCTACCTCCAGTGCTCCGTGGCCGTGTGCGGGCACTGATGATGAGATATCGGTCTTCTTTTGGTGTTGTACACTGTGGATGTCCTGTACTGTAGTGCCTGGACACGTTTCCTGTCTTCTGGAATCGTTGCCATAATAATGAGATCACACTTTGTGACACACGGAGGGCCCGTGCTATGACCTGCTGTGTTTGACCAGCCTCCAGTCGCCCTAGTATTCTACCCCTCATAATGTCATCAATATGTGTTCTTCGAGCCATTTTCAACACACAGTCATGGTTAGCACGACTGAAGAAATTTGCACACTTACTCGCTGCACCATACTCTGACTTGCACCAACACACCTCTGCATATGTGGTCTGCTGCCAGTACCACCATGCAATGACCGCAGGTCAAATGCACCGCATAGTTATACCTCGAGGTGATTTAAACCTGCAAAATGCCCACCAGAGTATTATTTCACCATGTATCACCATTATCCTTAATTTTTGAGCATGAGTGTAGTTTTGGTGCTGTGTATGATTTTATTTTGTATTTTATTGTTGGTGAAGAATCTTATTTTTATGTTGTATGTCTTGAAGAGGTTGGCAATTTGATGAGAAGTCTTCCCTAGGAAAGGCAGACTTAAAAATGTGGTTGCCTTGTTTGTGGGTGGTTGTTCAATAGTTGGTTGATTTAATTGTGCTGTATGAATTAGTTTACTAAATCTACATCCATATCAACAGATAAACAATAGTCATGGCGATACATTAATGTGTGTTCCATCCTCTTGTCACAGAGCCAGCACCCAGTATTATGCTAGAAATAATGATGTAACCTTAGAAACCATCTGAAGACGAACCTGAAAAGGTTCTGTAACCAGTTCATCTAATAAAACATAATTATGCAAAAAAGTGACTGGTTGTAGTTTTATGTAACTTCGTTACATTAAATTAACATTCCTGGGTTCTAAAATATCTGTAGTGGATAAGCTTAATTCTCTGTTTTATTTTTCAGAAGCAAAAAGTTACATATTAAAATTTAAAAAAAGGGGTGAAAGTTATGAAACTGGAACAGACAGATATACTTAAAGCCGCTTAGGGAAAACAACTGAAAAAGATGAGTAAATATGTATGAAACAGAACAGATTAGTATGGCTAATTTAGCCCAGTACTGGGTAATATTGTCAGTTGCTCTAGGAGTTCCCAAGTGCTAGAGGCTGCACTGGAAGGCGCACACATATTGTGTTACTGGGACCTCGCCACAGCTGCACAGGTTTGATGGTGTTGGGTATCCCTATTTTTGCAGATTTGCTCTAAATCTTGTTCCTGTTGCAATCTGTTAAGCTATTTCCAGATTTCAAGGTGGCCAGGGGCTGGTTCTTACGTTTCCATCCAGTAATCGTCTTTTGAGATTGGCCCCATGTATACTTTAGTCTGAGTTCGATGATCTTAGTCCACTGTTCTGCGTCTACATCTATAATCTGCAAACCACCGTGAGCTGCATGGCAGAGGATACATCCGAGCTACTGAGTTTTCTTCCTGTTCCATTCACATACGAAGTGTGGCAAGAATGATTGTTTGAATGCCTTTGTGCCAATAGTAATTATCCTAATCTTATCTTCATGAGCACTATGTAAGTGATACGTAGGGGGTTGTAGTATGGAGTGTGGCAAGAATGATTGTTTGAATGCCTCTGTGCCTGTAGTAATTATCCTAATCTTATATTCATGAACACTATGTAAGAGATACATAGGGGGTTGTAGTATACCCCCAAAGTGATAATTTAAAGCTGTTTCTTCAAGCCTTATTAATAACTTTCTCGGGATAATTTTCATCTGTCTTCAAGAGTCTGCCATTTCAATTCCTTTAGTATCTCTGTGAAAGTCTCCCTTGGATTACACAAACCTGTGACCATTCGTGCTTCCCTTCTCTTTATACATTCATTGTAAACTGTTACCCCTATCTGGTACAAATCCCACACTCTTGAACAATATTCTACAACCGGTCACACAAGTGGTTTGTAAGCAATCTCCTTTCCAGATTGATTGCACTCCCCCCAGTATTCTACCAATAAACTGAAGCCTACCGCCTGCTTTACCCACGACTGAATCTATGTGATCATTCCATTTCATGTGTGACATTGATGTATTTGCGAGAGTTGGCTGATTCCAGCAGTGACTTATTGATATTAAAGTCAAAGGGTACTATGCTTTTTCATTTTGTGAAGTACGTAATTTTACATTTATGAACATTTAAACAAGTTGCCAATCTCTGCACCACTTTGAAATCTTATCAGGATCTGACAGTTTCTTTCAGATAGTACTTCCCTATAGATAACTGCATCATCTGCAGAAAGCCATATTTTACCATTAATATTGTCTGTAAGATCATTAATATACAACATGAACAGCAAGGGTCACAACACACCTCCATATGGCATACCCATACATCTACATCTGATGATGACTCTCCATACAGTCCAGTCACAAATTTCACTTGATACCTCATATGATTGTACTTTTGATAACAAGTGTAGGTGTGGTACTGAGTCAAATGCTTTCTAGAAATCAAGAAATACAGCATCTACCTGATTGCCTTGATCCAAAACTTTCAGTATCTCACGAGAAAAGTGTAACTCAGGTTTCACATGATAGATGTTTTCGAAATCCATGCTGCTGTTCTGAGGAAGTTAATTCTTGGCTTTCTAAACATCTGTACATACATTTTCTGAATTGTAACGATTTTCAGTATAGAATATTGCAATTGGGAACTAGCTCAGATGGCTGTGAGTATGTTGCTCTTGATCAGAAAATGAAATTTTTATATGTCAATACAGAACAGGTGTAGACCATTAGCAGCAGATCATTTAGTGAGAAACAAAGATATGAACTTATCAATTAGTGTTTATTACACCGATTCTCGGCACAAAAGTAGATTCTGAGCATATGGTACGCATTCTGGAACCATATTTCTGTGACTTATTCATTGAGTGAAACTGTACGTGCTGACTTGGATTAGGAGAACAGTTTCTTTTGCAGTTTCCTTTGTTCTACATAGTATAACTTTTCTCATGTATCTATTTTTCATATTGATAATACATCTTTGTGATGTGCCATCCTGTTGCAGATCTTCATGGTCATTGTTCTCTATGAGAAACAACATTCCCCAATTGACAAATATTTGAAGGCCATGTGAAGTGCCTGGATAAGCATTTACTTATGTTACATGCTTTCAACATTTTTACTTCAGACTACAAAATATATATATTTTTTTAATTTTGTGTGTGCTATGAACAGCCATTATCTGTAATTCACACATTCAAGGCTACATGTTTATTTTCATTTAATTGGCAAGTCAATATGTGCTGGAGAAAACCAAAAAGGAAGAAAGTTTCCTTCTTCTATGTTATATTACACAGAACATGAAAAAGTCTTGATGTTTCTTTTCAGTATGTTCTAGCTAGTTAGCTCCTAAAACATGAAAAAGGTTTGGATGGAGCAGGAAGTTAAACCAGTGTATCACTCTAAAAATAGGCCCGTAAGTTATTTTTGTTAAGCAGTTTATGATGACATAGGAAGGAATGAGTCTTTTCATGTCAAAATTAGGTTCAGTAATGAGATGCTTTTCAACTTTATGTAGTCATTGATACTAAACAAGTGACAATTATAGTATAATAAAACTCCTGTTTTAATGAATCACTGGTGACCCAAGTATTTTTTTCCTTAAATGGGGGTTTTCCTTAAATGGGGGTTTTCCTTAAATGGGGGTTTTCCTTAAATGGGTTTTTTTGCCAGAGTCTATGGAAAGAGTGACCCACAATCATATTCAAAGCACGTTTAGGTGATAGATCACTACTTAATTACAAAACTACCAATATCTTGTGCTCAAAATGTAAATGCAGTAAATATGCAATTATTATATTTTTTGCAGAACACACCTTTTTTTAACAAGATGCATAATTTGTTCTGTCCTTCCAGCATATTGTGGTGAAAGAAGTTGTTGCTCCAGCTGGTTAGAATTGATACACCTACATTAAAAGAGGGAAAGAAATTTCTGACAGTGTCAATTCCTTGCACTGCAGCAGCAAAACTAGATGCAATACTGCCCTTCTTCTTCTTCTTCTTCTTCTTCTTCTTCTTCTTCTTCATCATCATTGTCACTGCCAGCTCCTGCTTGTGTTGCTTGACTTAGAAGTGTTTCACTTGAATCGGTCTCATGTATGGAAGTCAGTATGTCATCATCGAAACAAACACAATGTCCTTGAATGCTCCATTTTCAAAATTATCAGTTTTGCTATACTGTTCTTCTTCTGGAGCTATGTCGTCTTCAGCAGCAAGTGATGTACCACAGTCAGACTTACTTACTTTTTTTTAAAAATCAATACGGTCTTTATGTTGCAGAATTTCAGGCTACCACAAACATATGCATAGCAGTGCTGAGCCTCATCTCTTCCTCTTAAAGAATTGAATCAACTTCTGTACAACTGCTACTCTGCATTTGGCTTTAACAGTTTGTGTTATGCTCATATCCAGAGACGGCAAATGACTCCTGCAATTCACAGGAAGGAACTCAACATTTATGCTCCTTGGAAATTTTGTTTCCTTGGTATGTACAGGGCCGTAGGTCAATAATATGTACAATTTTCCTTCCTGCTGAACCTATCTTTGGCATCTGAACACGTGAAAAAGTCATTTCTGATGTCTCCAGGGACTGCTGTTCTACTCATAGTAGAAAGAAAGTACTGTATGTTTATGTTTTCGAAATAGCTGGTAATAATACTGGGGGCAACTTTTAATTATTATTGGCACCCAGTAACATTGCTATCCTTCCTTAGCCCCCGCCCCTCCCTGTCTATGGCATTTTTCTTGTTTAATGAAATGTGATTTTGTAGGAAGTAAATTATAAAAGATGTCCGTTTCATCAGCTTTGAAAATGTATCTGGACTCATAACCCTGCATCAATCGTGGCACTGTAGTGTTCTTCCCATAGTTTATAATTTCTGTGATCAAAGCCTCACTGTGTCCACTTACACTTTGAAACAACGGATTATGATGTTTTTTAAGTTAATCATTCCATAGCTTTGGCATTTCAGAACACTTTCTTATTTTTGAAGAAACCTCACATGTAGACGACATTAAAATGTATTTCTGTGCTGTGTTGGAAAAATTTTCATGAAGATTGTCATGGGCATTGTGAATGCTCATCAGCTTTTGTTGAACTGTAAGCTGTTTACATTTGCACCTGATATCTCTATAAAAATAAAATTGATAACCTCGACACTTCATCAAACGAACAAATACACTCTTCACACTTTGTGGACTCTGTGGCATTGATCTCAGACCTAAGTGACATGGAAACAGATTTCTGACTCCTTCAATGCTTCTGCTGATTCCTTCAATGCTTCTGCTTGTATTTGTGCAAGGGAAGTTGAGCAGTTTACTTTGGCATAGTTACATGTCAACCAGATGAATCGATTACCATTTACTGCATCACACTAAAAAAATACAACCTATGTGAAATGGAAAGAAATCAGAAACTCATTTGAACACATTAGAAATTACGTAAAACTAGGATTTCAATTTGCAAAATTTTTTATGTTAGTTCCTATAAAGCAGACGTTTTTTTAAAGTGGGGTTGTTAAAAGCAGGAATAAATGACATTGTCTTTAAGGGAGTTTTGCTGGAACTGATGGAAGTATTCATTAAAAGTGGGATTTCCTTAATAGTAGGTTCATTAATTAGGGGTTTTGCGATGTGACAGGTAGCGAGCTCATAGGCCCACACTTATGAACACGCGGAAGGGCATGCCAACTGAAGTTATGTTTGACTATTCGTCTGGCCAGCACCATGTAGGGACATAAGGACGTGTGGGGGGGGGGGGGGGGGGGGGGGGGTCGCATGCGCATGCTTTACTCTAGCTTGTAAAAGAATTATTCTCAAAGCTAGTGGGTTTTCATTCTTTTTGTGTGTGCTTGTCAACAATCTAATACCTCTGCTTTCAGCTTTAATCCAAAAGTATTTACATTCTACCAGAACTTTCCAAGTTTTTCATATTTATACTTGTTTATTGTGAAAATAGGCAATGTAATTAGCGCAACGCATTAAAGATCCCTCAAAAACATTTGATTTTTGGTACTATTGGTTGTGGGAAAGTGCCTAGAAATATGATATTGGTGACAAACTGTTACTGGAATGGGGTTCTTTGAAAGCAGCTATTTTTGCTTGAAAGTAGGCTATTTTCATTTGACTTAAAATCTAGAGCCTTATTTCTTATGTGGAAAGTCAACTGTCATCTTAAGATTATATGTGGACTTCGGCCTTCAGAAAAAACAAAGTATAATTTCAGTGTTCAGTAACCATAAGGTGCCAAACTAGTAAACAACTGCATTCAGATTTACAACATTCTTTCTCAGAAAAGCAAAAAATGCCATGTTTCACAATATTTCAAAAAATACTGTTTATGCAAAATGTTCCTGGTTCTAGTAGCTACATTGATACTAATGGTGTAATATTTGCTATGTTTAACTTAAACTGATTGGTAAGTCCACTTATACGTATCAAGTGATGGCAAGAATTCTAGAAAGGTGTATTTTGAGAACCAGAATTCACTAATAGTATCTACTTCTAAGTTTGTAGTTGAGTGCTGTAAGATTATTTCAGTCATTAATTCTCTTCTTCTTTGCATAACTGTAGGAGGTGGTGATGTTACTCATTTGGTGAGATTTATGATTTCTTCATGAGGACCCAAAACATGCTAAGTAATTACAAAAACTGACCTTTTTTCGTAGCCTCCTGTTAGTCTGAGTTGTCATCATGAGATCATGTGAGGGTACTGTAAGGCAGGTTAGGAAAAATTTTAAGTAGATTGAGCATGACGTGGGAAAGAGGTGTATGCTGTTCACAACACGCATGCTTGTTTATCTTGTGGTGGTGGTAGGTTACACTTAAAGACATACACATATTGCAATCTTGCTTTTGCTGCAATCTTCTGATAGTAGTGCATTTTAGATCAGAATACAAATTTGGTTTTCACAGGTTCTGCACCTGCTGCGACCAAATGAACCCTATCCAACTGAGCCAGAGCAGAAGGCAGAATTGGACAAGGTAACATCTACAGTACTTTGTAAAAAGCTCTTTGGATTATATTACTGAGTATTTAGATTTGTTGTGGGGAAAACAATAGTATTGGACTGTTCAAACAAATGAGAGACTGTCACCTACCCTCTCTCAGGTGGCGGTAGAATTTTTGATGAGATGTTTTCAACAACTCTTCATCCTTATCTTTTGCAGTATACTGAAAAATAACAAATTTTTATGA
Source organism: Schistocerca americana (assembly GCF_021461395.2). Classification (NCBI taxonomy): domain Eukaryota; kingdom Metazoa; phylum Arthropoda; class Insecta; order Orthoptera; family Acrididae; genus Schistocerca; species Schistocerca americana. The sequence continues at coordinate 357,491,863 of NC_060119.1, read as the reverse complement.
AGAATTCTTGACAGGAAAGTATTTATGAAGCATTTCGCCAAGAAAAGATAATTTGAGTGCATTAGTCAAAGGAAATCTGCCCATTGCTACTTTCCAGATGTTTAGCCATCAGCTCAAGTTTTTCTTTCAGTCTTTAATATGCAATTCGGTGTACGTAACTTTTTAAGTGACACAGTTCCAATTAACACTTCCACCAAACTTCTGTACATACTACTTGATGCAATTTATATGTCTAATTTCTCAACAGTGATGCTTCATTTTTGTCCAGATTAAGGCTATTTATTGTTTATTCTGTGCTGGCTTTACTGAACTTTAGTTTTCTGTTGAAGACTAGTACTTTCACAGTGCTTTTATCACAGAAAGAGAATTAAATCATTGTAAACATAATGATGATAATTGTTTCCAGAAATGAAACTGTAGTCTGATGAGAGTGACTGACAAGTTCATAAGCTGTGAGAGTTTTACCTAAGAACAGATATTATTAGTAGTAGTCATCCTAAGGCAAAATCTTGCTACAGATACAAAAAATAAACATACAAAAGACAGTAACAACAGCTTTTAAGAGTGAGTCTTTCTCTCTGTGGCAGCTTCTACACTGTCAAGTCACATTAATGTGACTATTTGGCAAAAGCCTGAATAACCATATTTTGCTGCAAAGACTGCTCAATACATGCTGGAAGAGTGTTATTGAGATTCTGGAAGGTGAGGACAGGGATGTGGAGCCATGCTGACCCCAGTGCTGTGGCCAAGTGCACTGAGTTTCCCAGTTGAGGATACATGATGCGAAAGCCCAATTGAGGAGATCCCACAGATTTTTGACTGGGTTTCAAACTGAGGAGATCGGTGGCCAAGGGAGTATGACAAACTCATCTTAGTGCTCTTCAAAACACACACACATGCACTGCGAGCTACGTGGCATGTTATATTGTCCTGCTAGTAGACGTTATAATGCCGAGGAAAAGGAAAAAAAAGTTGCATGTAGGGGTGGACATGGTCCCGAAGGATAGGTGATACTTATCTTGATCCATTGTGCCTTCCAGAATGACTAGATCACCCAGGGAATGCTATGAAAGCATTCCCCAGACCACAGTGCCTTCTCCCCTGGCCTTGATCCTTCCAACGATTGTTGCAGGTTGTCTTCTTTCAGATTTTTCACGTGATTCATCTAAAAAGGCCACCTGTTGCCACTCGGTGTATGTCGAGTTGTGCATTGATGTGCAAATTCCTGCAGTCGCATGGGTGCATGAACCAGGCACTTGCTGCGGAGGCCAGTATGCAGTAATTGTCATTGAGGAGATTGTTAGCAACGCCTTGGTTTATCTGGATGGTCAGTTGCTCTACAGTTGCACACCTATTTTCCCATGCACATCTCTGCAGCCATCATTCACCCCTGTCACCTACGGCCCTTGGTGCACCAGAGCTGACATTGCCCCAGTTTTGTATAGCAGCATTTTGCACCATTTAACCATGGCAGCATATGGACAGTTTCCAAACTTAGCTATTTTGGAAGTGCTTCCACCCTTGGCCCAAAATGCAGTGATCATATCCTTTTGGACGTCAGATGACTCACTCCATTTCCACATTAACGACGGCACATGCACTATTTTCTGACCTTGAACATGCTTTATGTACCCTGCAATGCCAGTGCTGCCACATGCCGTGTGTGAGTGGTTATTGCACAGTGACATCGAACATAGGCGGTGGTCACATTAATGTGATTGGACAGTGTATATTATAACAATACTTTCTGATAGCATTCAGTTATATAATGGAACTAGAATCGTACCAGGACCATTGCATTCCACTAACACCACTTGAGTCATGTAGAGGTGGCTTAGAGTTTGACTAGGAATTTCATTGGCCATTGTTTCTTATTTTCTTAATTCATCACAGGGTTGCTCTGTTTCATACCTTGATAGACTGACATCCTTAGAAGAAAGGAAGCAGCAGAGAAGAGCTTGTCCATGACCATGATCTGTGAATTTATTCCAGAATGAATATTTTACTCTGTAACATTCCGAAAATCTAAGAAAGTAGTTGCTGTGTTTTCAGCCCAAAAACTGGTTTGGCCCAGCTTTCTGCACTGCTCTATCCTGTGAAAGCCTCATCATCTCCAAGTAACTATTGCAGCTTACATACATTTCAACCTGTTCACTGTATTCATCTCTTGGTCTCTACAGTTCTTACCCTCCACATCTCCTGCCATTACCAAATTGATGAATCTTCATGGCTCAGGATGTATCCTATCAGCTCAGCTGATCTCTTCTTTTAGTAAAGTTCTGCCAGGTCCCCCCCCCCCCTCCCCCCCCCCCACCCCCCCTCCCTCCCACACCCTCTTCTGGTTCAATTCAGGAGCTCTTCATTAGTTACTTGATCTCACCATTCTTCTAAAGCACCACCTTTTTGAAACTTATATTCTCGTCTGAATATGGTATTTTCCACATTTCACTTCTGTACAATGCTTCATTTCAGATAAGCACGCACACACACACACACACACACACACACACACACACACAAAACCACCGAAGTACTCAAACGCACAAGCCTGTGACCATGGTGAGGCTGACTGTGGATTATCGACAGTGCATTGAGCCGGATATTTCCTCAGATAACTCACTGCACAACAAGACCAAGGAAGTTCCCTTTCCCTGTTCATATCCCTGTGTGTTTGTTGGGGGGGGGGGGGGGGGGGTGAGAGCACACATGCTTCCACTAGGGAATAGGGAAGGAGCAAAAACTCAAAAGCAAATGTAAACAGTTTTCTGTTGTGTGTTTCTGTGCACCACACCCCACTAACTATAGATGAGTAGTTACGTTTCCTATAATTTAAAATTATATTAAATCTTAATAAATTCCTCTTTTTCAGAAATGCTTTTCATTCTACAGGCAGTCTGCATTTTATATTCTGTCTACTTCAGCCATCATCAGTTAATTTGCTGCCCAAATAGCAAACCTCATCTATTGCTTTTAGTGTATCATTTCCTGATGTAATTTCTTCAGCATCACCTGATTTAGTTTGACTACATTTCATTAGCCTTTTTCTCTTTTGTTGATATCTTAAAACCTCTTTTCAAGACACTATTCAGTCCATTCAGTTATTCCTTGTAGTGAAGTGACGGGTTTGTTAGGTTGTTCCTGCGGCTATGCCACAAGAGCTTGTAAATTGCTTCTAAAACATGATACTGTACTTAATTCTACAGTCCACGTGTCCACATTTCAGTTCACCTAAACTGAAAAAGTCATACTCTCTAATTTGAAACTGAGTAAGGAAATACTGATGACAAATTAAAATTTCGCTGTCTTTAATAACAGCACATATATAGAATTCTGTTGTTTCACAGGCACAAGATCCTATGTAAAATCCATCAATTTTTACTCCTCTAAAAAGCACATGGGACAGGTCAGAGAATTTCATTTCATGCGGATTACTGTTCTGTAACTAATAAATAGTTTTAATAATTCAAAATACTGTTTATTGCTTACATAAAACTGGTAATTTTTTTACTTCACATGCCACATACATTTAGAATATGAGGGGCAGTACACAAACCATTTTTGACCAGCATGAAAGAGGCATTTCAAGCATTGCAACTGCAGATTACATAACAACAAAGTTCCATTGCAGAACTTTACACTGGCCTGTTTGATAGCGACACATGCTGTTGGCAAAAGACTTTCAGTGAATGAACCATGTGGCAGCTTCAGTGTTGCTTATGTAGCCTTGGTTTTGTCTGGAGTGGACTGTGAAATGAAATGGTTGCTACTGAAGTGCCAGACCCCTTCCTCTGTTCTTACAAAGAGCCTTCTCTCCAACTAAATAATTAATGATTTGTCCAGTTGATATCATATCGCCTGTGAAACTATCGATCTATACTTAAAGAACATTTACATTTAATTTTACTGTAATATCTGATTAATTGTAATTGTTGCAATTTTTTCAAAGGAACCTTGAGTGGACTCTACCCTCTGAACTGTCTCTTCTGCTATTGCTGTACCTTTGTAAAATTCATTAAATGCACTTTAGTTTGGTGCATTGTCATTATTTCTTATGTGGGATATAGTGCTGTAGTGTCCGAACTCAGGCTTATTATTACTATTAAGATTTTCTGTCCTTTTAGTTCAAAATTCATATTTCTTTAATAAGCTCAAAGTATGGAAGATCATTTTATCAAGTCTTATACATACTATTTAACTTCAAAACTTGTATAATCTCAAAATTCCAACTGTTTATATCTTTTTCCCTGCAGTGTGAAATTTTGAAAAACAGTGTTTTTTGTGGAAACTACGTGTTGGATTTTGCTCAAGCTTGGTATTTTTTATGTCTACATCATTCTACATAATGCTATGAACAAATTACAAAATTATATCAATATTTAATTTTTGTGTTTCTCAGTTGTGCAACTCTTTCTCTGCAAAGTACGCGCAGAATATGCGCCTGGTTTGACCTTGGAGTTGGGTAAACAGAGAATGGAAAATCCATCTTTTCCACTGACTTGCCACTATTACAAGGCAGCAAACATGCTTGCTTCCGTCCATTGACAGAATTGCAATGTCATTGGCAAACCTCATAGTTTTTATTTCTTTTCCATGAACTTTAATTCCTTCTCCAATGGTATCCTTAGTTTCCTTTAATGCTTGCTCACTGTACAGATTGAGTAACACTGGGTATAGGGTAAAACCCTGTCTGACTCCTTTGTCAGTTGCTGCTTCCATTTCATGGCCTTCAGTCCTTAATACTGTAGTCTAGTGACTGGAAATTATCTACAGCCTTTTGCTCCCTGTATTTGAATCCTGGTACCTTCAGAATTTTAGAGGGTGTACTATAGTAAACAGTACCACATTATTATTTTAAATCTGCAAATGCTTTAAGTGTAGGTTTGTCTTTCTCTAATTTGTCTTCTGAAATAAGTCATATGATCAGTATTTCGTCTCCTGCACCTACATTTCTTCAGAACCCAAACTGACCTTACTCAGGGCCATCATTTACCAGTTTTTCCATTCTTTTTTAAGTAATTTCTCTCTGTGCTTTGCAGGCACAACTTATTGAATTGATAGTTCAGTAAAATTCACACCTGTCAGTACCTGCCTTTTCAGAATTGGTATTATTACATTCTTCTTGAAGACTGATGCTATTTTGTCTATCTTATATTGTGTCTCTTGCGTGCCAAGTGGTATAATTTTGTTGCGACTAGATTCCCAAAAGATCTCTACATTTCAGTCGGAATGTCATATGCTCCAAGGACCTTGTTTTGACTCAGGTCTTTCAGTGTTCTGTGAAACACTTCTCGCAGTATCGTGTAGCCTATCTCATCTTCATGTACTTCCTGTCCCCTTTCTATAATTCTGTCTTCATAGCCCATTTTTACTTGGTACTGGCTTGCCATTTGGGCTTTTGATATTGATACTGGTGCATCTCTTGTGTCCAAAGGCACTTTATATCATCTGGGGGCTGCATGCATCTTTTTACCTTTATGTAAACATACTTCTGCTGTCTAGCTTTTGTCCTTTAGCTGTTTCTCCACAGCCATTTGACACTTTCTATCAGTCTCATTTTTGAGACATTCGTATTCTCTTTCACAGGCTTCTTTTGCTTTATTTTCATATTTTCTTCTTTCATCAGTTAAATTCAATATCTCCTGTGTTATCTATACTACTTAGATACTTTGCAAACCATCATATGGCGTGTGGCGGAGGGTACCCTGTACCACTTATATTCATTTCATTTCTGTCTAAATTCCTCTGTATCAGCCCTGATTTTTCGTATCCTCAGTCTTACATGCAGTGCATGTTGGTGCCACTATCTTATCCAAGAATTTCTGCTAGGCCTTTTGTTGTTGCCTATTTGAACCTCTGCTGCCTTCACTATTCCACTTCAAAGCTACCTATTAATCTTCCGTTGTACTTCTTACCATGTTTCAGTCAATCATTGCCTAATGCTCCCTTTGAAACATTTAGCAACATCTGGCTCTTTCAAATAATACATGTCCCAGCAATCTAATTTCCTTCCTTTCTGCAATGTTTCAGTTTTACTCTGCAGTTTGCAACCAATAAATTATGGTTACGGTCCACATCGGCCCCAGAAATGTTTTCAAAACTGGTTTCAGGGTTTCTAACTAACTTTCTGTTGTCTATCTGAAACCTTCTGATATTTTCAGGTTTCTTCCATATACACTACCTTCATTCATTCTTCTTAAATAACATGTATACAATAATTAAACACTTAAAAATACTACCCATGAGTTTCCCTTTGATTTCTTTTCCCCAATCCATGTTTTACTTTTATTTTTCCTTCTCATATGCAGAGCTAGTTAGCATTTAAATGTGTTCTGCTGTAGTGGATGTTGGCTCTATATCTATCTTGGCTGTGATAATTTGCTCAGCTCACTTACCTACATTAATTTTTTCTTATTCATTATTAGAGATACTCGAGCATTTTTTCTTATTCATTATTATAGCTACTCCTGCATTGCCCCCATTGTACTTGGTGTTGATAAAGCTCTATTCACCTGACCAGAGATCACACTCTTTCTGCCACAGCACTTCATTAATTCCACTATATATAACTTCAACCCATCCATTTCCATTTTAAATTCTCTAATTTGTTTACCGTTTTAATATATATTACATTCTACACATACAAACATATAGAATTCCAGCATTTTACAACTGCAATATTTTACCCACGGGGATGTCATTGTCATTAAGCCATACAGTAAAGCTACATGGGAAATATAAGAGCTACAGTTTTCTTTTAGTTTCAGCTGTATGCAGTGCTAACATGGCTAGGCCTTGTTGACTTATGTTACAAGACCAGATCAATCAGTTATCAAGACTGTTGCCTCTGCAACTATGGAAAAGGCTGCCACTCTTTCATTGGGGAGAATATGTTAGCTTTATCTCTCCTTTCCAATGTAGTTGTAGCTACGGTATGGCTGGCTGTACCACTGAACTGTGCAAGTCACCCCACTGTGGCAGTGTCCACGATTTGTGGGAAATACTTTTACTTGTGCAAAATAATTGCTAATTTCATTTATCTTACTATCTCCTCTCTGCAAATTTTGCATTGCTTATTGTTATGTTACTTAAACTTAACCTCCTTGTTCCTTTTTCTGCTGTTGTCTTCTTTAAACACTCTTTTTGTAAGTACCTCATCTTCCTACTCTTGCCCCTACATCTGCATAAATATATTCCGTGATTCCATGTAATTCAGAGGTGAACAGTTCATGATAACTGATCCTACGAATTAATTGGAATATTTCATTTACTTTCTGTTTTACAGTAAAATCAGTCCTGTATCACTTTATGTTCATATTTTCTGTTTTATTAATGGTAGCTTTTTGTAGTACTAGTTTTGTGGTGATAGGAGATATTGATCTCCCATCATCTGTATACCATACTTGAATTTGTTTATCATAAGATGTTGATCCCAAGCTTGGGGACAGTGAACATAATATAAAAACATCTACATCAGAATTCGTATTTTAAGTTTTTCTCTTTTCAGAATTAATAATTGAAGCATAACTGTTTGATTATAGTAAGGGGTGAATTTCAGAATTAAACGTAAAACAAAAACAGAGAAAATGCAACCATTCTGATCCAGCTGAATGATGACACATTTAACAGATTAGAAGAATGACACTTTAGAACTTTTGGTCCTTTCATAATGTAAATACAAAAACACTGCCCACTGCCTCGCCTCTTAGGAGGCGCACATACAGTTGAGGCAACACTCATTAGTAATGGGTAGGTGCCACATGTGTGCCTATCACTGTAGATTTGGTCTTCAGACAAGAAATAATAATTGTTCAGAATAATTACGGTTGTGCATTTTGAATCTCAACAACTCTAAAACATAGAACATAGTGTTTTGTGGCAGCAACTTGTGGGAATTTATTTACTTATGGATGGGCTGGGGGGGGGGGGGGGGGGGGGGGGGATCGTTATGTATCGGTATGGGAGGTCTGCAGTGATAAGTTCAGAGACTGGTAGTAATGAATAGAAACAGGGAAAAAATGCCTACGATAGTGATTACTGTCTTAAATGTAAAGGGACACTGTGCCAGTCAATTGGAAATGCTTGTCAACCAGGCAGAGGATCTTGTGAGTATGTTCAGACCAACTGCAGTGGGACAATGAGGAGGAAGACCTTTTGAACTAGGTTAGTGTAGCTTTGCTTCAGGTCCAAGTAAAGGGCCGGTGTATGAAAGGATTGCCAATGTGAGAAAGGAAATTGGTTAAAGTATTGGGTTTTGGAGTGATCGTAAATTTTGAATATTATGCTGGATTTCTCTTTATCAGTAAAAAGAATCATTATGTAAGGCTTTGTATTAAGTTCTTGAGATCGTATTGCTCTCATAACCTCAGATTGGACTAACCAGAAAAGGAGTTTGCAGAAGAGGCAAGTGAGATAATTGAGTTACTGGATTGGAAAAGGGGGGGGGGGGGGGGAGATCATGAATGAAAGAGATGTGAACTTTTAGAGAAAAGTTTGAGTATGTAATTCGGACTGACTGCTCATTGTGGTGAGTCGTGCAGAACTTTCAGTGAAGATAATGCTCAAAGAAAAGTGAATTTGTCTTTTACAAGTATAGCATGGTTAAATCAAGTTATGGGGCTGAAGATAAAAAGACATTTTGAGAAGTCTGAGATTTCTTCAAGAGTCACTGTTATTAAAAGGTGCAGTGTGCAGTGATGAGAGTTTGGAGAGGGTGTTTGGGAGCAGTCTGTTAAGGATGGTAAGGGGATTTTTGAGGTGTCTGGAAAGTGGAGCAGGTCAACAGTACAAGGTTTGGGAGGTCAGCAGGGGACTAATGAATACAGTGAGTAGTTACTCAACCAGGAAGAGTAGAATATAATTAACTGAGGTATATTCCTCAAATAATGCTCACAGTAGTGTTTCAACTGTAGGAGGATGTGGATTGCAGGACATAAATGTTACAAAGTAAAACAGTCTCTTGAAAGGAGTATAGGAAGTTTAGTAGGGCATGTGTGTGAATGGGTACATTATGTAAGATCAAAGTGGTGAGGGTTAGGGAATGATAGAACTGGAAAAGATGAAGGCCTTTGTGAAAGGATGGCAATTTTTTACAGTAGAAAAAAGACAAAAAGTTTGGAAGTTGGTTCCTCTTAGCTCCACTCCCATCCCTCACAACAACATTTATTTTACACAATAAGCATTTTGTGAGCCATACCATCCTTTTTGTGTTGCCCATGCCAAGTAGGCATTTGGAATTGCACTTACTTTTGAGATTGATGCAGTAGTATGCTTCACATGTGTTAAAAATCTGAAATGTTTTTTCCTTTAATATTCAGCAAAGCAGTCAAGGTTTTAAGCAGCACACAAGAAAACATGTAATTAACGTACACATATGGAAAGGAATAAAGAATGTGTGTAGAACATACATATAAGCAGAGGCATAGATTCTCATTTAAAACACTCTTTAGAATCAGTATCTAATTAAAACACTTCATACTATCAATCCACATTCATTAATCATTTGATGATGTCATGCTCTAGCGAGTAACTTGTTTAACATGTCACTGAGCACCTGCTGCGTCGGGATTTGTTCCTCTATAACTTGAGCTGAGTATCTTTTCTTGAATAAAATTGTGTCTGATATCAGTATGTTTTGTACTTCTGCGATATCCACTTGTTTTGGATAAACCAGCTGCATCTCTGCTATCACTATAACATTTAATGGGATAATTTTCAGGGCATGAAGATGCTTCTTTTTTAATCTCTGTAGCCAGAGTTCCTCATGACATGCTGAGTCCAGGGCCATGTATTCAGCTTCAGTAGTTGATAAAGCAATTGTGGGTCTTCTTGCTAGGCCAGAAAATTACAGCACCTCGTGATTTCAACAGAAAAACACTGACAGACTTCCTGTCCTCTTTGTCTCCTGCCCAGTCTGCATCATTGTAACCTGTGTTGTTGTTTTTTCTTCCCTAGAAGATTACATCTTAAAGTTCTCAGTGCCTTTGAAGTGTCTCCTGATTCTCTTAACTGCCTGCCAGTGAGGCACACTTGGAGCACTGTTGAAGTGACTTACAACTGTGATTGCATGTACAAAATCAGCACTGGTTCCCATCTGCACATACATCAAACTGTGTTTAGTTTCTCTATAGGGAAAATTTTCTCTCTTCATTTGTCTTGAGTGTCATATCTAGTGTAAGTATGTGATTGTAACAATATAACAAAAAAGGATAGTTCCTAGCAATTATCCTTTTCATTGTATTGTTACTTTACATCCTGGATTTTCCATTGTATGTATGTGGTTGTTATTCACAGGTGTTGATACTGTTGATTGTCCATGTTATATTTATTTTTAATATTTGTCCTTTATAAAAGATAGATCTATCCATAATAGTAGCCTTTTGCAATCTCTTAATATTCTGATGCCCAAGCAACATGACACCTCTGCTGGCCCTTGTAATTTAAATTGCTCGTTGAGTTCTTTTTAGAAGCTTACTGATGAACAAGTCATCAACAACAGTTAATGTGTTATTTCCGTTATTCTTCTGATAAACGCATGGATGTACTGTACTTCTTCAAAAGTTAAAGTTACAAAATTGTTGCATATAGCTTAATGTTACAGTGACAAATACTTTGTTTTAATCCATAAACTGCTTTCTTAAACCTTATGATACATTTGTCCTTAACAGTTCTAGTGTTAAAATTTGTCTCGGGGATTTTGACAAAAATCTACACGTTCAAATCGCCTTGTATGAATGCTCTAAAAATGTCCAAGTGATCTATGTCTACATCATTTTTAGAAGCTAAACCAAAACATACATTAATGAATTATAGCATATCAGGGAGCATACATCTCTTCATAGTTTGAACCCTTTGTTTTGTGAGGGTTCTTCAACTGCTAGCTGTGCTATGTATCCTTGGAGATTTATTTTGGTTTTTAAAATCTATTTGGTGTCTGTTGGCTTTGTACCTGAAGGCAGGATAGTTTTCTCCGCATATGATTTTCAGTATGTGACTGCAATCATTTTATTTCCTCAAGCCAGCTGTGTGATTCTTTACTTTGTTAGCATCTTCTAATGATGATGAATCTGATTTATCCATGTCTGTAGAGTAATAGGTCACATAATCATTCATCCTTATCGGTTTTAGAATGAAGTTCTGATCAGTTTTGCTGCGAGGATGCAGCATTTATATTTGCATCTGATAAATTTGAATCTTCTAAGCTGCTCTTATCAGAGCTGATTTGATCTGGTAAAATACTTCTTGAATCTTCTTGATTCTCATCAGTAATGGGATCAGATTCAACTATTTCTGATTCATCTTGCTTAATTTTTGGAATAATTTCTGGCTTCAGAGACTTTTTGAGCAGTGTTATTTCATCATTCTTCTGAACAGTGTTTTCTTGGCATATCACATCTTTTGCTTAATTTTCATTGGATGGGTTGAAATAGCTGATATCCGTTGCCCTGTTAACACCATCCTACCAGTATGCATTCAGTTTTCTTCTTATCTCATTTATGTCTGCTTGCTGTTGGTAGATGACTGGAGGCCTTGCTGATAAATATTCTTACATGACTAAGATTTGGCTCTTCCAGTAAATGCTTCTTCTAGTGTCCCACCTTTTAAAGATTGTGTAGGTAATCTGTTAAGGTGCTGTAGAGTGGCCTACTCCAATACGCTTTTGGTAAGCGCGCATAAAAAATAAGCATCGGTCTTTTCGTACTAATATTCCGTTATCACTTTCTGCTTCTCTGTTTTGATCCAGTGTGTAGGACACTATTGTTTGACGAATTATTACTTCATTCTTTAAGAAGTTTGCCAGTTCGTGGTTCACATATTCCTTCCCATTTTCTGTGCACAAGGCTCTAATTTTGCTACCGTTTTGTTTTTACACAAGCTTCTTGAAATTTTTAATAGTTTCCTGTACTTGATCTTCTTCCCTTAATGTATACAAAAATATCTCCCTCAGATAATCATCTATTAGTCAGGATATATCTGACACTTCTAATCGATCTTGTTTCCATTGACCTACGCAAGTCAGAATGTATTAGTTCAAGGATACATTTTGCTCTCGACTCAGAATTTTGAAAAGGTAGTTTTGTCTGTTTATCTTCCAAGCACATAACATATGGAGACTCAATAGTTCCCATGTAATTAATGCTGTTGGCCTTACCTTTCTGCAAAGCTCCTGTTCTGCCATGACTTAAATGTCCTGTCTTCTATTTCGCATTTGGGAGTCATTTAATAGTGATACAAACTTGGCTCTACTAAATAATTATCTGATTGGGCCAGTTTCTATGTGCCATTATCAGGCATGGGTGTTGTTAATAGATAGTTTTCCTTATTGTAAATGCGAGTCTCGTTTATCATAGGTGATGAAATGTCTCTTTTTTCCACTACTTACATAGAGTAAATTTGTGCTTAACATTGGCATGTAAAGAACATTTATTGTTCTAATTTATTTTTTATTTTTTTTAGCTTGTGCTTGAATATGAGTGTCGCCATTTCCATCAGAAGTTAAATTCTCATCTTTTTGCCATTACCATCTGTGACTTTAACACCAATCTGCATAAATTTGTTTGAACATGTGTGCTAAAGCATCAGAGTCAATATGCCATTCATTATTAATGACTTTACCTCTGTAGTGAAGACTGTCTTGTAATTTGAAGCCCCTTCCAAAGACTTGTTACTTCCCTTGGTTTTCCTGTGGCAGTTTCTTTCAATATGGCCATAACATCTTAGTTTCTTTGAGGAAATTGTGTGTAAAGTTTTTGTTATCTTTCTTGTTCACTAGGAGAGCTGCAATGCTGTTCATCCTTCACTTCCTGCAACAGTTCAGTTTTAATGGTGTCTCAAGTTGTAGGTGTAATGGAATTCTCTAGTCTCATACCCATTGATTTTTAGTCATACAGTAACTATGCCAATAAAATTCACCTACTCACTCATCTTTCTCTTCCAAATTCAAAGCATTTAACTTGCTAGAAGTGGAAATTCTTTTGTATACACATTCTTCTGCTGATGTACAGTTCTCCAGTCAAGTTGTGGGAAGTGTTGTCAGCTGACCAGTTCTTTTGTAAAATCCTGACTCTTCATATAACCATTTTCAGTTGTCGCAGGCTTTTTTTTGTGGTTGTTGTGTTGTGTAGGTGCATGTAAACTGCTGGACCAACTGACACTAGCATTATACACTTTCAACTTGTCTTTTACTTCACTTGAGCTGCATTCCAATACCATCTCATGTTGAAGATATATTTTCATTGCAAATTGTCACGTACTATAGTTCTCTATTGCTTTCAGTTTTTCTATAAGCTGTAATGAATTTAAGGCCACAATTCCAGCTTTGAATAAATCATTGAACTTAGGTTTTTTTTCGTAATTTTATAATAAACTGCCTTTATTGGCTGGACAGTATAGTATGGGCTTGTGACCTGTTGTTTTTTCAGTTTCATGTTCAGTAAAATGATTACAGTTTGAAATAGCACACAAGAAAACATTTTACTATACTAATGTAAACATATAATGTTCAAAGCACACTCATACAAACAAGAATAAAGACCATTCATAAAAACTGATAGTAAAGAACATAAATATCAGCAGCACCATAGATTCCCATTTATAACATTATAAATTAATGATAAAGATATTACAAAACTCTTTGTATGTAACATGCCAACAATACTGCTTTGAATCTGCAATCTATATGCTATTATGGAATCTGCTTAAGTGTCTGCAGTGAAATGACCATTATTCTGCCATATGGCATTAGTAATGCTGTTATTTTATCTATGGAAATGATTGTAAGGTAGAAATACATGTTAAACGTATTGTATTGTTAGTTCAGAGTGCTAGAGAAGTAACTGGCAGATTTTCCCTGCTTTCGGCAGTATTCTGAACCACTAATGAAGTCAAAAAGTTACCCAGATAAAGATGAGAGAGCAAAGTCTGAAAATCTCTTATCAACAAAATATTTACTGTCTCTTCTTGTATGTGTCATGCTTTTCCATTTGACATTAATGTGTCTGACAGAAAAATCCCTACTTTGAACAGTAAATACAAGAGAAAGGTGTACAAAAGCTGTTACCCTTGCACATAGCGTGCAATTTATTTTATATTATTCCTGCAAATATACTGATGCTCTTGTATGCTTGGAGTTATTTTGTTATTAATTATGACTGAAATGTGTTCCAGCATTTTAAGCACTGACACTGAATATTTTACTAACACTGTTCATTATATAATTTGTAATGACCTAAAAGTTCTTTGATTCATTATAAATTCCAAGTATTTATCTGAACAAAACTCATAACAGGAAATTCTTCATTGAGGCTACTGTGCCTTCTAAGATTATTTTATTTTTGCAGAATGTTGCAGTATAGTTAAATAGTAACCCACATTTTTTCAGCTAGGTGATCAGAAATTTTAAATGCATTGCACATGTAAATACATTTCCATTTACAGTTAATTTTTTTGTTTATCTTCTTACCAGTTGTTTTTTAAACAATGTTTTATGGCCACACAACATATGTGATCTGGAGGCAGATGTATTCTCAGTATAAAATCATGCTTCAAATTATAAATAAATAAGTTTGGAGACTTTTTCATTTCCTACAGTACTTGATGTTATTGAATTTGTATGTCTGAAGTCTGTCTACCTTCAGAATTCACATATGTTGCAGTCAGGTGTTTCATGGGTATGAGTGTGTATTTTGATGATGCTGCTGCTCTCCTCACAGATTTTATCCCAGGCTGTTGTCAAAGTGGTTATCCCGACTGAAAGGTAATGTACACAGGCAAAACCCAGTTTATTTCTTTTAACACATAATAGGTAAGTAAAGAGTTGAAAAGGGGAAAACATCACTTTCAGAATTGCAGGTAAATTTTTCTAGGTCGTTTAAATATCTGTATTCTCAATAGTTGTTATTCTCTTACTCTGATTAATGTGCTGCTAAAGAGTAGAATATACAATGTTGAGTTACGAAATTTTTAACTCAATTTTAGTAATATCTTAGAATTTCAAGAAATTTGATTGAATCTGATGATTTTTGTCTTTCATCATAAACCCTTATTGTACTGGTTTTTAAATAAGTGGCCTGCAAAATTCAAATAAAAAATATTAATAAAGTATTTTAAGACATTTTTGGGGGTAACTTTTATCGCATGATGACTCACTTAATGAAAAATTAAAAATCAATGAAGTAGTTCTACTGATTGGAGCTGCCATATGAGCAGCTCATTCTCTGTCTTTTGTGCTAGATACTGGTTATTTACATGTGCTGTTAGGAAGTCAGTTTACTGGAGTTGCACATTTATTTTTGTGTTGTCTTCCAGCTGAATAGGTGAGACATATTCAAAAGTTAAATATGCGTAACCATGTCATTTACTTATCACTTTGTGATATATTCATTTACTCATTGTAATTAGATGTAGTGCTCACAGAAGTTGTATTGCAAGGTAATATACTCAATTTTTCCTCCAATAAGCTACCTTCTTTCTGCCTTCCTGTCTAAATCAATAAACAAGTTGATATCAGCAATCTCAAAATAATGGTCATGATTTTGATACGACATAATGATTGTTAACCAATTTGGATTTCATAAGGAATTCACATGTATAGTGACTGGTTTAATTAAGGAAGGATAGGAACACAGCAATCAGTCGCAATACCACTGGTTTTTCATTTATTTTTTTTGCATATCCAAACATCAGCTGTAAATAGCCATTTTCAGTGTTAAAATATAAGGAAATATGGAATCAAGATTCATTTACATAAAACAGTAAGCGAAACACCATGTTATCCAACAGATAACAATGATACATTATAGTTAGTATATCTTCTGTATGAGTTGCCGTCCAACGAACACACACTGGTGCCTATCATCATAGAACTTAACTGGTGTCTAGGCAGAAGGAAACTGAGATGGTTGTTTACAAGTGCAGCAGCCTCAGTGTGTGTCGTTCAGTATAAGTACCCAGTTGCATTCCAATATAGTAGTTTAAAAGCCTTTTTTAAAAAATAAAATTTGCATGTCATCTTTAAATCACATCGAGAAAAGCCAATTTACTAAGTGTTTGTTCATATATTAGTGGTGAAACTATATACCAGATCTTAAGCAAAAGATCATTAATAGGTTCATACATTTGACGTAGACAGAATTGTTACATCACATTATAAATTAAAAAATTTTGAAGATCATCTTTGGCTTGACTTGAACGTGAAAACACTGGGAATGATAGTATGTGAGAACATAATGTATTTTTATCAATGCATCATTTTGTTTCCCTTTTTGTTAATACTTTTCAATGTCATATTGGGTTTACCATCAAACAAGTAAAACATTATTCAGTTATTAGTCTTAGTGGCAAGGTATACAGCTATTTTGTTACATTGTTCTTTGCAAGCAGAATACCACAGTTGGAGCTAAGAAATTTGTGACAGTAGAGGATGTTTGACCTGAACCTGGTTAAATTAGCCTTGTCATGGTGATCTTCAGTATTTTACTTTGATGTTAACAGATCTTCATAATAATGATTTTTATGAACTGCTGTATGCTGCTTTTGGGATGGACTGTAACAATATAATGATAGCAGAGATGATGAGTCGCAGATGATGGTGATGATGATGTCCCATACTCCTAGACAGAGCTTAGGGGACAATGCAGGGGCCCGCACTGCCGTACTAGGCAAGGTCCTAGCGGTGGTGGTTTGCCATTGCCATCCTCAGACCGTAATGAGGATGAATGATGATGATGAAGACGACACAACAACACCCTATCATCTCGAGGCAGGTGAAAATCCCTGACCCCACTGGGTATTGAACCCGGGACCCCGTGCCTGGAAAGTGAGAATGCTACCGCGAGACCATGAGCTTGAGTTGCAGAAAGGCACAACAAAAAGACTGTTGGAAAGGTAGCTTTTGGCCAACAGGGCCTTTTGTCAAAAATCCCCCCCCCCTCACACACACACACACACACACACACACACACACATACACAGAGAGAGAGAGAGAGAGAGAGAGAGAGAGAGAGAGAGAGAGAGAGAGAGAGAAAGGCAACTTCGCATGACACCTCCTGTCTCCAGCTACCAGAGACTGTGATCATGTGTGAGTGAGTTGCGTTTGTGCATGACCGTGTGTGTGTGTGTGTGTGTGTGTGTGTGTGTGTGCGCGTGCGCGCGCGCAGCTCAGCATCTCCCCTATATGGTGAGTGGCAACTATCCTTTTCATTATATTGTTTATGCCTCTTTTATATTAATTATCGAAGGGGTCACTTAATCACTCTGATACAAGCAACTATGTTAGATTTTTAGCTTTTGACAAATTTCAAATTGGTATAGTACTATATTTTATCAAGACGGTCTTCAAAAAGGTTTTAATTTGTTATTTCTACTGTGATGCAAGAGTTCTTATATTACATTTATATGAACCTATTAATGATCTTTTGCATAAGATTTGGTGGGTTGGTTTACCACTAATATATGAACAAACACATTGTAAATCATCATTGCATGATGTAATTTAAAGTTGACATGCAAATGTTATTTATTAAAAATGGTTTTGAGCTACTGTATTTGACTGCAACTGGGTACTTCCACTACATAACACAAACTGAGGCTGCTGTACTTATTGTAAACAACCCCCTCAGTTTCCTTCTGCCTAGGCACCAATAAAGTCATTTGATGACTGCACATGGCATATTAACTGGAATGGGTCATTGCTATTGGATAACATGGTGTTTTGCTAATTGTTTTATGTAAATTAATTTTAGTTTTGCAATTTCCTTGTATTTTAACACAAAATTTGGATATGCAAAAATAATGAATAAAAAACCAGTGGGGTTGCAATGGATTGCTGTGTTCCTATCGATGCTTAAATAATAGTTGTTGTTATTATGACTGATATATTTTCGTTTCAAGTTTACATTTTCTGTGTGTAGGGTTTGAGGTACTCTGAACTTTGGTAAACAGATTGTTTATTAAAGGAAGAAAAACTTAACAGTGGAAATGGGACGATTTTTGAATGCCCCCAAATTCCTAAATAAGAACCAGATTGAGTGAAGACTTGAATCTGGCAAGCAACGCATGCACCTCAGGGAGCTGACAGTCATTCCCTTGACTTGCAGACACAACCACTCAATGGCAAGAGGAGGAGGAGGAGGATAAATTTTGAACTAAAATTGTTCGGATATACTATCAGAGTTGAAGAAAGATTGCAGAAGTGGATTTTGAATTCAGGAGAGAGAATATGTGAATTAGGAGTAACCTGCAATAAGGAACCCAAGCATTCAGTCTTGTCTAAATTGATTTGATCTTACATGTTAATTATCATACAGCACTTACACTTCCTGCGCAATAACTATATGATTTAATTTCTGTGTTTATAACTAGAGCGAAAGTGAATGATTCACCATTGCCGTTTACTTTGTGCCTGTTCTACAAGTATTTACATTGGAGAAAATAGAAGAGAACATGATATGATGAGCAGCACCTTGTCACACAAACAGCTGCAAATGTGGACTTGAGCACTTGCTATAATGCTGGCTCCCCTTATGAAACTGCTATGTACTAAGAGGAGATAACTTTTGTGTATGTTTGATTTGTATTACTTAAGAAGCTAATAAAATTACACAGGAGAAAAGAGTAAAAATTTATGTATCTAAACTTTTGCTGAAGTGTCAGAGGTGCATTGTAACTGCATGAACACCTGCGAACCAAACATGACCAGATGCTGTTTGCTCATACTCCTCTACAATTTGCACCTGAGAGAATGCTGTTTTTGCTGATTTTCATTCACTCAGTGTTGACCAGTCTTAAAATAACTTTGCATGAGAGATTACATTCCAAGAATTTAACAAGCAAAGTGTGCTAAATTTTGTAATAAATCAAGTCGGTTTTATGTCTAGTCGACTACTCAAGAGGAGGCAGATATGTATACATGTTTAATAATATACATTCTAAGACGGAAAGAAACAGTGATACACCATGAAGAAATTATATGAATGAGATGGAAATAGATAGAAGTGATGTGTGTGTACAGACAAGTGATTACAATTTCCAAAAAAAAAAAAAAAAAAAAAGAAAATTGGATGATTTATTCAAAAGAAAGAGCTTCACAAATGGAGCAAGTCAGTAATGTGTGGACCACCACTGGCCATTATACAAGCAGTTACTCAGCGCGGCATTGATTAAGAGAGTTGCGGTATGTCTGCCTGGGGGATATCATATCACATTCTGTCCAGTTGGTGCGTTAATGGTCAGAATTCTGGGCTAGTTGGATAGCTGTGCCCATAATGCTTCAAACATTCTCAATTGGGAGAAATCTGGCTGCTTCACTGGCCCAGCTAGGGTTTGGCAAGCTTGAATATGAGCAGTAGAAACTCCCACCATGTGTGGACTGTTATCATCATCCTAGAGCATGAGCCAAGGATGGCTTGCAGTGAACGGTAGCAATTCATGGCATAGAATATTGTTTATGTACCACTGTGGTGTAAGGATGCTGCAGATCACAATCAAAGGTGTCCTGCTATGAAAAGAATGTCATCGCAGACCACCAATCCTGGTTGTCGGCCTTATGGTGATCAACAGTATGGTTGGTATACCACTGCTGTCTAGGGTGTCTCTGGACATGTCTTCAGCCTGGAATCACATTGACTGGAATAGAATTTTCTTCGGTGATGAGTTCTGCTTCAAATTGACCCTGATGACTGGCGAAGGTGCATATGGAGATGCCCCAACAGTCGTGGCATAACGATCAGAATCTCGCCTGCAACCAGGAGTGATGTTCTGCAGTGCCATTCCTTTTCATAGTAGGACCCTTTTGGTTATCATCCGTGGCACCCTTACAGCACAGTAGTACGTTGATGGTACTCTACGCCCCATCTTGTTGCCCTCCACGGCAATCCATCCTGGGCTTACATTTCAGCAAGATAATGCCTGCCCATACATAGTGAGAATTGCTACTGTGTGTCTTTGAGCGTGCCAAACACTACCTTGCCCAGCAAGGTCATTGAATATCTCACCAATTAAGAATGTTTTGAGCATTAAGGCCAGTGCCCTTGAGCCAGCTCAAGTTTTGGATGGTCTGACATGTCATTTGGACAGAATTTGGTATGATATCCCTCAGGAGACAGCCAACAACTCTAGCAATCAGTGCCAAACTTAATAACTTCTTGCATAGGGGCCAGAGGTGAACCAATACTTTATTGACTTGCTCAGTTCATAAGCTCTTTCCCTTGAATAAATTATTCAATTTCTCTGAAATTGTAAAAATTCACACATTCGGACTTTGCAGCTCGATTCCTCTCATACTAGCAATACAAAAATGTCTGACGCAAAATTTTGTGTTGTCCATATTTCGGGCAGTAAATGGACATTAAAGATTGGCAATCTGGCAGCACTGTAGTCACATGTAAGGTAACTACCTCTGTCAGGAGGTAGAGTAGTGCTGTGCAGTTGGTGCAGTGGATAGTGTTTTGGGTTGACACGCAGGAGGTTGTGGATTCCATTGTGGCTCGAGGCATAGTTGTTTTTATTTGCTAGAAGTAGTCTGTGTGGTGTGGTATTTGGCGTCTTAATCATAATACAGCAATTACAGTGGGTCTTCTACAAAATATTTGCAGTTACATACTACGAACACAAAAATGGAAGTACAGTCACTTTCATTGGTCAGCTTTTAAAGAAGCCTTTTGCGTGTTGTGAACACAAATTGTTTTGTGATACTGCATCCATTAAATTCCAAACCAGTTTTTTGTGTATGCTCCCCAAATGGACCCATCGAAATTATTTGCAAAGCACATTGCTAGCTCTACTGGTGACGTAAGGCCCTAATGAAATGTAATGGATCTAAATGTGGCAAGAATAATCGTTTGTATTAATCGATGGGACCATTGGTGGGAGGGTACACAGAAAGCAAGTTTGGAATCCAGTAGATGCAGTGGTGCGAATCAGTTTGTGTTCATGACGCACAAAAGGTTTCATTAAAAGATGAACAATGAAAAAGATTTTATTTAGATTTCCTTGTCTGTTCTATGTAACTGCAAATGTTTTGTGGACAACCCACTTAATCGCTATGTAACGATTAAGACTCCAGATATCATTCCATGCAGACTACTTTTAGCAAAAAAAAAAAAAAAAAAAGACTCGACCCAGAATCCAACCCCCAACCTCCTGCATGCCAACCCAAAACACTATTCATTGCACCAAATGCACAGCATACTGCAATATTCTGACAGAGATAGAACATGTGATAACAGTGTTGCCAGATTGCCTATCTTTAACATCCATTCACTGCCTGAAGTAAGCACAGGACGAAATTTTGTGGAGACATTTTTGTATTGCTACTATATGCGGAATCATGCTGCAAAGTAAGTGTGCAAATTTTTGTTGGGGGTGAAGGAAACGGACTGCTGAGGTTTAGAAAAAGGGGTAGAGTTCGAAAAAGTAAAGGTGATACACATGACACAGGTTACTGGCAAAACATCTTGCATGATTTAATAAGAACAAAAATCTAAGTGCATTGTATATGATAGGGGTTTGGGAGAGTGGCAGAAACAAGACAGGCCATAAAATGAAAGAGAGTAAAGAAAGGAATAGTAACTGTGAGAAAATGCTGATGTTGTGGCACTCTCACCTGTGAAGTTCTGAGAAACTGTTGTCTCACGTCAGAATAGCACATGTGGAGAAACCAGCACTGAGGTCATGACGGCCATGTTACAGAGCCCATTCATCCTAACTGATAACTAGTATACGGCAAGTTGTTTCACAAGGGATGGTACATGTTTTGCCAGTTACAGGCATGGTATAATTGGTGGTAAGAGGATGCATAGGGAAAGTCTTACAGTGGGGACACTTCCGGGGGTGGGAGCTATAGGGTAGGGAGATGGGTGCAGGAGGAGCATAGGTTCCGCCAAGGATTTTGCGGAGATTGGGAGGATGACAGAAAGTTACTCTAGATGTGGTTGGCAAAATGTTGGATATAATGGACCTCATTTCAGGGCATGGTTTTAGGAAGTCATAACCTTGTCAAAGTAGCTGATGAATGCATTCAAGACCAGGATAATACTTGGTGGCAAGTGTTGTACTCCTAAGTTGTTGTTTTGGAGGGATCAGCAGCACTAGGATTGGATGTGATGGCCCAGAAATGTGTGTTTGAACTACGCTGATGGTGTAATTATGTCCAGTGAAGGCTGAGGTGAGACTGGTGGTGTGTTGCTGTAAAGAGTCTGCATTGGAACTAATATGTTTGCCTCGAATGCCAAGGCTCTGTGGGATGTGAGGATAAAATCAACATAAAGAAAAGTGGCATGGGATTTGGAATAGCACCATGTAAAATTTGAGAGAAGGTATTCAAAGATTCCAAGAATTTTGACATATTAGCCCCACCGTGAGCCCATTATGGCAAAGATGTCTCTAAATCAAACCAGGAGCCGAAGACTTACAGATCCAAAGAAAGCCTCCTCCAAGTGACCCATGAAAAGGTTGGCATTGGAATGTTCTGGTTTGCATGGCAGTGGCCCTGATCTTTTTGTATGTGTGGCCATCGAAGGTAAGGTAGTAGTTGGTAAGTTTAAAAGTGATCAAGGTGAGGAGGAACAATGTCATAGGTTTGGAATCAGGTGGGCACTGACAGGAAACGTTCAGCAACAGGCAGGTCATGTACATGGGGTTGTTGGTATAGAGGGAGACGGCATCAATGGTGACAAGCAAGGTGTGTAGTGAGAGTGGGATGGGTACATATTTCAAATGATCTAGGAAATGGTTGGTTCCTCTAATATAGGAGAGAAGTCTTTGTACTATGGGTTTGCAGGTATTGGTCAATTAAGGCAGATGTATGTTCAGTGGATGCTTTGGAGCTAGCAAATATGAGACGCCCTGAGTGATTGGGTTTTGGATCTTGGGAAGAAGGTAAAACGTGGTGCTGTGTGGTTTCGGTGGGGTAAGAAGTTCAGTGGATTGAAATATTAGTCATTCTGAGGGACCTGAAGTTTTAAGGAGGGATTGCGGGTCAGTTTGAATCACAAGGGTGGGATCTTGATAATGACAGTCGTCAGCTTTTAGGTAATGAAGAGCCTGGAGTTCTGCAGAGAACAGGTTGGGGTCATGTTGTAGGGATGTGAGGAATGGAAGTGAAACAATGCAGGAAGTGAAGAATTTTTGAAGGCTTGTAAGGGATTTTGAAGTGGTGGTGGAAGGGATTTTGAAGTGGTGGTGGGATCATAATCAGAACTGTTCAAAGCAGCATTCAATTTGTTGTGGGAATGGTTTTGCAATTGGGTTGCAAAGTTGATATTAAATGTGAAGAAAAGTAGGTCCTTCACCTAAGCGGAATGATTAAATGCAGGTTTATGGCTGAAAGCGATAGTAAAGACACTATCCATTTCCTAGATCATCATAAGTCCGTGCCCATCCAACTCCGACCACACACCTTGCTTGTCACCATTGATACTACCTCCCTCTATACTAACATCATCATGTATGTGATGTGTCTGCTGCTGAACATTTCCTCAAGTCAGTGCCCACCTGATTCCAGACCTATGATATCCTTCATGCACATGTTAATCAACTTTATACTTACTAACTACTACTTTACTGTTGAGGGGCTGACACACACCGTCAGGTGGCTTGCGGAATATGGATGTAGATGTAGATGTAGATCATGTGTATGGCCATAGGAACCGGGATGGCTCCTTCGTATGCCAAACTTTTCATGGGTCACTTGGAGGGAGATTTCTTGCGATCCACAAGTCTTCAGCCCATGGTTTGGTTTTTTTGATATCTTTACCATATGGACTCATGATGATTTGAAACTCCTGGGATCTCTGAATACCTTCTCCCAATTAAATTTCACATGGCCCTAGTCTGAATCCCATGCCACCCTCCTTGATGTTGATCTTGCCCTCACCAAAGGCCAGCTACACTCTTTTCTCCACATTAAACCTACTGGCAAACTACTTACATTTTGACAGTTGCTATCCTTCCCATGTCAAACACTCCCTCCTGTACAGCCTTGGCATTTGAGGTAAACGTATTTGTTCGGATGCAGACTCATTGCAGCAATGCACCACCATTCTCACCTCAGCCTTCACTGGACATAATTACCCCAACAGCCTAGTTCAAAAGCGAGATTTCTCGGACCATCACGTCCTATCCTGGCTCTCTAATCCCCCCCAAAAAACAACTTAAGAGTACACCATTTGGCAACTAGTATTATCCTGGTCTTGAATGTCTTAGTCAGCTACTTCGAAAAGGCTAAGTCTTCCTAAAATCATTCCCTGAAATGAGGTCCATTCGGTCCGACATTTTGCCCACCACACATAGAATAACTTTTTGTCGCCCTCCCAATCTCTGCAGTATCCTTTTCAGATCCTGTGTTCCTTGTGCACCCCTCTCCCTATCCTATGAATCATACCACTGTGACCAGCTGTAAGACATGCCCTCATGTGAGGAGGAGGAGGAGGAGGAGGAGGAGGAGCCTCTGGCTCTGAAGGCTTGCAAATTTTAGTACTTTATATATATATAAAGTTATCATTGTCAGAGATAATGCCATGGTGCTGGCATGGACTCAGGTGAGCTGCAAAACAGGTAATCATTCAGGAACAGAAAAAAAAAAAAAAAACTGCAGCTCATGTCCACAGCAGTTCCTCTGAAATTTACATCTGATACTGGTGCTATAGCAGTTAAATTTGCTGCCACCTTCTTAATTGAAAGAACACCAAGGAAAACACACAGTGAAGCTATTTGCTTACTGGGAGAAATCAGAGAGATGTCACAGAAGTGTGGAGCACTTATAGGTGTGAAGGAAACAGTAATGTGCATACCCATTCATTAGCAATCTGGAACACAGTGTTTCTTAATTGATTTAATGTGGATATTATCTTGATGACATACTTGTCCATGTTCTTGCAGTTATCCAGTTGTGTGGTTATAAGTTCACAGAGTAATCTGACTTTCCTTGTAGGGCCACAATCTTCAAATGCACTCTGTAACTTATCCCAAAATTCTTGTGCATCACTGCTTTCTCTATGTGTAAAAAGTTCACTGGATCAGTCGATAATATCAGCTTGATATTGCCTTCCGGTCCTTATTTGCGTAATTTTGCCCAGTGGGCTTCTGTGTACCATTCGCTACATCCCATAAATTGTCCAAATGTAAGTATGGTTCCAGGTCAAATTTCCATGTAGTCTAGTTCTTGTGACCTACAAGTCTTCTATTTGCGGAAATTTGTCCTGCACTCATTTTCATAATTACTTTTACTTGCAGTAAAGACAGTATTAAACTATGCCACAATCGGCTCCTCCCAATAGCTTTCACTGCACATTTCCAGGACTATTCCAATGATAATTCCTTGTATATGTCAGAATACTTATTGCAAAAGCATGCTCTGGTGCCTTGGTCCATAACCTGTTGAAACTAGCGCAGCAAGATAAATAATTCTGAATATAAAAAATTCAGGAATAAGACAGGCTAGATTTTAACGTCCCTTACATAGAACAGCACATTTACGGTAGTAGTTAAGGTAATGCCACAGAGTATACGAAGTAGTCATAGAAGTTTATTGCACTCCATGCACCACACTTCGCTCCATACACATTCGCATACAAAATTATTGTTCATATATACCGAACATCATCTGTACTCCCAATTCTGCAACTAGATGATGGATTTGTGTGAAAAAATTTCTACAAGCTGTAACAAAAAGCTTTTTATTGAACTTAGTGAGAAGTTGGTAGCACTGCCCCCCTTTAGAAAGGGTGGATGTAATATCTTTTGATAAGAGATTGATAATGCAGCATCTGGAATACTCAAAAGATCTAGATTTAGTAGAGGATGTAGAGAATTCGGGTGATATTGGAACGAAATCACTGTTGAAAAATCATGCATTTACTTTAGTGATTAAAGGTATTTGCAATAACTGGAAACTATGGCTTATTTAGGAGTAAAAGATTAGAATTTATTGATACTTTGAATGTACAGTTTATGTTACTACATTAAGCATACATAGTCAAGCTTAATTGTTGATGATCAAGGAGCAATAATTCACGCCTGGTGTCATATTTGCAGGTTACTCCAGAAAGATCTAATTTCCTTTTAAATGAGCAGAAAAATTTCACTATTTGTTATGGTGTCTCACATTTATTCATGTGCAAACACAATAATCTGTTTGGTGTCTTCATGTTCAAAAGTTCTGTCATTTCATTCAAAGACACTGATACGAGGATTGAAAAGACTTGCATGTCGGTAAAACTAACTAGCAGTCATTTGTTACTAGATTCATTACAGAAAATTAAATGTGAAAACAGCAGTTTAGGTCCTTAGTCACACTGTTGCTCTAGCAATCAGAACTTGAATAGCATTAAAGACTTGTAGGTTAATACATCAGGGAACAAAACCAATAGAATTCATGAACAGTCTGTTTGAAAATTTGAATACTAGACTATAATATCTTTATAACCCAAATAGGTGTGAATCATCTCAAAAATGTCCAGTAGTACTGGAAACAGTGAGAAGTGTAAAAGAAATTCTCAGTTCCATGCATACAATTGACAAAAAGACAGGTAAAATCACAACACTTCCCTGTGTTGTAAGACTGATAAAAACTGTTAATGTTGTTATTCAGTTTTATGTAGAGGAACAAACTAGAGGTATAACATTATTACTGGTGAGCGTGTTGAATCAAGATGCCATAGAGGATTGGTTTTCATTATACTATTGGAAAGATAGCTATGACTGGAACCGAGCAATAAGAGCACTAAAATGCTTGCTCCAGACAGTCACTACTAACTCCATTATGGAGTCTCCTGACACTATAGATGGTGAGAATAACAGCATTTGAATGATCTTACTAAATGATTGTGAGTTTGAAAACGAAAATGATGAACATTAACTAATTAACTGATGGAGGGTTCTGAAAACACGGAACTTGTAAACACTATTGTTTGAAAAGGGAGTGGTTTTGAGGCTGGGAATATCTTCTTCATCTCAGAAAGAACTTACTTTCTGAATGGTGTTTAATAGCATACTTTGGTGACTACTTAAGTCATAAACAAGCTGAATCATTTTGTTGTCTGAAATATTAGGAAACACTTTATTTGTAGCTAAGAGCTTCATAGCTTCGTGAAAAGGCTACTTAAACTGGCTGAAATCCTCACTTGGACATTATCACCGTCTAGATGACAAACAATTTGCAGAACACAGGCTGTTTCTTTTAAATCTTATTACTAAATGCAAATTGTATGGCATTGACAGTGCAGTGCCCAAAAGCAAATCTGTAAAACTTGGTCAGAACTCACGGTACTAAAATAATGTTGTGTTAAATGCCAAATAAAAAAATGTAAAAATGACATTATTATACTGCACTAATCTGTTTCATTGTCTTTCCCTTATCACCCTTCCCCATTTAGCTGAAAGGAAGTAAGATGTTAAATCTGAGAAAAACATTATTGTTTGTACCAACAGTAGATAAGCTGGCAGCATATTGAAGACATTAATTTTAAGGTCGAACATTTTTGTTGTTTAACAGCATCTTTGAGATTCAGCTGTCAGTATGTAGATAAAATGGTGCTCAATGTAAACTAATTGAAATGGATATAAAAGGATAACTGTGTATAAGCAAGTTTCCACAAAGGCTTATAAGCAAACAAAAATGTTTCTTAAATAAGTTTTGGTCGAACTGTGAAAAATTCACTATCATTATAATTCCCCTCATTTCCATACAAATACTTTTGTGTAAGATGAGAGTATGTCCATGGTGTCGGCACCAGACACAACAGTACTAGAGTTTTTCATATTACACGAGTTATTACAGGATCATTTATTTCGTCAGTGGCAGTAATGAAACTTCTCTATCTGTTATTGATCACTCAAAATTTGGATTTGATGTAGTGATATTTTTGGCTTTGGTTGTGTATGTTCATTTTAACTCGAGACAGGAGCAGCCTGATACAGAAAATGGTATTTAAGCAGCAACACATGCCTGTTTACTTGTACTAGCTGCAGCTCTGCCATTGAAGCTTAAAGCCGCTGCTTTCCGTCAGGCAGATTTATCAGTGCTGCTGTTGATGAATGATATGCAGGAATCTGAGAGAATGGTCTTATTTGCCAGCAATTACCAGCAGCGAAACAGCAGTGCAAGAAACCAGATCTACTAAATCACTGTGCTGTCTATAGTCTTGATTTTTCTAGAGGGCTTTTAACTCCTTGTGACCAATATCAATCTACTCCGGAAAGTTTGCTTTGATGTGAAATATATGTCGGTAAAGTAATAGATAAAATTCAAAGAAGTTGAGAATAGTTGAAAAATTATATTTGCAAATGAAAATATTCTGAATGTAAAGGTAGGTTAAAGAAGGTTTTCCCCCCTTAATCCATATCAGACAAACAGCATGGCAACACATGGCATAGAGATGTGACGACAAACGTATAAAGTGTGTGATTGCATAAATTCAGTATTTATCGACAATCTTAAAGCTATACATTCTACATTCAGACATTAGCTTGTGAGAAATGTTTGTAAGCATTACTTTTCACTCCTTATTCCACTGGAGCTAATCAGCATTTGTTTGTTGAAAACTCAGGAGAAACTGTTCTTGAGAAACCGCAACCAATTGACAATACAGATGGCTGTGGGGTGAACCACATGGCATACAGCTCCATGGCTAAGTACTGTTGATCAGTAACCAACCTTATTCACCAACAAAAACAACAGTGTTGCCAATTCTGTGACATCATGCTATAGGGTAACTTAACTAGCACTGTAGCATAGCCTGCAACATCTGTTGTCCAGTGGCAAAACCATATATGCACTTCCCTGTTTCTCCATAAGAATGGGCAATCTGATTATTACTAGATCTGTGATGAGACATTTGCAAGTGTTAAATGGGTATGTCTTCTGTTATGATAAATTGTTTTTAAACTACCACTTGTCTGTTCTGCAATTTGCTTTGGACATATCGTGTAAAGAATATTGAGGTGTTAGAGGTATTACCTTAATTTACACAAATTATTGAGCATTGTTGACATCTTGCCTGTTGGCTTTTGTCTCAGTATTTTGGCCCATGTGTGGTTAATGATTTTTTCTGATTTATCAGCATGAATGGCCGGCATTCTCAAAGATTCACACTTAGTTGTTCATGCAAGACTGCAATTGAACCTTTGACCAGAGGTTATATGTACTCTTCTCGGTAATGCCTGCAGAGCTTGTTTCCCTGCTCCTTACTGCTATAGTTTCGCCATTGTTATTTGCAGCAGATATTTATTTCAGAACAGGAATACGGGACCTGTTTATCTTGAGACTTTCTTTTTTCTTGTTAAAACTGTTGTCGTGTTTATGAATTTCAATGGCTTCCCAGAACAATTGGACATAGTAGCTCACCTCCACATCAAGAACCTGTATGCTGGAAATGAACAAGTATTGCAGGTGACCTCCTCCTTCCACCAAAGGACGTTAGCACAGTGCATACATACACCTCTAACCACAGGCTCTACTCCAATCAGCCACCAGCAATGGAGGAAAGATCACTGTGAATGCCAGCACCTAGTGCTTGTGAAACATCGGAAAAATCATTAAACAAACAACAGCCAAAGATCCTGAGACTAAATCTAACAGGCAATTTATAATTATTTACATAGTTTCTCTATTAATTCTTTTTTAGTAACAGTGAACATGACATTATGTTTTTGTGTATATCATTACTTACACACTTTTAACCATCATGGTTGATTAGAGAGGTAACAAATATATGAGGACATACTGAAAAGCAATGCCTCTGATTTTTTTTTTATGTTAAACCTCTTAAAAAAATTTTAAGTAAAACAAAATTTGTTAACACCCATCATCTTTATTCTTCATGTCTACATATTTATTTCTCAACAGTCACCCAGAAAGAACGCATTTCTCCCGATGAGAGGTCAGTTTGTTCACACCATCACTGTAGTTTGTTTGACTTTATTGACGGAACCCCAACTTTCCTCTGCTTGCACCTCATCATCACTGTGATGTCTTCGAAGGTCTTCAAATTTTGAAAACAGATAAAAATTGAATGGGGCCAAGCCAGATTTGTAGGGAATATGATCCATAGAAGTGAACACAGGGTGTCACATTGTTGCAGTGCTCGTGTGTGGTCTGGCATTGTCATGCTGGAGGGGGAGTGTGCTACACATGTGTGGACAAATTCTTCGAATTTGATTACAACACGCTGTTTCTCACGCCCTAGCTTAGTTATATCACACACTGCAATGTTATATTCTACTTTTTGTAACCCTCTAACGGCAGAGGGTTGCAAATATGTTGACAAGTAGAATAAAGATTTAGAATGTTAGTAATGTTAGTTTTATATAAAAACTTTCGATTTATCACAAAAAAATCACAGTCATTACTTTTAGCTTGCCCTCGTAAAAAGCTTAATGTGGTTGAACTAAAGATAAATTACTGAAAAAATATTTCTCATGTGCAGATGTGCTTTTGGATCTTTCATTTGTGAATGGTTTTGCTACAGTAGAGCTGGTGTCCAAAAGGGGAAGCTGCAAATTGTACTAATATAATCTGTTGGAACAGCAGAAGATTGATACAAAAGTCAAGTATCCCATTCAAGACCTCACATACTTACCAGAAGATGTATCAGTATTTAACTGCAGACTGTACAGTATAACAAGCGCACGTGCCAGATGGTTTCCTGTGCTGAAATCTTAATATCTGTGTCAAATGATGACTCATCAACATATGTGACTAAGCCAGTACAGAGGTGAGATTGAAACTATAGATTGTACCTTAAGAGGTACATTCTCCACTTTACAGAGTGGGTTGTCATATATAATGCTAGCATCAGCATTAAACTGTGCAGTTTGTTTGCTGGAAAGGGTTTTTTGTGTCTGGTGTATTCAATTAGTTGTGCAAACGGATGTATAACTCCATTATACTTACCTCCACGAGCAGTTGGTCAACAGTATGTATTGCCACTGCGTCACACTGTACCCCTTCCTAACCACCTCTTTCCTTTCTGAGACAGTAGTGCATGCTACCACAGAGCATTGGCTACCAAAAGGTGGAGTGGTCCCAAATTTTTCCAGCTGAAGAATCTTAAGCAGCATTTTAGGTGGTTTAGTGTGATAGTAATAGTCTTATCACTTTTCTGTACACTTCTACAACTTGTTCCAGACATAGTGAAAATAAACATCACTCAGAAAAACAATTCAAATAATGAAAACAAATCATGACTGTATGTTCACAAGCATCATCTGCAAATTGACTGTTGTAACTGGAGCTTGAGGAAGCAGAGCGATATGACGACAGTGAACAGAAGAGAAGGCAGGACCAAGCTCATTCTCTAATTGGTTGTTGTTATGGCAGCAATTCTGTAAACAAACGGTTGGCAATTTGTTACATTGCTCCAAGTATAATGTAATATCACAGCAGAAACCAAATGATGTTACATTAAGTGGCTACTACTCCACCAGTTCAGTGGGTTTCAAAAAGGGAAGCTATGATGTGCATGATAGTCTTTTTGTTTACTAAATAGTGTGAAATATCTGATTCGATATGTCATAAATATAGGGTGTCTCACAAAAGATACCTGGGAGGGGTCCGCAGATTGCATTGCATGGTCACCAGCTACTACCTCCGCATCTGCCACCCATCCGACTCTCGGACACTAATCTGCAGGTAGTCGGCTGCATGCGCTTCCCTGGAGTTAAGCATAAACAACATTGCCATTTGAGTAACTTACACTCACCTTTATTCACAGCAGGTGCTCAAAATGATTACTCTGTGTGATAAGAGCAGCCTGAAATCTTCTGAACACATTAGCAAGCACTCGACGAATTTCAGCTGCCAAAATCTGGGAAATGACTAGTAGACCCGTCTTTCAACTCTTCGAGCATGTGGGTATTGGTTGTGCGCACCTTGTCTTTTAACATTCCCCAAAGATAAAAATCACATGGATTTAGATCTGGAGAAATAGAACGCCAGTCAACTATACTATCATCAAGTAAATTTCGTATTGCTGTCATAAAAACATTGGTGGTCTTGCATTGTCCTGCATGAAATAACTGTACATGTTTTTGTTAGGTGTTGGTTCTTGGGGGGGGGGGGGGGGGGGTGTAGTATATTGTTACATTCCTGTTAGAACATATTGTTTCGTGGAGAAAGATTTGTCCAATAATTCGTATTTTTGCTACTTGCACATCACACTCCTTTTTTCACATCACGGAGAGGTTGTTGATGTGATTCATGAGGATTTTCAAAGCTCCAACATCGATTGCCCTGAGAATATATTTACCCTGACAAATGCAGCCATGTTTCATCAGAAAAAAAATCTCAGGATTAACTTCCCCATCATTCATGGATTGTAACAACCAGTTGCAATAACGATGTCAACCAACGGTATCTGAGTTTCTCAGTTGATGCATTACCATTATTTTGAGTGGTTTCAATTTCAGTTTCTGCACACTTCTGCAAGCAGGTGCTCTTTACACACCAGTCTGATGTGCCAAACGGCGCAGAGATTGTCTCAGACTTCTTTCCAAGGTCTCCCCTATGTCATCTAATTTATTTTCGGTTAAAACAGTAGGTTCTCTAGGTCTTCATTTGTGTAAAACAGATCCAGTCTCATGACATTTCTTCACTAATCTGCTTATAGTTGAATCATTGGGAACATGCACATCGGGAAATTTTAATGTGAATTTAAGCTGACATTCCACATATGATTAGTTGAATGCAAGAAACACTCGTTTCCTTTTTGTATCACATACCGAATGGAAATTCGACAGGAAACTCAAAACGAAACACCCGAACTCTGAGCCAATCAGTGTATGGGTCACACATAAAGTATTGTCTGAGAATTAGGCATAGCGACAACCGGCAGGTGCAGTAGCAACAGCTGGGAAACACGCTGCGCGACCTACGGACGCCTCCCGGAAGTCTTCTGTCTTCATACTGTAATTATGTGTCAAATTTCAAAAGTTAAAGATCAGAAAATATGCTTTACCTGGTGCATTTTGTACCTGATGAGTAGTGAGTGAGCTTGGTTTCACATGGGCATAGTTTTTGGAAAATATGTCAAACCCACGTGAAATTCTTATAAATCGAAGAAGAGTAATAATTTAACATCAGAAAATTTATTCCAAATTACTGATGTGAAGAATATATTTATGTAGTACTGGAAATTGGATATTCATCATTCTTGGAAATGTGCGTGACTTAAGTTAGGACAATGACACTTTGC
Source organism: Schistocerca americana (assembly GCF_021461395.2). Lineage (NCBI taxonomy): Eukaryota > Metazoa > Arthropoda > Insecta > Orthoptera > Acrididae > Schistocerca > Schistocerca americana. The sequence goes on along the minus strand of NC_060119.1, from coordinate 357,458,678 downwards.
ATCACCACCTGGCCACCCAGATTTAAATTTTACATGATGTTCTTAAAATGGCTTAAGGCAAATGCTAGGGTGGTTTCTTTGAAAAGATCACACCCAATTCCTTTCTTCAGCCTTCCTCAATCTGAGTTTGTGCTCCACCTCGAACATTGCCTTCATTGGTGGATTGTGCATACCAAATGTTCATTCTTTAAAGGCAAGGAAATCCTTATTGAATATTCTGTATAAAATATAATAGAGAATTAGTATGCTTGATAATTTAGATCACTGTGCACTCATCCAACATCTGTTGAATAACTTGTTCAGACTGACACCAAAGAGCTTTTACAGATTCCTCACCAGAACTAAATAGTACAAATTTACTATTGGAGGCTGGGGGGGGGGGGGTGTTCCATCTGCTATGGTTTTGCTTATATGCCCAAATACATCTGTAAATTTCTTTAGTTTTTCAGTAATAATTGTCGTTTAGGAAACTGTTGTAACATCCACTTGGATTTTGACCTCTTGAGTTCGCTATGGGTGCATAAAAAATATTCAAGCAAATTAGTTGGTTGAAGTTTTTAGATATTGCTGTCTTGAGTTGGCGACTTTACATTTCATGATTCATATGGCCTACATTCCACCGAGAGGAGCCTCAGATTTGGAGTGATGTGTAAAAAGCTGTTTATGGTAAATTTCAGTAGCAAACTGTGCATGATTGTGCAATGTTTAGTAGAAGAATAGATGGAAGAGCAAAGAAGAAATGGGAAAAGTAGAAGTGGAATTGACCCTGAAAAATCCTTGTCAGAGAAGGGACTGTTTGGTGATACATATGCTAAATCATCCAGAGTGGTAAATATGGTTTCGGAGAAAGCATTAGAAGTGAAAATTGCAATTCAGTGCAATATAAAGATAGGGATATGAACAAAATTTCTGAGTCTTGGGTGCAGACAACCAGTATCCTTAGCGTCCACCTTTTGCATATTCTTTGAACATATTCTAAGACAAACACAATGACATTCCTATTGGAAAAGAAGCAAAGAATGTTAGCACAAGATTAATGAACAACATGCTCACTTTTTTTGACACCTTTTTTTTGCTGGTAGAAGATGTATACGAACAGGAAGAAATAATTTAGATTTCCTACATACACACATCAAAAAACGTTTTGCATCACCCCGGTTTCCAGAACTCCTGAAGATAGACGTTGACTGTGGATATTGTATCACAGACACAGTCCGTTTGACTGTTCAGAAATGACACTAATCCCGTTCAAAGATGTAAACAACCATGCACGAGCAGCACCTATGAGACGGAGGGGGTCCGACAGTCATTCCACCAGGAAGGAGGTACACAGCTCATGTTGTCTGTGGTTCAACCATGTCTAGATGGTCAATACCATGGTTCGATTGCATCCGCATTGTTACTTTGGGCCAGGAAAGGCTTTCAACAAGGGAAGTGTCCAGGCGTCCCAGAGTGAACCAAAGCGATGTTGTTCGGATGTGTGTTGTGTAAAATCAAATGAACAATATATTGTTAGTCATGTGAAGCTCTGAAAAATTAAAAATGGGTATGGAATTCTAAAGGATCGAGAAATGTGAAAACAAGTGACAAAAACTTTAGAGTGAATCGGTGGGCATTAATGATGTAAAGTCTGTTGCCTGCTAGTTACTGATTTTCTGTTTCAGTTATTTAGTCATTTTAATGCTTAGTATTTGAGTATTTTTGTATTCATATGTATTTACATTTCATTATACTGTACAGCACAAAACAAATTAATTTTGTTAAATCAAAAACAAAAGAAGTAGTAGTATAGGCATGTTTGCATTTGTAAAAAATACGTGCCTGGAATCTCAATACTGTCCATTCATTTGCAAGAAACTGTCCAGTTTTCAGAAAGAATTGTCATGTTGTATGAGAAGTCTTAGCAATGCTTGGCAGATTCATTAACTATCTTCCTTTCTTCATTTGTAAATACTGTATGAACTAGATACCCAATACTCCTGTGGCTCAAAAAAATCCATTTCACAACAAATGAGTAAGTTGCACAGTAATTATATTTACATTTACAGACATACTCTTATCTGGAAATAAATATTTATATTTTGTTTTAGCTCCTACAGGCATGTTGTATTAACTAATGTTAAAATAATGTTCCCTGTTCACCAGGGCATCCTTGCCTATGTCCGAGTGTTAAAATGGCATGGTTGTTACTTGTAGTATTAATTTTCTTTCTTCAGCTACGACTTCAATTTTTGAATACTTGATTACTCTTGTCATAGCCTCTACTGTACATGTTAAGAGCCATGCTCTTGGTCTTTTTCTTTTTGAATGTGCGAGAAATGTTACAGTCACATAAACCCCAGTATTCAGAACTCAGGCTTACAGGCACTTTGAGCAAATTGGCTCAGTTGTCTGGGAAGGTGGGATTCAAATTCTAATCGGGTCATCCAGTTTTATGTTTTCCTAAATCATGTGAGGCAAGTGCTGGAAAGGTTCTCATGTAAATATCAAGGCCAATTGCTCCTCCTCCTCTCTCCAACCAAGCTAGTATCTGCTCTTTAATGATATCAACAACAAAATGCTGAACTCAAAATTTCCTTTCAGTGGTTTTACTACCATGGGGATAATCAGATACTCCAGACCAAAAGAGCCATTGTGAACTCTGAATTAACATTCATCCTTGTGAATGAATGAATAAAATTCTGAATGATAAAATCAATGGATCCAAAATTACTCTGTGTTAATAAGACATTTCACAATTAAAGTGCTGTAGTGTAGCGGAGGGAATATGATCTCATAATTGCCAAGAGGTAACAAATTAAAGTAGAAAATTATGAGTACCTTCATGAATGAGATGACAGATATACTCTTAATTTCTTCCAGGATTCATCCTTACTGAAAATAGAAAGAAATAATTCACTTACTATGGCGTAGTCTGTATGGGTCATAAAATGAAAAACAACCCCTTGTGGGCCCTATTACAGCTGAAATTCCCTAGTTCCTTACAAATCTAACAATGGAAAATCCAGGATGTAATGCAACAACATTATGAAAAGGATAGTAGCTACTCACCATGTAGCGGACATGTTGGGTCACAGATAGGCACAACAAAAAGACCGTCACACAATACGCTTTCGGCCTACAGGACCTTTGTCAAAAATAAACAACACACACACACACACACACACACACACACACACACACACACATCTTTGGCAGCTGAAGTCTGGCTTCAATTGCCATGGACTTTGGTCATGTGTGAGTGAGTTTCATTTGCATGAGTGCTTTTCGTTATGCCTATCTGCGACTCAGCATCTCCGCGGCATGAAGCAGATCTCATTACTGAAGGAATATAAAGCATGAAAAAGAAAATAACCTAACCAAGATTTATAATTACTAGTGAGGTGTACAAAAGGGTTGAAAAGAACAATTTTTTAGAGCAAAGTGATCCATCCTCTGATAAAGAATTTTATAAAATTAGATTAAATTAAATTGAAAAAGTCACACTGTACTGTGTCAGAAGGAAGAATAACATGGTAAAGTGAGAGGAAATCCAGGCATTGATAGTTTAGAATAACAAGAAGTCTTATTTGGAGCAAAGTAATGCTGAGAGGGTTAATGTGACACAAGAAATTTGCTTGAGTATCGGGATGGTGCAATAATACCTATTTATTCGTGTACTGAATCAGAATATGAAAGGCAATATATTTTACCAAATGACACCATTTCTAGTGAAGAAATACAACCCACACAGCGAATGAATTATTCATTTATCCATATTGATTGCGGTAATGGAAGGACAATTACTGGTTTTAGTGTCAAAATACATCAGTAAATCTGAGGACCTACGTCTAACCTAGTGTGTGTCATATTTAACTGTAGTTCTGTTTAGAGGTCATTCATGAAAGAAAAGATATTTCATAGACATCCACATGTGAGATGCATAGTTAGGAGTTCTATAAGAAAAATGTTGGTTGTATTAGCTTGAAACATCTCCTAATATGACATTTTAAAGTGAATCATCCAAGTTAGCTGCTATATATATTTCACACAATATGCCTATTTTGTCAGTATTGCGATTGTGAAGTAACCTGCTAATATTACAGTTGGTAAATTTTATTTACTTTTACAGTATTTGTGGGTGGGTTGATTCGGGCGAGGGGACTAAACAGTGAGGCCATCTGTTTCATCGGATTAGGGAAGGATGGTGAAGAAGTTGGCCATGCCCTTTCAACGGAACCATCCCAGCATTTGCCTGAAGGGATTTAGGGAAATCACAGAAAACCTAAATCATGATGGTTGGATACGGATTTGAACAATCATAATTCCAACTGCAAGTCCAGTGGGCTAACCACTGCGCCACCTCGCTCGGTGCAATATTTGTGTATAGAGATAATTGTATTTGTATACTTACATCTAGTTGGGCGTGATGTACAAATCCTTTTATCAGTGTTGCTGTTTTTATAATGATAAATTCATGTAGTAATTTGATAGCTGGTTGATAGTTTCTGTTGGCGTTCTGGGACGTGACAACGGATAAAAATAACAACCAAATGTTTCGCTGACAACTAAATTGTCTGCAACTCGAATAATACAGGTGACTAACTATGACCACTACGTAAACCTACAGCATCATTGTCCTCAGTAATGAAGATATTCACAGGATTGTTCCCTCCCTGCCATCCATCAGTATTAAATGACGATCTTCATTTAGGTTTAAAACAAGCTTCAGCGCCTCTCTTTTTGCCCAACTTTCTATTTCTTCCCCATTTTTATCAGTCGAGTTATATCCACAGGTGACAATATGCTAGTTAAAATACCACAGTACAATCTTGATGTTTTGGTTATGAAAATCATTTGGTTTATGGGAGGTAAAATCAATATTACGTGGTTTGGACGCTGACCAGTGTACATGACTGTAGCTCAATTGTTAAAGTTTCAGTGTTGTGTGTGTCCATGGTACTTATTGACTTAATCTCTGTATCTGGTCTTAAGAAAATAGCAGTAACATATTGTTTATTAGGGCATTCTGGTACCTTATCTCTTCAATTTTTGGCCTTTGATCATTTACCTTTTGTGTGTTCCTTGCATGCTGAAACATCCCACGAATGTTGTTTGCACTTGTATGATAGTAAAACTTCTTTCTGTCTTGATGGTCTTTCATTGTTTGATGAAGTTGTCACAATTTTAGGTCTCAAAAATTTTGTGTGTTTGCCATCTTTCTCTGATGATGATGATTCTCAGTGGTGGAAGGATTACTCTTGACACTAGTTCAACATGTACAGGCTATACCTGTGTATGTTGTCTGTACAACAATCATTTGCAGAGACTTCTTTCCTGACAGAGGGGTTGGAAACCTCGAGGAAAATCATCTGCAACCTAATCCAGAAAAAACAGAAGTATATACATTCACCTGAGTAACAGAGAAGCCACAAGACACTTTGAAATAGAATGGAGAGGGTGTAGACTACATCATTACACCAATCCAAAATACTTCAGAGTCAGCCTAGACCATATACTGTCATTTAAAAACATTGCACCAAGCTTAAAGAAAAAAATATGTGCAAGAAAGAATGTATAAGTAAACTGACTGGATCACCACCAGGAACACAGCCTAAAGTTCTTAAATCATTGGTAAATGGACACTATTTTGCAGCTAGAGAATATGTGGCTCCAGTATGGGAGGCATCTTTCCACTCCAGGCGAGAGTAGATGTCACTTCAGATGAGACTGTCAGGATTGTAACTGCCTGTCTGAGCCCTACACATCACCACGAAATTGACAAATCTGCAGCCATAGCACAACTAGATGTCAGATACAAAGTAGCCAGTGAGATAGACAGGAAGCAGACCCATGCACAGAGAAAAAGAGAATTCAAATATTCTTACCCAGACATAGAAAGCAAAGTAAGCAACACAATGTTCAATGAAATATTCAGCTTAGTGAAGGATGGTGTGTGGCTCTGTAGTCAGGGTTCTACATGCTGATCTAAACTAACACATCGGAAGAGAATTATCTAATGTATAGAAGTTCAGTCTGGACTGTTGTACTAGCAGTTATTTACTTCAGTCTCTGAATACCAATATCACTTACACACTCAGTGGTTACTGTCTGATGATTACAGCTTGCTATAGCAACAGCAACTTATGATCGGCATCAGCTGGAACAGTAGGCAACTGTTGCTGATGATGAACAGCAACTATGCGAACTGGCTGAGTGTGTCTGCACATCTGTATTTATCCACAACTGTCAGAATGATGTCTATGTACACTCTATTTTGCAGAAGAGGAAGTAGTTCCAAGTATCAGCGCCATAAGTGGCAGCTAACATTTCTATAGGTGGATATGGAGCAAACTATTTGTGAAGGCCTCGTGGCAGAAGGATAAATGATTTCCAGTTTCTGAGTACCATCTGTATGGTGACAGATCAGAAATGGGTGACATATGGTATGGAGGATGACCGAGTGGTGACACCCTCTCTAGATATTTTTTCCATGTGGCTGCACACACAGCAAATAACCAGAATTAAACTGTCGTCATCATCATCATCATCATCATCATCATCATCATCTAGTTTCCAGCCCCTGGATGGGTTTGTTTAGAACATAAGCTTCTCCATCTTTACCAGTCCCCCCACCACTCTTCCCTCTCCACTCTGTCTCTGTTGGTATTGCTGTAGATGTCTTGCCTCCTACACTATGTGATCAAAAGTATCCTGCCACCCCCAGAAACATACGTTTTCCATATTAGGTGCATTGTGCTGTCACCTACTACCAGGTATTCCATATCAGCAATGTCAGTTGTCATTAGACATTATGAGAGAGCAGAATGGGGCGCTCGGCAGAACTCACGGACTTCGAAAGTGGTCAGGTGATTGGGTGTCACTTGTGTCGTACGTCTGTACGTGGGATTTCCACACTCCTAAACGTCTCCAGGTCCACTGTTTCCAATGTGATAGTGAAGTGGAAACATAAAGGGACATGTAAAGCGCAAAAGCATAGAGGCCAACCTCGTCTGTTGACTGACAGAGATCACCGACAGTTGAACAGGAGACCATCACACAGGAATTCCAATCTGCAACGGGAACCGCTGCAAGTACTACAACAGGTGGGAGGTGAGAAAAGTTGGATTTCATGGTCGAGTGGCTGCTCACAAGCCACACATCACGCCAGTAAATGCCAAACACCACCTCGCTGGGTGTAAGGAATGTAAACATTGGATGATTGAACAGTGGAAAAACATTGTGTGGAGTGATGAATCATGGTACACAATGTGACAACTCAATGGCAAAGTGTGGGTATGGCAACTGCCTGGTGAACATCATCTGCCAACAGTAAAATTCGGTGGCGTGGTGTTATGGTGTGGTTCTGTTTTTCATGGAATGGGCTTGCACCCCTCGTTATTTTGTGTGGCACTATCACAGCACAGGCCTACATTGATGTTTTAAGCACCTTCTTGCTTCCCACTGTTGAAGAGCAATTTGGGGATGGTTGATTGCATCTTTCAACACGATCGAGCACCTGTTCATAATGCACAGCCTGTGGCGGAGTGGTTACATGACAATAACATCCCTGTAATGGACTGGCCTGCACAGAGTCCTGATCTGAATCCTATAGATCACCTTTGAGATGTTTCGGAATGCCGACTTTGTGCAAGGCCTCACCGACTGACATCAATACCTCTCCTCAGTGCAGCACTCCATGGAGAATGGGCCAACATTCCCCAAGAAACCTTCCAGCACCTGATTGAATGTATACCTACGGGAGTGGAAGCTGTCATCAAGACTAAGGGTGGGCCGACACCATATTAAATTCCAGCATTGCCAATGGAGAGTGCCACGAATTTGTAAGTCATTTTCAACCAGGTTTCCAGATAGTTTTGAACACATAGTGTATTATCATTTCATGGGCCCATCTTGGTATCCTGCCATATCACATTCTGTTATCATCTTGTCTTTTCTATTGTCTCGTGCAAGGGCTTCTTTTTCATTACATCTCTGATCATCTCATTCCTTACTCTATCCACTCTAGTAAGCCCTGTTCTGTATGTCTGAAATTGCAACTAGCAAGCTTGCATCCTGCTCACGTACCTTTTCTTCATTACTCACGTTGCTGACGCACACATATTGGAGCATAATATGCTTGGTATTTGCATACATTTGGTGATACAACTTGCTCCAGGCCAGGCTTCTTACACTGCAGGGAACCATGGGCTTATATTTCCCTTTCACTAATCCCTTATCATTCCTCCCACTGTCTTCTATTATGCTCCAGGTAGTTGAAACTTACAACTTTATTTGGTACTTGCCCTTGACTACTTATATCTGTTGTTGCTCTGTTCTTATTCCTCGTGTCACCATCACTTCACACTTTTTTGCATTGAAATTCTATCCGTACTGTACTATCACTTCCTTCCATAAATGTAGCCTTTCTTGTACCTCTCCTCCTGCATTTCCTCACACCATTAAATCATCTCTAAACACTATTGCTTTCATATTTTCATCTCCTATTAATGTAGCCACACCTGTCTTTTTTCTTGTCCATAATGGTGATGAAAAGTAGAGGGAATACTGCACTCCCTTGTTTCAGCCCATTTTTCTGTTAAAACCAACTGTCTTTTTCTCTTCCTACTTCTACACAACTTACAATCCATTGGTATGTTGCCTTTATTCTTTTCATAGTCATCCTTCCAATTCCCCTTTTCTGAATGTTTCCCACGTGTCACTTCTTTTCACGTTATAGTAAACTTCTCTAGTGGCCAAGAACACTTTTACTAAATTCGTCAAACATTGTCTTCTACCATACCATTGTTTTTCTTTTCATATTGTATATTACTAAATTCTTAGCATATACATAGTGTCTGACTTGAAGCTGTCTTACACTAAAAATTAGATCCACTGTTCACCTTTCTGACTGAAACCAATATTGTTCCTCTCTGAGCCCTCATCTACAATCTTCTGAACGTTGTGTGAAGGATAGCTATCTCTGTGTTACCAGGTTAAACATGTATGAGCAAAATCACAGATAAATCGTATATTAGTGACACAATGATAAAATAAACTTATATAACATTAACTAAATCACAGTTTCATTTAACAATAATAAAATAAACTTACCTTATATCACTCTCTTGCAGCGTACAAGTGTTACCCCATAGTAATGACCCACTGGAAGAATTAAATGACACAATTCCATCAGATCCCTACCAAATGCTTATTTGAGTACCAATTATCTTGTAGGCACCTTCCTCATCATGGGATTGTGCTGCTATCTTATAGTCTGGGGCATTTTCTTGCGGGGTTTGTAAGTCTTTTCTCACCAAGCCCACTCTTTATTTTATATTACTGCTGTGCTCACTTGGACATGTCACAACGCAACTTACCACTGAAGTGATAATGAAAGAAACGGTATGGGCTCGCAATTGTAAGAAAACAGTGGAATGGTGGGTGACAATATTAATAGCAGTGGGTGTACTTTATACATTAGGCACTCTCGCTCAAAGGTTAAAAATGATTCCCTTTTTCCAATCTTTGGGTATCTTTCTTTCTTTATATGTTATTCTCATAACCCGATAGAACTGCTGCAGTGCAACAGCACCAGCTGCTCCCACCATCTCCATACTCTCTTCACCTATTCCAGGTGCTTTCCATCCTTTCATGGTCTCAATTGCTTCATCTTCTTCCATCCAGGTTTGGTTCATCTCAACTTCCTCTATATCCCCTGGCTCCTTATTTTCCTCATCCATATTTCCACCGGGGTTTAGTAACTCTTCAAAATATTCCTTTACTTCTTACTGACCATCCAGACATTTTTCATCGTGCCTCTTTTCATGGCCTTCATTCCATAGATGACCTTCTTACTTCCACCACTGTGCTCTTCAATGATTTTTGTCCAATCTTTAGTCCATGTTCTCTGCACCGCTGCTATCACTCTCTTAACCACCCCATTTCTCTCTGCTTATTCCGTACTTGTTTCCTCTTTTCCGTCCTTAAACCATATGTGGACATTTTGATTTTCCTTGCAACTTCCTCTCATACTCTGTCTTTCCTCCAAGGTGTTTCCTTCCACTTTTTATTAAGATTGGGTCTTCCGTATATTTTATTCCGTATCCTGTCCCCACTTATCTTACCTTATAGAAACTGCATGTCTGTTGCTTGTATTCTGCTCAGATCTTTCTTTGTCCAAGGCCAACATTCTGATCCATTGGTCAAAACTGGCAAATAATATGACTTGTACATCATGATCTTTGCTTTGTCAGGTATTTTGCAATTTCTTATTATGTTCGATACACAGTAATAAAATTTTGAACAATTTTCTATTCTCTTCAAAATATCCTTGATGTTTCCTTTCTTGGTCCAGTTATTTCCCAGATACTTGAAAGCATCTGCTTCTTTAATAATTTTCCCAATTATGTTACATCCTTAAGTTTTTCATTTTTCCTGCTGGTTTTTATTACTTCACTTGTTAAGCTTATTTCCATACCTCTTCAATTACTTTCTGCCAGGTGTTTAGTTCTTCTTCCAGTTTCTGCTGATTTTCTTCTCTGATCATAACATCATCTGCATATGCTACAATTTCTGTATCATCTGCTGCCTCAGGTCTTCGTCCATGACTATATTAGAAAGCGCTGGTGAGAGCACACTTCTTCCTGAACCCTCTGTCTGTTATAAACCGTTCTGATTTTTTGGCGTCTGTTTCAAACACAATTCAGACATTTTTGTACATATTTCTTGACAGTTGCAGTGTTGTCAAACCTTGCCATATCTCTTCCCTTCTGACAGTGTCGTAACCATTTTTTATATCTATGCATGCAAGTATGATGTCTTTCCCAAATTCCCATTTCTTTTCTACAACCTGTCTAACTGTAAATAGTTGATCCTTCAGGTCTAAATCCTTGTTGTTCTTCCCTTAACTGTGGTTCTGTCTTATTCCTGATTTTCTGTAAAATTATCTTTTCATAAATCTTCATGCAATGGCACAGTAGTGCTATTCCTCTATGATTCACACAGAGCACCTTGTTACACCTCTCAAAGTTGGGTATGATAATTGCCTTTCTGCAGTCATCAGGTATCTTTTCATATGTCTGTAATATCCACATTATTCTATACACTGAATTCCTATAGAGCCCACAAACTTTGATCATTTCCGCTGTGATGTCATCTACTCCAGGAGTTGTTGTTGTTGTTGTTGTTGTTGGTTTTCTCCCCCCCCCCCCCCCCCCCCCCCCCCCCCAAAAAAAAACATCTCTCTCTAAATCCAGCATTTCCAGATCTTCTCTTTGTATTTCCTCTGTGATGGTGCCATTTCTTTCATCTCCCTCTGTCTCGTCATATGTGTTTGTTTCTTTCCGTGTTTTATATAGTTTTTGGAAGTATTCTTTCCATACTTCCAAAATTTCTCTTCCTCGCACATTGGTTTTCCTTCTTTGTTGATGACTTTTGCAGTATTTTCGTTTTTTTCCTTCTGTTACTTAATCTCTCCTTCCAAGCAGTAATCCCGACTTGCGGGGTCTGCTGTTATGGTTAACCGAATTTGGCGTGTTAATTTTAAGGAGTGGCCGGATGCCCTTCCTGTCGCCCCCGGGACGAAATGTGTGTACCCCAACTGTCTGCATCTGGTGTAATCCATGGAATAGTGCGAACGTGTTTCAAATGTCTGCGAGTCGTGTAACTGAGGCGGAACGTGGGGACCAATGTGGTATTCACGTAGCAAGATGTGGAAAACCGCCTAAAAACCTCATCCAGGCTGGCCAGCACACCGGTCCTCGTCGTTAGTCCGCCGGGCGGATTCGATCCGGGGCAGGCGCGCCTACCCGAGTCCAGGAAGCGGCGCGTTACAGCTCTCAGCTATCCTGGCGGGCTCCTTCTATTACTTAATATACGGTATAATTTCTTGTCATCCTTAAAATATTTTTGTATTTCTTTCATAAATGTTTCCCAAGACGTCTTCTTAGCCAATGCAATAATCCTCCTCCTTGCTGCTTTGCGTACTTGTTTCCATCTATGTCTTTTATGTTCAGTCCTGGTTTTGAACCATTCTCTCCATGCATTATTCTTCTTCTTCTTGACAGCTTCTCCAATTCTTTTGCCCCATCATGGTGTTTCTTTGTGTCTTTTTGTTGATGTGCTTCCACATGATTCTTCTGCTACTTTGACTAGGTCTTGTTTGAACCATCTCCATTCTCCCTCTATGTCCTTCCCCTCATCTTTGGGAAGCTTGTCTTAATCTTCTCCGTTTATATCTCTTGGGTTTCTCTGTCTTTTAGTTTCCAGAACTTGATTTTTTCCTGTCTCTTTCCCTTGTATGTGCGTTTTCTGAATTTCTTCAGTGCCCCTACCAACAGTTTGTGGTGTCCATCGAGATTAATGCTTGGTATCACTTTCACTTTTGTCAGGCATCTTCTGATTTCCTTACTAATTATATTATACTGTATTATGGATGTCTGTTCCAGGTTCCAGCTCTCCCTGGTAAACGTGTTACTATCTCTTTTTTTACACCATTCATTATCAGTTATCTATTTATTTCTCAGACATATGTCTACCAATATCTCGCCTTCCTCATTTCTGTGATCTTCTCCATGGCTTCATATGACTGTTTCACACCTGCCTCTATCATTCCCAATACTAGCATTAAAGTCTCCTATAATCACAGTCTTGTTAGATGTTACAGTATCTTCCAGTTTAGTCATAAATGATTCTTTCTCTTCTGTTTTACACCCTATTTGTGAAGAATAAACCTGGAGTACATAAGAATATTTCTTTCTGTCAGTTCATTTATTTTGCTGTGACACCATTTCTTCTTTTGTCTCTTCCTGACCACCACATTTTATATCCTTTCTCCAGAACCTTTCTACCAGTCCCTCTCTTTCTTATCTCACTTATTCCCATTGTCAGTGTGTTCCCTTTTGACATTATCTTTGTGATTTCTAGGATTCTTGCATTTTTTTCTAAGGATACAACAGTAATAGTCCCAGTTCATACATATTTGTTTGGACACATTGGGACCACATTAATCATTGTACCTAGCAGATCTGCTCGAAGGCTTTATCACTTTTAGTATTGATTTTGATTGAAGGCTCATTTGATTGTTGGAAGCAAATGGGTTATCCATTACTGGCGTGCGGTCGTATTGTAGCTTCACCAGGGCCCCATTGGCTGTCACTTTTTAGGTTTCCTGCAGGGCCTCACGGCTAGCATAGCGATCTCGGAGCACGCACACACTTTCTCCACTGTACTTTGCTCCTACTTCATGCCATTGCTTCTCCCCCACAGCATAACTTTCACTACTGAAAAATGGTAATCGCTATCCTTGTCTTGAAAGATACTACTTTGACATCTATGACTGTATTCTTTATGTCCTGATCACATGTTATGTAGTCTACTTTACTCTACAGATCATGGCTGTACCATGTTTCCTTCTGTATTTTGCAGAAATTTAAAAAAAAATTGTATCTACTTTAACATAGTATGCTTTGGGCCTAAAACACTTACCCCAGTGTTAAGCTCATTGACGAAAATCGTAATTACCATTATCAAAACTCCCGACATGTACGTCCTCCGGTGATTTTTGTGTCATTTCATATATGTCCAGCATTTCCTATATGACCAGATAAAACTTTCTTTTTTGTCCTTTTCCATTTCTGGGGAATGGGAAAAAGTCACAGGGGCCAGATATGGCAACTATGATTGATGCAAAACCATTCTGATTTTGTTTTTGGCCAAATACAACCAGGCATTCCACACAGTTTGATAGAAGCATTGTGATGTTGAAGGAACTAATCCTTTGATAACCAAAATGCAAGCAGTTTTTCTGCATTGCTTTGTGCAGTCATGTTATTACTTGATAGCTGGAATGTTGGTTAATTGTGATAACTAGAACAACAATATCATGGTGAAATATGCGTATATGTTTACAGCAATAACTACTCACATTGGTTCTCATGTGTTTTACTTTATTCAGTAACAGTGGTAAAACTTTGGTATTGGTTGGTTTTGGAGTCATACCCATTTAGTTTGCAACTTTGATTCCTGTAATAGGAAAAAGAATTTGATGTTTTCACACAAATAAAATAATTTTGTGGTTGAAAAGATGTAGTGATAGGGAGTAGTGTTGTCAGCATGGAGCCAGCAACAATTGGTAAGTTTCATCCAATTCAATGTATACCATAAGCTTCTTGGAGGGGATCTGTCAGTACTGCCCTTACTTCCACAAGAAATAAATTCTCATTATCTTTAGTTCCCGTTCATAGATGCGGCTAATGACTATTGCTTCATATAAAGTGGATGTGCTTGCATTTCACATATGTAAGGCTTTGGCTATCTTTCTTTTTCTGTATTAAAATACTTGCTATGAGAGAAGAGGTGCAAGAAGCATTCTGTGAATTTGAAAGTAAATTTATCTGTACTGACCTGACAAGAGTCTTAAGAAGAGTAGGTATTATGTAGAGTCAGTGAATAGACAAAAAATGATTTAAATAGATCAAAATCATCTGTAGTTGGTAAAAAAAATGTAAATGCCATATGGCGTTGTTGGCTGAGATAGCCCAAGGAGTGAGCTCAACTGCCTGTTGGAAAGGCTGCACTTCTTCGATGTGCACTGGTCCCTTTCCTTGCAGATATGTGAGAGTTGTGTCTTATATGTATTTATAGAGAGCAGGTGAGTGCATAGCATAATGGGTATGTGCGTGGTGTAGTGTATGTTAGTGACGATGATGATGATGATGATGATGAAAGGAGGGAGCAGGTAAAACCCAGTGTTGGCACACGGCCTACTCTCCTTGAATAGTATGAAAGGAGCCTCCAAGCTTAACGTCCCCATTTCATGGACAGATCATCATCTACACTGTTACATGCTCCCACTTCATGAGACACTGCAGAAAAGTTTGGAATTTAGTCCAAGACATTAGCTCAATGATAGGCAATCAGAAACTATATGTCAACACCTCTCCTCAGCTTGGTGACCAAATACTAGCACTGAAAATTTCGTCCACCACCAGCATTCAAACCAGCATATCACAGAGTCAGTTGCCTCAACTACAGATGATGGTTGATACAGTCAGTGATCATATTACTACCAAAACTGAGGAGTACACAGAGAAGATTGAAATATTGAATTAGTCATCTGAATTTTATTCATTACAGATGATCATAATAAGGTTTGTCCTTTCAATTACTGCACAAACGCCAAAATTACTAATATCAAGAGAGTTGCTTGCACGGTTAAAAATCAGTGAAAATTGCATAACTTAGGAAAGACAACTGGAACTGATTATATATTTGTATGATTATGTGAAAGAAGTTTATTTTAGCAGCAGTTTAAATAGCTCACTGTAGCAACAAAGTGTTCCCAACAATCCGAAAAAGTTTCTCGTTATTCCTGTAAAGTTGTTTGACAGAAGGAGATAACTGATGGCCTATTATTTGACAAAAATTTCTTATAGATTTATGGAACATATTTTATGCTTGTGTATATATATTTTTTTTAGTACCAAAAAATGTCTATATGGATTCCACAAATTGCAATATTACAATACTCAAAACTCAGCTCCCTTTCTTCCATGAGATCCAGAAGATGATAGGTAAAGGTGTCCAGGTTGATGCCATGTGTTCCTTGTGTTCTGGAAGCTATTTATACAGTTCTACCATCTTCATCAAGTGGACTGACAGGATGTATACGACCCGGGACAACCAGGAGATCCGGGAAAAACCCGGGAATTTTTTTCATTCGGGTGAAAACCAGGAAAAACCCGGGAATTTTTTTAAATTCCAGGAATTTTTCATTGTTTTAGTTTTCAGTTGAATTTTGGTGGTTTTGACTCTAACAAAGAATATTACTGTATCCCGCTACTGCAGGATAATGCTTCAACAATGAAACATAGACGAGAGAAAAAAACGAAAATAAATTGTAATGGTTGTTTTAGCAGTTACGGGTGGGTTCATGCGCATGCGCAGTTGAGTCGTGTTTGAATAGTAGATTCTCCCGCTTCTGGCTACAGGAATGTGGCTGTTGGTTGTGCAAGCAGTCGCAGCAAGCAGCTAGGTGTTACTGGGAAAAGGGGCCGCCAAATTCATATTCTTGAGGAAAAAAATCTTGTTTCACAAAGTGCCTAGGATCCAGCGCACGTTGGTCTATTGATTATTCATATTATTTTGAAACGCATCCCTGTTGGTTTTTGAACACATTTTAAATTGGTTTCTGAGTGAATCGTAAGTTGATTTTTGGATGCGTGCATAGTGTACATGACGTGTCTGTCAGGTGAATCCTTGTTGCATCTAGAAATAAACTTTCTGCATACAAAGGGGGACGGGGCGATACGAGCTGATCGGAATAAAGCCGAACGGATGATTGCCAATCGCTGTCTGATTATGTGGTTGATTGGGTTTGTGAATGATCAGCATTGTTATAATTACTAGCGAAATGCATAGATTCGGACTACCAGAGTGCAAATAAATGACTAGCAGGAATAACAGGCAAGAAAGATTACGCATTATCTTCTCGATGTATCCAAGAAAATGAATTGAAATAAGTTTTGACAATGGCAGGAATAGTTACAGAATTAGTGATGACAAGATTGTTTGTTAGAATGAGGAAGGAGAAGAAACAAGGACATCACACAAATTATGGAAGAATATGACGATTACAAATTTATATAAACATTTCTTACTACTACTACTACTACTACTACTACTACTACTACTACTACTTTTCGATCTCATACTCGAGAAACTGGAGCATGTAAATGAAATGTGAAACTATTTCCTAACAGAAAGCTTTTTGCCTGTAGTAGGCCTCATAGGCATTTGATATTGGTACTTCATGAATTATATTATGTCGTGCTATAAAAATGACCATTTGTGTCAAAACAGTTTCATTTATTTGGTGTGTGTTACAATTGCTGCAATATTAGAGGGGCTTATTTTGTTTTATCTAGCAGACAGTGACAAAAAGATGTAATCAGATCAAGAAACCACACCAGTCTTGAGTACTATTTGTATTACCAGCTTTTTGAGTATTAGATGACATTTCGATTTTTCATGTAGCAAAACATTTTATGAACATTGATGAGGTAATAGATTGTTTCACAGAAATGAAAGGAAAGCTGTTCAAGGTTAGAGATAAAAAAATGCTAGGAGCTAAGGATTGAAGAAATGTGTACTGTATTGCTTGTCTCTTGTCTTTATTGGTTTTATGCATCCTATATTTAATTTTATGTCACACAAAACAGCAAGTTATTAGCCAGTAGGCAATAAAGAGTGCAAATTTTCTGAAGAGTTCTTGTTCTCCCAGTTACAAATAATCCCATCCAGTATAGATCGTGAGTATTTTTAAGAGGGGCAGGATGTCAAACCGGCCGACTGGGAGCAGGAAAGGCACCAGAGAACATTTTAATTTCCACTGTCCTGAACATAGTTTGATGGTATCCATTACAAAATATACACGTTTCAATTCCACATAGTGAAATACAGTGACGTGCGATAGAAGAATGCTGTTATAGAGGCGTGGCACTACACTTTGGCACACTTAAGACCAAATAACATGTCTTACATTTCCTCGAACACATATGTTCTATGTTTCTGAATTTTCAGGAAGATCTGCACTACAAGATGAACATATTTTTGAAAATCTGATTTTTTTCAGTATTGACCCGGTTCGCAAATATCCGGGGATGATGGCAGAGCAGTCTTGAGTTATAGGGGGTAGTCTCTAGGTTACCCCTGTTTACATTTAGTGATTTTGTTGTTTCCCCTTCGTTTACTCTCATGTGAAATGAAGACAAAATGGATATCTGTGGCCGAGAGCTATCAAGTGAATTAAAATACATTCACATATTTACGGAAGGCTAAAATATGTTACTAGTTTCAGATTTTATTTTATGTCCACATTTCTGGCAGTCAAGCATTAATCGCCTTGTAGAACAATGAATTTATTTTTGTCTGTTTGCTGAAGAAATTTGACTTTTATTAACCTTTTCCGCAGAAGCAGTTAATGTATTTGAAACGAAGTTTTTGTCTTGCTTCTTTTATGACATCATGTATGATCTTTTAATATTTTGCACGTACTAACATATGGGCTTGGTAGCCGTGCAAGCATGGTGTCGCCTGGTATCTGCACACTCTGGCAACTGCTGAAATGAACCTCTTTCTAACAGGTCGCAGGAAAATATTGCGAATGGTGGTTTGAAAACCGTTACTTCCAAAGTCAATATCCTTTTACTTAAATTGAACTATGCGCGAGAATGTACCATTAACTTCTTTAACCACAGTGTTAGACTCTCATTTAAAAATCAATTCTTTGATGATGAGCCATTTAGAAGAATTTCAAACCCTGAAAATCAGACATTTATGTCATTATTAAACATTTTACTGGCACATTTGTGTGATATATCTTAAAAGTGTAACACGCCCAAAAAAGATCAACATTATATGCGAAAGCTTGGCTTCTCTTGCCGCTTATTAACCAAAGAGACCAATATTATAAGTGAAAGCTTTACTTTTCTTGTAGCAGCATTATGTATATGTATTTAAACTATTAACTTTCCCTGTTTCTGTGTTCGTGCTGCTTAACAGTGATGTTTTCGTGTGACTAAGGGCCTCCTGTCGGGTAGATCGTTCGCTGGGTGCAAGTCTTTCGATTTGACGCCACTTCGGTGACTTGTGCGTCGAAACAGTGATGTTGCTGTTGGCTGACTACATCACGTGTCCTATGCTCTGAATATCCACTATCATCGGCTGCCGAGATCACGTGACATGAGCTATGACTGGCTTACAAAAGCGCATCGCAGTCTCAATTTCAATGATTTGGAAAGTAACATGCGGTGTTTGGTGGAATTCCAAGGTATACTCTCGTAATACGAAAAGACGCAGCATATATGTTGCTGCACATCAAAGATGTTTCCAAAACGTGTCTTTTTCCCTGAGTTTCGTTTTCTAAAGTGCAGGGAAATTCTATGCATAAACATTCAAAGGATTGCTAAGTTTTGCACTTTCAAGGGAAAAATACTGTCACTTAACACGGAAAAAGTGTGTTTTCACCTGGGAGAAGGCGTATTTTTAACTGGGCAATCTGGAAATTCCCCCCACCCCCTCGTATACACCCTGACTGAATATGAGTCTGTGGGATATCAGACTAGTTTTCCAACTGGTTTCAAGACATTTTTGCAGATAAAAAGTCATTCTAAACAGTGCAGAATCATCAGATGGGAGTGTAAGTTTGGGTATATCAAGAGTTTTATAGAGCTGTTACTGTTCGCAGTAGATACAGATAATCTGATGGACACTGTCAGAAGCTCCATGAGGTTGTTCAAGGATGGTGCTTTTACATGTAAAACTTTTCAAGTTGCAGCAACAGAAAATTGTAGTGAAATGCAGGAAGACTGTAGAGGATTGATTCTCAGTTCACAGATTTGCAATTGACCCTCAGCATAAATACATGCAGTGTATTGTGTATACCCTGAGAGGAAGACCAGTTACTGTTTTATACACAATTGCCAATCAGTCACTGGAAAATAGTGGCAGCAGCCTAAGGTTAAAAAGAAAGCATTAAACCAGTTCTAGAAAAAGCAGGTCCCACTGTCAGTTTAATTTGACGGACTTCAAGAATTTTCTTTTTCTTTAAAACTGGATTACAAACAGTCTCGACTACAATAAAAAGTTTATTTCAATGGTTACCGATCTTGGTCAGTATGTGACAATTCTTAGACCTTTATACCATGATGGTAGGCGGTGGCAGTGAATGGAGCAGGCATTATGATTCCACAAATGTCAACTGTGTCCATTTTTTAAAGTATTTTTAGCCAGACAGCTGTTTCTCCATGAGAAATATTCTCAAAAATAGCCAACTTCTTTTCATCTACGAAAGAGGTATTATGCAAAACTCTCATTTGGTAGATTCTTGAGTGTTGCCCATAAGTCTTGGCACCCTTACCAGCTACAATTGATAGTGGAGATGGGGAAGAGCCAAGGGAGAATGGCAACATTTATCACTGGTTCATGAGAGCATTACCTAATGTTTTCATTGCACTTTAGTGGTAGATGCCACAAGAGAAGTGTTGTGCATCGTGTTAAAATTCTGAAAGCAGCTGATCTAAGAAAAATCACACAACATGTTTCATCCCACATATGTATTGCGAAATGGTCATGGTGGTAAATTCAGAGAAATTTAGGCTCTAATGGAGATCAATCAACTACTTTACTTTTACTTCCACAGCCACCATGCTTCTGTCAATCTTGTACCACTGTTGCCAAATTGTCAACTTACATATCCTCTTGGATCTGGGCACAGAACATCTCTCCACCATGTATCAGTACATTTTAATGTTCTGGTGTGATAGCAGTTCATAGTTGTATCAAATGACCATTGTTATCAGTGTTAAGCTGTTTTCAAAACAGTTATTGCAGTTTATGTTTGTGTAATCACTGGACTATTCTCACAAAATGCATTCTTTAATATTTTGTGCAATTCTGAAGCAGTTCCACAAAGTTTACAACAAAATATTACACATAAATACTGCTTGTTTTTGTTTGATTACTTTTTTATCAGTTGTACGACTCGCCTGTTCTCCAGCATGATGCACCTTTCTGTGATTCAAGAAGGGTGCGTGATTGGGAAGAACATAACAGTGTCACAGAGTGCTCTATTCAACACCCATTGCATTTAGTATTATTGCTCCTACTGCCTGCAACATATGTTAGAAGTCATCCCAAGGAACAGCATTAACTTTAAGAAGCAGACTCAACCAAGGTTGCCTGATAATGAGGCAAATTGTTTGTAGCAAACATTTCACCTTCACTCAAAAGTTTCTTTGAAAGAAATTGCATGTAATGGTTCTAAACAAAAATGGAGGTGTCAAAATAATATGTAGTTTGGTGATACCTGTGCTGTTTCTGGGACTTTGATGTCTTTCAGACTGTTGTGCATTAATATTTCATGACGGTAACTGGTGCATGCCAGGTATCTGACAGCTGCTATATTTTTTTCCCCCGTGTGCTAATCCAGTTTGTTTTTAAGTGTGGTCTCGGAATGCTGTAAAATTATTCATGAGCTATTAAGAGATGTTAGTTGTGATGTTTGTGAGCATTATACAAATAATTACATTTCAAATTTTAGAACATGATATTTAGAGATACAAAAATAGAGTATTCAGGTGCCAGAAACACAGACTAGCCTATTTAATATTTAAAACACTGTCTTCTAGAACTAATGAATCACAATGATACAGCAAAGGAGAGACCAAGTGGAAGATATTATATCAACTGCTCTGCTCTCTCATAATAGTTAGTTGCTGTTGAGGTAGGAAAATTGCCTCTAGCCTTATTTGTAGCCCGTTTGAGCCAAATGTATTTCAGTGAGACAGTGTGCTTAGTTTTTTTTAAGTTGCTTGTGTGTTATGCACTCCCATGTTTCTTTTACTTTTTGTATCTATATTATTTCATGCTTTCTTCATCTAATTTTAAACACGCATCCACCCAATGTGACATTTTAATTTGTCTTGGCACATTTATTACTCTATTCATCTGCACTAAAGACAACACATCAATAGTCATATCTGGATGTTGTGTCGCTTACAAGTATCTGTCTTTGTACTTTCTCATGGTTGTCCAGTAAAATGTAGTATGATGCTGTTGTGTTTATGGATAAGAATATACAACCTTTTCAAAATTACTAAAAGCTTAAATTGATTGGAGGCCAATCAGTGTTCTAATGTTTCTGTCACTTTTAATTTACAGTTATTTTCTATAATGATAACTGATATATAAACCTTGTACACCCCAGTTTTTATCCAGTTACATTCCACACATCCTTTAGCATTGCAAAAAATTTTGAGATCACTTTCTTTGTAGATAACTTTCTCTCATTGCATTGGAACTATGAAATAGATTAAAAGCGTTTATAAGGAAACGAGTAATCCTCTACTTTGTAAGCTTTGATCGGGAACTGTAATAACAGGAGTGGAACGAAACATTCACTCAGTAATATAATCTTTTCAAACTTGAACCTTTATGTTGGATCGAGCCTTGAAACTCTGATTTCCTAGTCTTAATCCGGCACACAGCTTTGATTATTCAGGAAGGTTCATTGACAGTGTCATCCCTCCTCTGCTTCCCATTTGCTACAAAATTGTACTCACTGAAGCAAAATACAAGAGAGAAAAGAAATACATTAGAAAGAGACGAACTACACAAATACCTGTAGGAATAGGTGCACTATTATTGGAAAAAATGGGGAATATGTAGTACGATGGTTGTGGCAGGTCTCTTGATAGTTTTTGGCAGAACATGTAAGCTTAATTATGGATGTAATCAACCAAAGGAGTAATATTAAATGCATTTACAAGAATAAGTGTAATAGAGCAGAAAGGACAAAAGAGAAAAGTGGGGAAAGTATGAAGTGTGAAGAACAGCAAAGGCACATGTTGTTGTTATCCTTTTCATATTTTGTTTATTTTACACTGGTTGTCACTAACTTTGTGTATTATTTCCCTTTGTGTACTGATTAACTTTTTCTGACGCTCTCAGATTGTACCTTTTTGTGCCAATCACTTACGGAAGCCCTTGGCTTGTAGGTGATTTTCATTATTGTTTGAGGATAAAACTATTTATAACTGAAGAAATCATATATTCTCTCATTGTATTCCATTTGTCAATCCCTGCGTTATTTCAAATGTGAATGGTATGCTTCCTCTGTAAGTCAGGAATACTCAGATTCTGTTTTATTTTTTAGAGAGTAAAGAAATCCTGTTTACTCCATTGCTATTGACAGTTGTTGTTATATAAGTGCAAGTGCATGATCTTTCTGATACCAAGAGTGCTTTTGATTGAGTGGCATGTCATGCATATGCAGTTTCTCATTAAGTCATCTTTAAATATTCTCAAATACAGCACTCTTAGAAATGAAGAACAATACTGTGTACTAAATCTTTTAGAACCAAAAATGGTTACTCTAGTTTTTGAACAGTGTAGATGTCTGTACATAAGAAATAGTTAGTATTGAACAGTGCGACACCTTTGAGAGGCTCAGTATGTGATTAAATTTACAAATACCTTGTAACACTATGTTAGCCTTAGTTTAAAGTGTGCTATTTATTATTTGATTTTTCTTCATATAAAGTTACAGCAGTGCCCTGATGAGTTCTGGAAGTATATAATCACCACCACCACCACCAACAACAACAACAACAACAACAACACAATATATCTGTATTTTCATTTAATACCCTGGTTTCACAGTCAGAGGTACAGCAGTTATTTGCACCTGGCCATCTAGGTTTCCCAAGATCTTCCTAAATCACTCCAGGCAAATGCCATTGATGGCTCCTTTGGAGTAGCACAGCTGATAATTCTTATTTTTTTTTTTTTTATCCCCCTCCTCCCCCTCCCGGCCTTGACAATTTCTGAACTTGTGCTCCATCTCCAGTGGCCTCGATGTTGATGGTACATTAAACCCTAGTCTTTGTTCCTGTATGTTTGTGGTAGTAAGACATCAGGGAAAAACTAACTACATGCTGTATAGCTGAGGCAGGTAGATAGGCACATCAACAAGATCGCAAAAAGAGCTGACCTTTTGGATGACGTCCCTCCTCCAGAAACACACACAACTCCACTGACCATTCAGACTTGTGTAATACGTTGAGACTGTGTGTGTGCGCGCACGTGTGTGTGTGTGTGTGTGTGTGTGTGTGTGTGTGTGTGTGTGTGTGTGTGTGTGTGTTTAGTTTTCCATCACTTAATTTTTAAGAGGGCCATTGTGCATTTTCATTCATATTTTTGTGCCTGTGGACCTCTCAATGTGTCAGCTATGAGGAGAAGGTTTACATTTACTCCTTGCATTATTTTTCCCACCCAGTATATTTCTTAATATTGTAGTTCAGACTAGGATATGATTTTATCTGCAACGAATGCAGTTAAAGACTGTATCACTTTCATCAACGTGACCAGAAGCATAATGACTGGACAGTTGGTAGGGTGCTCCAAAGCAAATTGTATTGAGGCATGCCTTGAATAAGCGAACAAAAAAAATGTCCTTTACTAATATTAACCTAAGTGGAGGTATGACACTTTATGAACCAGATAAAACTTTACAAATAAAAACATATACATACATTTTTGTTAAGACATAATAATAAACAATGCAAAAAAATGATGATATTAAATCTCTTTGAACTCATATTTCATACAGTAGGGAAAATTATTGGGGCAGAAAAAAGTGTTCTAATTATCTCAAATGATATGATTACTTCTAAGATGTAATAGACTTCTTTCTGCCAAAAGCATCCGTATCTGGGAAGGAGGGGCAACTATGTTGTGTTTGTTTACCTTGCAGGAACCTCCTAATGCTGATACATCGTATGATTGAGTTTGTGATACGGGAAGGTCCAATGTTTGAAGCAATGATCATGAATCGAGAAATCAACAATTCCATGTTCAGGTAGGTTACTTTCGTGTTGCAAAATGAATTGTTATCCATCTATCATGTAGTATAACCAAGGTGTTATAAAATTTGTAATTGATTACAGATTCCTGTTTGAAAATCAAAGCCCAGCCCATGTGTATTATCGATGGAAATTATTTTCAATGTTACAAGGAGATTTGCAGCTCAGTTGGAGAACACAGGAATTTCGAATGTTTAAAGGTGAGAACTAGCACCAACGGCATATACAGTAGAAGACTAAAATTGTTGTGGATCTAAAGAGCACGTTTTTTTTCCTCTTCTTGCTGCTTTTGTATTCTGAACAAGGTTTGGCATGGAAAGTGGTAGAAAAGGTGATTTTTTTTTTAAGTGCTTCATTAATGTTTGGTATGAACAAAACATAACAGCTGCTATTTTGCTTTCTCTGCCTCGTGATGACTGGGTGTTGTGTGATGTCCTTAGGTTAGTTAGATTTAAGTAGTTCTAAGTTCTAGGGGACTGATGACCATAGGTGTTAAGTCCCATAGTGCTCAGAGCCATTTTGCTATTTAGCACAAGCAGGAACAAATGTACATGTTTGTATCTTTCTGTAATTGCTTTGCATTAGTTTACAGTTTCCTTACTTTATATATATATATATATATATATATATATATATATATATATATATATATATATATATATATATATAAAATGTCAACAGCAGTGTGACTACAGCAATTGGTTTTGGTAGTGCTAGTTGCAAAATGTTGTGTGAAAGAGTAACTTCTGCTGAACGGGTTAATATTTCTCAAAGAACTCTGCTATCATGCTGCAGTTCAGATGTCCAGTAAAATTGAGAATAATTAATAACATCAATTGAAATACACCATAAACTGTAACTAACCACTTTTATTAATCATCCGCTGTATGCTTCAATCACAATATGTATTCATTAAAAAATTCTTGCACAGTATGTGCAATAACAATTTAATTTACTATCACAAGTCACTACAAATTATTACAATAATGTGTTTGCTACTAGATGATGTAATATTACTACAAATATAAGTTACAGCACCATAAACCAGCTTTTTTTCCCAGTAATGTGTAACATTTATAGAAAAAAATAATGAAATTGTTGGTTTTAGCTGACTTTCTTGCACCATTATAGATATCATTATGAAAGTGGTACCTCAAGATTCGCTCAAGAGCACAGAAAATGTGTGATAATTTTGTATACTAATAACAAAAAAAAGTTAGTTGTCAGCAATAAGATGACATCCATAAGTAGTTGTTGCAATAAGTAAAATCCCATGTTTACAAGATATTTTCAGGAAAAACATTTTCCTTTTTCAAATTCTGGAAAAAGCCTTGCAGATAAAATAGAATGCTATAAGAAATTTTGCTTTTGTAGAGATGACCATAACTAACATATTTGTGTTCTCTTGCACTTCATAGAAATTTCTGATGATGAAGTTGTTAAATAGATGCTAAATCAATTGTTGTAAAATGTGACACATCATCATTGTATCACACCGCTTCGGAACTTGCTTTATTTGCACAAGACTCTATCTATTGTAAGGTGCAAGGATTCACGTTAACCGACTAGAAAACTGGGATGGTCGGGTGGCGTACCATAAAACAAGAGCAAATAATTCATATCTCCCAAAAATTTAATATTTGCAACCCTGTCAAACTTGCACCCACCACTCCACATATGATGCTGGAGACCTTAGAACAGAAAAAAACATAAGAGTGAAAAATGTAATTACCTTGACAGTATGAACAGTGAATTTTAAAGCATTGTACTGATTAAGTTACTAAATTGTGTATAGCGTGTTGAAATTGTGTACAATTTGTCTAAGAAAGAAAAAAGTGTAGTATTGTACTAACATCTACATTTGGCATAAAATCAATAGTTTTATGTTTAAGATTCCATAAATAATTTGTTCACCATTTGATTCAGATCAACGTCAACTGGCAGTGCTTTCACTCATTCGTATTATAATTCATCCTCCTGTTGCATTATATTTCTCTAAGCTATATTCAATTTAACTTGGGTCATATCAGCTCAATCTGTGTGCTCTGAGAGGAATATGATGAAAGTTTGCACTTCTCATGTGCTTGGATGAAAGCTCGTCCCTAGTTTCAGCATGGGAGAATGAAACACCTTTCTTATACAACCAGTCCATTATACGTTCAATCACTTTAAAGATAGGAGCTTGTCAACTTATGTGGACTGGTAGCATTACCTATTACAATAATGAACCTTCCTTCCACTGGGGGTAACCAGTTAATGAAATTATCATTGAAAGCAGTGCCTTTTTAATTCAGAGTTGGGAAAAAGTGTGACAACTCTTGCAGTAATGAAAAATCTAATGCATTTCCTGGTATTTATGGTACCAGCATGTGCCATGTCGTCTTCATCACCATGACCTGTAGGTACTTTCAGGCCACCTTTCCCCTTGGACCCATGCTAAATGTCTTTTTGTGAAACCAAAGTTTTATCCACTTAAAATGTAAGCCTGTTATCCTTCGTACACATTAAATTCATAGTCTGCCCTTTGAAAGCCATCAGTTTGTTTTTGCAAAGATCTGACTGAGACTCCTCATACTCAATGTTGTGAAATAGATCTGCTGTGATTTTACTAGTTTAGAAAATTCCCCTCAATTTTAGCTTTTCTGATACACTTTGCTGGCCATTTCTGTATTAAAAGTCATGCCAGTGCAGCAGCTTTCCCATTTGTATCCATTGGACGAACACATACCATTGATCTTCATTATCACTGGTACTGAACTTCAAAGCAAAACAAATTCGCAGAAGGTAAAAGTAACCACATGCAAATGACAAGTTCTGATAACTGATAAGCTAGTATCCACCAAGACAAAGTCTTAAGACATTTTTTTTCTTTTTTGTCGGTGTAGGGGCTTGAAAAATTGTCAGTGCATAATAATGCAAGAGTCTAACTTTTGAAAATTATTATTTGTGCAATTGTTGGAAATTGTAAATTTGGTGATAGAAGAGATTTTTATTGTTAGACCTACTTACCTGTGCTTTTGTGTCCTTTGTCCCTTGTAATTTGTGTGTTCATCATAGTAGTTTCATGTTTATTAGGAGGATCAATATGGAGACCGCCACCTATGAATCCATATACACAGGGCATGCCAGATGAGCTTGTTGAAGGAGAAGAAAAAGAACCAAGAAAGGGAAGCCTTTCCAACACGTGAGTGTTTTATTTTCTGTTAACTTTAAAATGGTTTCTTTCTTTCTTTTTATTTCTTGTTCTGCAAATGTGTTGGGAATTTCATTTCTGTGTGAAGAAAAATAAATCGATTATAGCCATACTACTTCCCATGAAAACAATCCCCATTTCTGAACTACGGTTGTACTGACTTCCTCCCTTGAGCTGGGGTTTATATATTTGAAAACCTATCAATGAAGCATTAATTGTGATGATTAAACTAAAAGGATTAAGTAGCTCAGAAATTAGAATTTGGCACTCATATAAATGTCACACATAATGGGGAGAAAATATACAAAATATTCATTGTTTAATCATGGATAATATCAAAAAATATTTCAAATTTTGATTTCAGTCAGAGGGACAGGCTTGAAGATTTACTGCGCAATATGACTCCAGAACGCATGAAGGTTGCAGAAGCCATGGTATTTTGTATTGAACACAGTGAAGCTGCAGAGGAAATATGTGATTGCATAGCAGAATCACTTTCAATATTGCAGACACCTATTCCGAAAAAGGTAAATGTGATTAGCTGCAATTTAAGTAGTTTATTTCATAAATTTTGAATATATATTGTAGTATTTTCTTGGATGCATATTATGCTTGTGTATTGTCTAGCTCTCAACCATCAAATATAAGTGTATGCTCATGATGTGAAATTCAGATGCTGGTTTCATTAATAAATAAGTCAAGAGTTGTTTGGTGCTGCTATTTGTCTGTAAATGAAGAAATTTAATGTTGTGTTTTACAGATTGCTCGCCTGTATTTGATTTCTGATATATTGCACAACTGTGGGGTTAAGATAACCAACGCATCATATTATCGAAAAGGGTGAGTTAATAATAACATTCACAGTGATACAAATGTAGTACAGAAACTGTGTGAAGCTAGAGCAGTAATGTCATGCTTAGTTAGTACGATATTTTGAAAAATAAGTATCATGAAAAGGTGTTGAGTATGTACATGAGCATCAGCTAAAAACACTGCAACAATGCATTTGCCTTACAATTACGTATTACACTAGGCTAAGTTTTATAAATTGTCTGAGAGGAGAATTAATTAAAATCATTGTTTTGACACTCTTGCTGTGTAATCTCCAGTTTATGTGATAATAGGTATTTCCACAGCAGAAGTAAGAGACATCTCTAGTAAGTATTACGAGTTACTTGCACATCTTATCAGATAATAACCTTCAATTTGAATACACAAATTCATTTTCTTCCACTTTGAGGAGACTCCTTGGGAAGATTGTTTGAGAACACTCACAAGAGCTTATTTGGAATGAAGGCATTATTTATGTTGCCGGGGGGAGGGGGGGGGGGGGGGAGTGAAGCACTCTGAAGGAATGGTCAGATGTCAGCATAATGTCGTACATATACACAGTATCAGCAAGTGTGTAAATGATTTGATGGGTGCATAGTACAGATACACGAGTGCATTAGTATTG
The DNA here is from genome assembly GCF_021461395.2 of Schistocerca americana. Lineage (NCBI taxonomy): Eukaryota > Metazoa > Arthropoda > Insecta > Orthoptera > Acrididae > Schistocerca > Schistocerca americana. The sequence goes on along the minus strand of NC_060119.1, from coordinate 357,429,625 downwards.
TTCTTGTTTAGTGTGGGTACGAAGACTGGCAAAGTAAATAGAGGTGTTTACAGAGTCAGATGTTGAGTGATTACTGTGGCAGACATGGGGATACTGCATACTCATGTGATACAACATTATCGGCACCTGGCAGTGTTTGAAAGGGGCCATATTGTGTACCTCCATTATGCTGGCTGGTCAAATGGTGCCTTATACATATTTGGGGGCATTTTAATATGACAGTAGTCCAATGTTGGATTGCATGGGAACATGAGGGCAAGCACACTAGTCATCAAGGTTTCGATCAACCATGTCTGACCACCAGTAGGTGTTATCACCGTATGCACATGCACCAAGCATGTTTGTAACCCCCTTCATACCTGCATCTGCCATCCAAGAACAAGTAATGGACTTGCTGCAACATTCTGTGTCATCCCACACTGTCGGTCAGAGATGAGCAGCACCAGGGCTAGCGAATTACCATCTCATGCATAGTCTGCCATCAACACCACAACACAAAGAGCTCTGTTTGAGTGGTGGGTTGACCAGAATCATGGACTGCTGATGGATGGCATTGCATTGTGTTCAGCGATGAATTGCGGTTGTACACTATCGTGAATGAACACTGTCGATGAGTAAGGCAGCAATCTAGGAAGAGATTCCTTCCTTCCTATGCTTTGGTGAGACACAGCAGTGTTACTCCTGGTGTTATGGTGCAGAGAACCATTGGATATGACTTCAGGTCACGGCTGATAGTGATTGAGGGAGTTCTGACAGTTCAGCAACATGTCACGGACATCATGTGTCCTCATGTGTTATCTTTTATGTGACAGTATCATGGTGCCATTTTTCAACAGGACACTGCTCGCCCATACCCAGCACATGGCTCTATGAACTTTCCAACTGATACTGAGGTAATCCCATGTCCAGCAAAAGCCTCAGAACTGTCCTCAATAGAACATGTGTAAGACCAGCTTGGACGTCACCTCTGCCCCTGTGTTAGTATCCAGGATATCAACAACCAGATACAGCTGCTTTATGGCACCCTTACTCCAGATCGCTGTGTCGGCGTAATACTAACGCATAACCCAGTACCCAAAACACCGATATTAATTCCATGTATTCTGGAATTACAGTTCCTCCTGTTTTCTTAGTTGATAGCTGTTGCCAAATACTACTTGCCATTTTTTTAGGTCAGCTGTTCTTCTGTGCTGCTCTCCCAACTTAAATGTTGTCATAAACAAAAATCTTCTCTCAACAGATGTCAGGTTTTCTTTAATTATTTGAATAAAATTGTAGAGAACAGAGAGAGGTGGTTCAGTGGTTAGCACACTGGATTCACATTCAGGAGGATTATGGTTCAAACTCACATTCGGCCATCCTGATTTAGGTTTTCCTTGATTTCCCTAAATCGCTTCAGGCGAGTGTCAGGATGGTTCCTTTGAAAGGGCACAGTCAGTTTCCTTCCCCGTCTTTCTCGAATGGGACCTTGCTGTTTGGTCCTCTCCATCCAAATCAGCCAACCAACCAAATTGTAGGATTGATTCTATTAAGAAAATCTCATATATTCTTCTAGTATTGTGTACAAATGTAAACTCACAGAATCATACTAAGATCAGTCTCCACCCATTACAATATTCCCTAGCAATAAACAAAACCCAGAGGACTTGATTAAAGGCAGAGATTTCATTTTGCAGTTCATGTCAATTTGCAATTTTTCATGGCTCATGTCTCGAGTTCCATTGATCACAGAGATAAGCAGTCAAGTGTTTTGGATAGCCATTGGTCTAGCAACCATTTGTATACTTACTGGAAGAACAGTCATACTGTACAAATCCTACATTATAAGGCCAAAATTTAAACATTACATGTATCCTCCAGCCCAGACAAAGTGAGCAAATCAGTTGGTTCTTTTGTACTACATGAGTGCTCCGTGACAAAGCTCCAAAGAAACATTTTCTTTCAGTGTATGAAAAGTATCATCTGTGGGAATGACCACTTCTGTAATTTCTTTGTATAGCAAACCATAGAATTTTTTTACCATACATTCTTAAGATGATATTCTCATGGAAGATTGAAACTTTGTTATATATCATTATCCATTACTGAGATACAGAGGTTCAAAGTTACCATACCTACGCACATAATATCCATTCTGATGTGTAAATGTAGTTTTAACTGATACAGTGAACACACGACAATAGTTCTAGGATCATCACAAGGCTTCTGAGGTCATCAAACTACATTTTTGTCAGCATTTTTTCACCAATAAAACTTTATGATGCACTGTCTCTGTGTAGTGGGTAACTTACAACCATACAAATATGCAGCGACAGAAAACAGCCTAAAAAGCATCTTAACAGGCCCAAAAGGACTTAAAATGACTGTCAAAAATTATGTAAAACTGGAAAGACTGAAAATTCAGTAAAATATTTCTCATAACATTTCCATTATTGTAACATATAAAGCAGCCTTTTCTGATGTATTGCGATCGCTGAGGAGAGTATCTGGAAAAAATGTTAAGTGAATGATTCTGTGTTAATTTTATATTTTGCATACTCGCTTGTTTTTTATGTGTATCAAAGTATATACGAGGGGCATTCAATAAGTAATGCAACAATTTTTTTCTGTAAGCATGTTGGTTTTATTCAAGATTAAAATACACTATATTATTCCTCACTCTTGTGGCTACAAAACCCTGTCTTTCAGTGTGAAAGCCTTACGGTGCCTTATTGGGAGTGCCTATATGCCTGCATGGTACCACTTTAGTGTTCAACATCAGAGCCAATGTCTTTCTGCAGCAATGGGCTCTCCATCATCCACATACTGCTTCCTAAGGGGTACATTCTTCATTGGGCCAAAGAGATGGAAGTCGGAAGAGGTGAATTGCAATCTGTAGGGTGGATGAGAAAGAATAGTCCAGTGAAGTTCTGTGGCTCCTCTCGGGTGTGCAGACTTGTTTTGAGGCCTTGCCTTGTCTCGGAGAAAGAGAAGTTCGTTTTCCTGTGGGTACCACAATACATTTCAGAATTGATCATTGCACGGTGGAGGAGGATATTGAGCAGAATAATAGCTTCAGAAGACCATTACTGCTGGTGCGGCTTTTAACTTTTTCTTTGGGGGAGAGGTAGTGTGGTGCCACTTCATGGATTGCCGTTTTGTTTCCAGTTCAAAGTGATGAAGACATGTTTCATTGTCTGTGACAATGTTCAACAACAAATTGTCTCTATCAGCCTCATAATGCGCAAGCAATTCCACACTTTATGGTCTTCTGTTTGGCGGTGAGCAACCCAGTGGGCACACACCTTAGAGTACCCCAAAGCACATTCCGATGTTGCAGGAGTCCCAGCTGTGTGCGGCCAGCTGGTACTTAAGAGATCGGACAGGTTTGCACGAGGTTGTTGCATTGTCAACAGACACCTTGCCTAATGACTCACCGTGCTTTTGTTCACTACCAGGTCTCCATAGGCATTGTACAAGCACCTATTAATATTTGAAATGTTATGGTTTTCCATCAAAAGACAGCTCTCTTGCCTGAAAAATACCTCCGTTACAGATGCCATCTTGTAGGCTACATTATAGCACTTCCATCTATTGGAACCTTATGAAACTGTAGGGACTGAAACAAGAATATTTCATGGTGTCCCACAACAAATTCCTCATTTTTTCAATTGAAATTGGCTGAGAAAAGAAAATGAGTTGCATTTTTTATTGAATGCTCGTCGTCGTATGCAAAAGAACGTGCTCCTCTTCTAGCAGCTTTTTACTGTAGATCATTGGTGGAGTGAAGACTGAGGAAGGTTTTTTGAATAAATTTTCATTATTTGTATTAACATTTAATTTTCTTGCTAAATTTTGTTATTTGATGTAATTTGTATTATATGTACTTGCTTATTTGAATTTTAATTCAGATTGGAAAGCAGGCTGCTTCAGATCTTTCAAGATGTTCATGCAGCATATGTTAACTTGGACAGTAGACTGAAAGCTGAAGGATTTAAAGTTCGTGTCATGCAGATGTTCAGAGCTTGGGAAGAATGGGCTGTGTATCCTAAGGACTTTCTCATTAGATTACAGAATGTTTTTCTTGGAATTTCAAACACAGTAAGTGCCCTGTATTTGTGATCTACTTATCTTTTTTCTTTTCTTTCTTTTTTTCTTTTCTCTCTCTCTTTCTCTCTCTCTCTCTCTCTCTCTCTCTCTCTCTCTCTCTCTGTCTCTCTCTAAAAAAAGAAGGCAGTGTAGCAAATATATGTTTTGTAGTTTGGCATAATTAGTTTGTTGAAAGTATCACCTGGCTATGTGCTTGTGTAAATTTAATTGTCAAGTAATATATTTTCATGACACACACAGGATTTCTGTTGAGAAAATTATTGACCCTAGTCAGCTAATACGCAAAAGCATTCCAAATATTCTTTTGTAGTTTTTACCCAGTAAGAATCAAGCGTGTTAAATTTTACAAAAGATGGCAACTATTATATCATTTGTCCATGTCAGATCAGAATTTCATTTTCATCCACGCTGATGAAATAAGTGCCGTAGAGACAGGCTCCAAAAAGCTACAATATTTTAGTTCCACATAACATATTCTATTGAAGGAACGGCATTTATTTAACAAAAACAATGATAGTGAAAGAGAAATAATACGAGGGTAAGTCAATTATTATCCTCAAAGTAGTTATAAAATCTTTTTGTAATCAAGTAGGAAACTTACAAGAACATCATTTTTCAACATAGTCTCCTTGCTTTTCAATGCACTTGGTCCATCATTGTATGAGCTTCCTGATGCCCTCATGAAAGAAGGTTCTAGCTTGAGCTGTGAGCCAGGAATGTACCGCGTCTTTCACTGCTTCGTCAGAGGCAAATTGATGGCCTCTTAATGCTTATTTGAGTGGACCAAACAAGTGATAGTCAGAAGGGGCAAGATCAGGACTATATGGAGGATGATCCAGTACTTCAAATTTGAGTTTCTGGAGCATTTCAACAGTGTGGGCAGCGGTATGCAGACAGGCATTGTTGTGCAACAACACAACACCATTTGGCAGCAGTCCTCGGCATTTGCTTCGAATTGCAGACTTTAGCCTGGCAGTAAGCATCACATTGCAACATACACTGTTTATTGTTGTGCCCCTTTCCCCAAAATGTTCCAGTACTGGACCTTGTGCCTCCCAAAATCCGTAACCATCAGTTTTCCTGCGGATGGTTGGATCTCAAACTTTTTCTTGCACTGTGAATTTGGACATTTCTGCTCCATACTCTGCCGTTTACTCTGCGGCTCGTAATGATTGATCCATGTTTCATCACCAGTAATGATCCTGTCTAAGAAGTTGTCCCCTTTTTTACCATAGCGATCCAAATGTTTTTTGCAGATGTCCAAGCGCGTTTGTTTATGCAACTGTGTGAGTTGTTTTGGACCCATCTTGCACAAACTTTATGAAACCCAAGTTTGTTGTGGATGATTTTGTAGGCAGAAAAATGACTAATTTTCAGACGATGTGCCTCTTCGTCCATAGTTAGTTGTCTGTCTAAGAGAATAATTTCACATGAAGGCTCAATGGTTTCTACATTTGTGGTGGTAAATGGTCGTCCGGCTCCTTCATCATGCGTAACACTAGTGCAACCATTTCGGAATTTTTCAATCCGTTCGTGGACACTCCATTGTGGCAAAACACTGTTTCCGTACTGTACCAAAAGTCTTCAATGAATTTCGGCCCGATATGTCTTTCGACCACAAAAAACAGATCATTGAATGTTGCTCTTCTCTGGTGCAAATAGACAGCCGAGCAGCCATGATTAACAACACGGAAGCGATAATGAAACTAACCTAGCAGCTTGAAAATTGCAAAGACATAACAAAAAATAAATAAAGCATGAGTCATCAAAGTAAAACGACAGTACTACGAAAATACAACTAAATTGCAGATAATAATTGACTTACCCTCGTACAATGTGAAATTGCCAAATGCAGTCTAAGTGCAGTGTAGGACATGGCCCTTAGTAAAAGCATTAAACTACCAGTGTTAATCTTTGCAATTGTACTGGAAGTTCATTGTAAGAAAGGCAGACTTACGGCTGCTCTTGCTCTTTTTAACAGTTTCCTCAGTTTATTAGCGTGGTAACATTGGGAAGTCATGGTTGGCAGAGGTGGTGGAGTCTGTGATTCACTGAGGGGGATACCTGGATGACATGCCCCCTGGATAAGGCACAGTTATTAGAACTGTTACAGAGATGACACTACATTAGTTACAACACCACGTGATAGTGAGAGGCAGCCCTTGCTGACAGTTATGTAGCAATTACAGAATTAGCAGAAAAATGAGAAAGTGATCAGTAGCAATGTTTCTTATTGGGTAAATGTTGACAATCTGACTTTTTTTAATCAGTTGAGACTAAGAAATATGTCAACAGAGGGAAGTCTGCAAAGAGCGCATCTAAAATCGTAGATACACTACATGATCAAAAGTATCCGGACACCCCCGAAAACATAATGTTTTTCATATTAGGTGAATTGTGCTGCCACTTACTGCCAGGTACTCCATATCAGCAACCTCAGTAGTCATTAGACATCGTGAGAGAACTGAATGGGATGCTCCGCAGAACTCAATTACCTCGAAAGTGGTCAGGTGATTGGGTGTCACTTGTGTCATATTTCTGTACGTGAGATTGCCACACTCCTAAACATCCCTAGCTCCACTGTTTTTGATGTGATAGTGAAGTGGAAATGTGAAGGGACACGTACAGCACAAAAGCGTACAGGCTGACCTCATCTGTTGACTGACGGAGACCACTGACAGTTGAACAGGTTCATAACATGTAATAGGCAGACATCTATCCAGGCCATCACACAAGAATTCCAAACTGCATCAGAATCCACTGTAAGTACTATGACAGTTAGGCAGGAGGTGAGAAAACTAGTATTTCATGGTCGAGTGGCTGCTCATATGCCACACATCACGCCAGTAAATGCCAAACGACGCCTCGCTTGGTGTAAGGAGCGTAAACAATGGACAATTGAACAGTGGAAAAATGTTGCGTGGAGTGATGAATCATGGTACACAATGTGGTGACCCAATGGCAAGGTGTGGGTATGGCAACTGCCCAGTGAACATCATCTGCCAACAGTAAAATTCGGCGGCGGTGGTGTTACGCCTTGGTCGTGTTTTTCATGGAGGGGGCTTGCACCCCTTGTTGTTTTGTGTGGCACTATCACAGCACAAGCCTACTTTGATGTTTTAAGCACCTTCTTGCTTCCCACTGTTGAAGAGCAATTTGGGGATGGTGATTGCATCTTTCAACACGATCAAGCACGGCCTGTGGCGGAGTGGTTACATGACAGTAACATCCCTGTAATGGACTGGCCTGCACAGTACTGACCTGAATCCTGTAGAACACCTTCGGGATGTTTTGGAACACAGACTTTGTGCCTGACCTCACTGACCGACATCAGTGCTGCTCCTCAGTGCAGCACTTGGCGAAGAATGGGCTGCCATTCCCCAAGAAACCTTCTAGCACCTGATGAACTTATGCCTGCGACAGTGGAAGCTGTCATCAAAGCTAAGAGTGGGCTGACACCATATTGAATTCCAGCATTACTGATAGAGGGCGCCACGAACTTGTAAGTCATTTTCAGCCAGGTGTCCTGACACTTTTGAGCACATAGTGTGTATCTGAGAGAAGTATTGGTGACAATATGTTAGCATGAATCTTCCTGGCAGATTAAAACTGTGTGCTGTGCACACTTACACTCTGTCACGATGTTTCGTATCTGTGCACACTCCACTGCAGAATGAAAATTTCATTCTAGTATGTTATTATATTCAGGGAAGAACAAGATAACAAAGCCTAGCAGATGATAATGTCATAACTATCTAAGTGTGTATAAAAACAAGTATTTCATAGCATAAGCAACATTCCAGAATACATGTGTAAAATGGAGATGAAGGTGACTTGCAGTTCCTGTATAAAAGTCTTCAGTTCAGTTCTCCAGTTTTTACTGGCATCTTTTTTACTTGAATGCTGCAGGGGAGATCTATTTGTGCACCTATTTTGTATAACAGTTTTTACTGGCATCTTCTTTATCATCCTTACAAATTAGTCCATTGCTTATAAAAGTAACATTCAGTTTCTAAGAGTGTGATGGGCTGATGATTTTATGCTGTCCAGTTACATTAATGTGACCACTTGTCAGAAGCCTGAATAAGCACCTTTTGGAGCATATACTGCTGTGAGACATGCAGGAAGGGAGTCAGCGAGGCTCTGGAAGATACTGACAGGGATGCTGACTCTTGTGCTGTGTCCAGCTGTGTTAGGTTTCTCAGTTGAGGATACATGGCGCGAACAGCCCAATCAATATGATACATGGCGCGAACAGCCCAATCAATATCTGAGGAGTTTGGTGATCAGAAGGTTACGGTAAACTCATGCTGGTGCTCTTCGAACCATGCATGTACACTGCAAGCTGTGTGACTCATTGCATTGTCCTGCTGGTAGATACCATCATGCCGAGGAAAAACAAATTGCATGTGGGGGAGGGTGGGGGTCTGATCCCCAAGGATAGATGCAGATTTGTGTTAATCAATTGTGCTTCCATAATTCTGATATCACCCAGGGAATTACACAAAAATGTTCTCCAGACCAGAATGTCCCCTATTACACCCTGGTCCCTTCTGGCAAGTATTGCAGAGTGTTTGCTTTCAGATGTTTCATGCCGATAAAGCATAAAATGTGATTTGTCTGAAAACGCTATCTTTTCCCAACTTAGTGGACCTCCATTTGAGTGTTGGCATACAAATTCCAGCCTTCATTGCTGATGAACAGCTGTATCCATGGGTGAATGATCCAAGCACCCTCTTTGAAGGCCTATACACAGCATTGTTTGCTGAAAGGCCATTGAGGAGAGACTGTTGGTAGCTCCTTGGTTCATCTGGACGGTCAGTTGCTCAACAGTTGCACCTCTGTGCTCCTGCACACATCTTTGCAGCTGCCGTTCACCCCTGTCATCTATGGATCATGCTGCATCACAGTTCGTTTCCTGCTTTAACCATGCCAGCAAGCAAACAATTTAGAAACTTAGCCATTTTGGAAATGCTTCCACCCTTGGTCTGAAAACCAATGATCATGCCCTTTTGGAAGCCAGGTAAATCACTCCATTTCCACTTTACAACAATGACTACACTTTTTTCTGTGTTCCCATGATATGTTCTATATGCCCTCCACTGCTAGTGGTGCCAGGTGCCATCTATGAGTGGTTATTGCATGTTGATGTTGAACATAAGTGGTAGTCGCATTAATGTGATTGGACCATGTATTTACCTCATATGCTACAAAAATATATGTTTTCAGCACTATTTTGCACCATTTTTTTCATCCTTGTGTTGACATAGTTTCACTTTGTATGGTTACTATTGGTTTGCTTTCAGTACATAAACAAATGCAATGGAAATTGAATCCCCATTATACATGGTACTAGCGTGCTATGTTGTTTTTGTAACAGCGCATTATGTGATTTGTTTTACCATCATCTACAGTATGAATTATCTAGTCTTTTTTCCGCGCTCAGTTTTTTTGAAAGCTGAGATGTCCAATTGCTATGTATTGTTGCTGGCCTTTGTTTCATTTTCTGGTAAATAACAGAATTTTTTTTTTTTTTAATTATTTAATGGTGTGTCGACATTCTGTGGTTAACTAATATCTGATATTTTTGCAGTCTGAACGGGGCGAGAGTGATATGGATGATGATATGGACAATGCAAGGGAAGCTGATATTGATGGGCAACCTATGTCCGGTGGTGAAGGTGAAGTGGAGGACTTAGATGGTGTACCTCTAGATGGTGCAGCATTACTAAAAGCTATGAAACATAGGCCACCCCCAATTGAAGAGGACATTGATGGAGTTCCAAGTATGATTTTTCCTCTTAAAAAATTAAAAATATTGTATTATGAATTTTATTTTTAGTGTGATTACCTTAGAAGTAAAATGTCTGTTTATCTTGAAATTTCAAAACTTATTTTTCTTATGATGAGAAAGAGGTTTGAGGGAAGGAACAGGGAGCCCAAAAAGATATTCATTGCTGGCTTTAAAAAAAATCTTTTAATTTGGTTCTTTGCTGGTGGTCTGCATCTTTGTTCAAAGAGGTATGCGATTGATACCTGTACAACAATTTCCTATTATGTACCTCTTCCTTCCTAGGTACATCATCCCTCCTCTTTTTGCAGTGTTTTATTCTTCCCTTTTATCGAGTGAAGTATCATCCGTTTCATACAGAGTTTGTTACTGCTTTTTAGATGATGTAAACTTAAAAGTGAATATATATTTGGAAATTCCCAGGGTGCTTCAGATATTCCACTCACACATCCGCAAGTCAATCAGCACAAACAAAAACAAAACTGTCTGTTTTCAGAATATGTCATTTTTTCTTTTGATCATACAATGCATTCTTTCACAGCTGTTATTTTCATTGTTACTGTTTTTAATTATATGACCACTGGGCCTAATGATAACTGATTAAAAAAAAGAAATGTGTAGAACTATAGTAGACATGAAAAAGAAGAATGACAAAAACAATAAGAACACAAAATCCATAACACTCAATAAACGGAGAAAGAAACTGAAAGCATAATTATTTTCAAATCAAAGTTTATCAGTATATTATTGTTTTTGATCAAACAATAATTGACAAAACTAAAGAGTTCATTTTACAAAATTAATATTGAAAAATTGAAGTCAGATGCAGCAAACAAATTTCACACTAAAAATCTTTACAAGTATAGACTGCACACTAAATGACAGATTAAAAAGAGCACTTGATCAGCAAATGGAATGCATCACTGCTCCTGTGACAACCATTGACAGGATGTTGCTACGCAAGGTGTGGAACAAACTTGATTACCATTTGGACACATATCGTGTGAAAAGAGGACCACTTACGGAACATTTCTAGTATGCAAAATGCAGTTTTGGTGAGTTTACGGCTGGGTGCATAAATAAAATTAAAATGTTAAAGAGCAGCTTGCAAAGTGTATTTTTCTTGCAAACTACTGCAATTTAGTGTAAAGCTGCTGCAAAAATGGCCACCACAAGAAACTTCCCAAATAAAGATTATTTAGCACTGAAGGATGCATAGATAGTAAAATACATTGTAATGATAATCCTCCAGAGCTGCTTTTTTATTTGTTGCTATTGGTTTTGAGCATGGCTCATTTTCAAACTGGACACAATACTATAGTAAATGCTATTTTTCAGAGTAACACATACAGTGTCAGTGCGTACCACTTGAAAATGAGCCTTGCTTGAAACCAGTAACAATAAATTTAAAAAAAAGTATAAAAAAAGCAACTCTAGTGTACTATCATTACATGCAGAACAGCATACCAGAGAAATATTCAGAACAAAGACAACAGTAAACATAAATAACAAAATAAGCTAATGGTCTATCTTCTCATTTTGACTGAAACAGGATGATGGTCATTCTGCAGTCCCATTAAACTTAACACCATCTAGTCTGATAAAAAAAAGAACATACACAATGGAGGTGCAACATGCATAATGATGAAATTCAGTAAGATATCTGCATATGGAGATGATATTGCAATTGTGGCAAGAGTTGCAAAAACTCTTAAAGAAATATATCAAATAATAGAAACAGAAGGTGCAGATATTGGACTCACTATAAATGAAAGAAGACAAAATATATGATGATATCAAATTCTAAGGCCATATGAACCCCACGTGTTCGTAAAGTCTCTAGCTAAAGATTTTGATGCCGGCTGCTTAAATTATTGAGGTGACCTTTTAGCCAATGGTGTTAACATGAAACAATGTATTAAAGAAGGGTCCAAATAGGAATAGAGCTTGTGTGGTGAACTAACAGGTGTTTAAGAATTCTCTAATTACAAGAACAGCAGAATTAAAATACATTTTTTCCTTGTATTACTAGTTGCTACGTTTGAGTAAAAAAATGTGAACAGTGGCAGAAACTGACATAAACAACCTAAGAGTATTTTAATGAAAGATCTATGGTCATTTGGGTGAGGCGGAGGATTGGAGAATAAGATATAATCATTAAATACAAAAAATGACACAACAGAAAAGTAAATTAAGGTTGTATTCTAACAGAAGGAAAGGCTATCCAACAGCAAGATGGATGGACATGTGTTGGCTGACCTTACCAAAATGGAAATCCAAAGATGGAGGGAGGGGGAGGGGGGGGGAGGGGTGACTGCCCCTACACACATACACACACACACACACACACACACACACACACACACACACACACACACACACACACACAGACAGATGTGTGGAGGTAGGTTGTGATAGATTGTTGAGTAGAATCAAGAGAGGATATAGAGCTGAAGAAGAGTAAAGTAAATATGGTCATTAGTGTCTGCAAAACCACTTTATGTTAACTGGTGCAGGATCATATGATTGTTACCATTAGGGGTTTGTGTCTTCCAGGCTGACAGTACTGCAGATCAGACAGCAGACGGTATTAAATACTGGTTTGATGAACCTGAGTTTTAAGTAACTCATTTTGTGGCATTTTCCATCATAGATATTAAGAATAATTAGGGAATGTAATTTGTAGCCTATATTTTTTTATGAAATTAGTGTCTATTTTTAGCCAGATTTGCATCTGTTTGGGACAAATTAACATACATTTTTTGGCAACAGTTAGACCAATAAAATAATCTGATTTCTCACTGTTACACCCTATTCTTGCCAAATGTCTCATTTAATACTACTGTACAGTTAATGTGTTGGAGAAATGAAAGAAAACTGGTATTTTACAACAGAATTTTTAAAATGTGTATTTTTATTGCTTGTAGAGTACAAATTTCAGCAGTAATACCATTACGGTTATGCCAAATTCTGTTCCTCAAAAGACAGGAGCGTACAAATTTCTGCACTACTTTCTTTTAGATGACATCTCCTATAGGTTACAACGGTATTAAAATGAGACACAATTCCCTCACTATTAACATTGTTTGCGGGTGTCCACAATAAATCCAAACAATGTTTGGCAAACATTTCATATTCACTTTCTGTCCACATGACGCTAAAAGCAATGATCACATCATCAACTCTATTGCTTTCCTTCAGCTCCTTCCCAACAAGTACTTTGAAACATGCATACCCACTAGACACAGTGTGTGTTGCTACTGTTGTGGAACTCGCAAGTGTCTCAATTTGAGGATCTTTAGCACTATTTAGAATAACATTTCTTGGATAAAATGCCCTTGCCAAAGCCTCAAATTCCTTACAATTAGGATCCCTGCTTCTGAATGCTGCAAGCTTGATTTTGGCAGCATGAACTGCCTTAAAAAAGATGTCCTTACAAGCAGCTTGCTCCAAAGCAGTTTGCAGCGCATTTTTTGTCGAATCAGAGTATTGTCCTTCACACATGTCTGCAGACTTTAAATCCAGATTGTTTAATGTAGGATACAGCATGTGACATATGGGATATTTTGACTGCTTGAGTCATTTTAGCAGATCCATAAGTGGCTTGGCATGATCCTTAACAAACACCAAGTGTGTGTGTGAATTTTTTTCATGTCTCCATCAAATTTTTTGAAAAATTCACACCACTGTTGCAAGTGTCTTTCATATTTGGCAACTGAAAAAAACTGACACTCTCATGAAAGTAATTTTCCAAATAAGACACAGCTTCAAAACCAGCTTTTCCTAAGAGTCACAACTGATATGGGAAAAAGTTTGGCTTCTTTTACATTTGCACTGTTGGACTTTAAAAACTGGACATATTTATATTTGTGTTTCCGAGTGTTTAAGAAAGCCAGTTTTACCATTGTCACTACTTGATTTAAGTCGGACATAGCTGTTGTCCAGCATCACAGAGTCATGTATGGAACACTGTCACGCACTAATACCCATACAGCTTCATACGCAACTGTGTGATCACTTAATGTCTAATATTATGCAAGAGCAGTTTCTTGCATTAACTGTATGTAGGACTTTCACTGAAGTAGGGAATAGCTTGCAGTCTTCAAAGACCGGCTCTTGAAACAGGACAATGAAAACACAGCGTTCCATCCTGTCTGTTGTTTTGTCACACAAGGTGTTTATTTTTCTCCTAGTTAGAGCTCCACTTGTGCGTTTTTTGTGGTCAGGGCAATTTCTAAAACCGATAGTTTTTTTTTTTTCTATCATAAAACACAAATCACAAAATAAATATCATAGTCTGACGTAGGCTGGAAGTTGATTTGGGCAGTTAAGTTAGATTAGTAGGTCTGCTTTTTTAAGAGTTCATTCTATTCAGTATAAAATGATTGTTGGAACTTGACATGGTTTTATTACGTATAATAGTGTGTATTATTTTTTGCACAGCATGTTACAGCAAGTAATTTCGTCAAGCAAGTTTTCTTAGTGCACTATGGCATTTTAAGTATGATGCTGTAGACCTGTGTGAACTGCTGCATCATGGAGGTGATTACTGTATTTAAACACATGAAAATTTTATTGTTACTGGTGTATCTTGGCCTATAACTGTGAAAGTGAATACAGTGACGGTATCTTGAAGTGAATTGTAAGTGGTCATTAGCATATGACTTTGTGCAAAGTTTGGCAGGACCTATAAGACAAGATAGACCCATAACGATAAAATAACATGTAATCAATTTATTACAGCAACTACAACACAGTGAGCACCATACTTAAGATGCTATATCACACAATAAAACACACTTATACAAATTATGTCAGACATGAAATAAAAATTGTACAATGCAGTAAACATTTTGATAAATGAAAAACTAAACCACCTCTTTTTACAAATATAGCAACTAATAGGATGTGCCAACGCCCGGAGTATGTGTTTTTACTGTGCACTGTGAAACTTAACTTTCAACATTAGTTCTTAAATTTTACTCAGAAAATTGTAAATGAAAAAAACTAGCATAGCAAACAAGGAGTACTAAAGTATCTGTTTTATGATTTTCTCATTTTTATGGCAGCTTATTTTGAAACAAAGCTCAATAAATCAGTTATCACTATATAACAGACGTTGCCAAAGAAACACAACACAGCCTATTTACATGCAGAAACCACACATTCGGGAAGTATACTTGTCATTTTGATAATTCTGCTTGAATTTAAGACTACAACAACCACAAGACTTGAATCTGCTGTTTTATTCACTACCTAAGGTCTGTGAATAATGGCATACTCACATTGTACACAAAACTCAAGTATTTTTCATGCAAGACTTAACGCACCAGATCTGAGGGGTTGCTTGTTTCCCTTATTTCTGTTGTACACCACAATCTGAAGTCACAAAAATAAATTGCTTATCTGGTAAATATTTCTCATGCGGTGTATTCCCACATAGCAGATCTTCGTTGGAGAATTCAGAAATCCACGATTGTAAGGCAGTGTTTTCCAACTTCTCCATTGGAATATTGGCTTTCAAAAATGCCTCAACAGTTTTTCCCAAAAACGTCTTTATCCTGCTTTCTTCTTTCGGCTCTGCTTAAGCAATCAACAATCAATGATTGCCTCTTGTGAAAAGCAACAGCCACATTTACTTAATGGTGGACAGAATGCTTCTCTGATTTAATATGTTTTTTTATATTATCCTTCTACTCACACCCAATGTGGCAGTTGCAAAATTTGCAGAACACTGTTTGGGAATCTGTGGCATATAAACCTTGGCTCGCACCTTGCTCTGCTGCGTCATGTGTTTTCACAGACTTGCAACCCTCAATTCACATATAAACAATGAGACAGTAAAAACAAAACAATTCAGATTTCAACGTGAGCTTTCGAGAAAGTCTTTCAGATTCGACATAATCACGCTGCGAGCGGAATTGATTATGAGATTACACTGACGAGCATTTATTGGTCTCTGGCCGCTACCACAACAGTAATTAGCAGATAATATTGTGTTTGAGGCAACCATATCTATAAAACCAGAAGCAACACACAGAGTTAATGACTGCTGAAATGAAACTTCCTGGCAGATTAAAACTGTGTGCCGGACCGAGACTCGGACTCTGGCCCTTAGCCTTTTGCGGGTAAGTGCTCCACCAACTGATCTATCTAAGCATGATTCACACCCCATCCTCACAGCTTTGCTTCTGCCAGTACCTCGTCTCCTACCTTCCAAACTTTACAGAAGCTCTCCTGTGAACAGGTCCTGAGTTCGAGTCTCGGTCCGGCACACAGTTTTAATCTGCCAGGAAGTTTCATATCAGTGCACACTTCGCTGCAGATTGAAAATCTCTTCTGGACTGCTGAAATGTGTAGTGTAACTGAGATTGAAATCATCCTATCAGATAATATGTAAGAAACAATAAACAACATGATTATGGCCACCTAAAATTGATACCAACAGCATAGAAATTCCAAATCAATGTATATCGACTTCTGTCAATTCAGTTATTTCTGTCAACTACCTCATCAACAGTCTCATTAGCTTAAGTCTTTGTTTCACATGTATATCGCTGCTACACATGGCAGCACGTTCTTGCATTGCCCGATATTGTAACATACAACTATCCAGCATAGCTCACTGAAATTACACTCAAGTGAAAATTGGGAGAACTGACTGTTGAGTTACATCCAATACTATATGAAAGCTTCAGTAACCCTCCTGGTAGAGCAATGGATTGTGACAAATTATAAACATTATCTGTTGGTCACTTGTTCAAATCCAACCCAAACAAAAATTTTAACTTACTTGTAAATGACTCAACAGTCCTCTCATTAAGAAAACAAAGTTGCAAAACTTCGCAAAACTGATCAGAAACTCAGTACTGTTGAGTTTTTCCTGCCATTTACATGCACTTACATTTACAATCACTGTTAACACACATCACCTTTAAGAAGCTTTCTAATGTGGCCACACACTTTTTACTTTATTGGAAACGATCCTGTTTTACTTTCATACTGTCTGACTGGCATCATTGTTGTTTTAAAGTTTCGTTGCCGTACATAAAGATGAAGAAAGTATGCTTCAGACATTAACATCAGTTTCAACTCACTAACTTCCCACCCCTTACATGTATGTTATCTACATTTTGCAAATGCTTTATCTATTTTGACATACAAAACCTCATTTCCCTACACCTTTTGTGTACTGTTGGCATTCGTGTGTACACAAATTCATTTATCCTCAGTTGTCCGTTTCTCCACTAAAATTAATGAAAAACCATACAAACAACTGCCACAGTGAGTTCTTGCCAAAACTATTATCATATTTCATCTAACACTTTTAAATTTTACGACCTTGCAACTTTTAAAAACTTATGATGTCATCGGGATTCATACTTGGAATCTTGTGACCCAGTAATACGCATTACCTGTTGCACCACAGAACTGACCCACACTGTTACCTCTGCTGACGGTATTGCATATGAGGAAGTCAGTACTGAGATTTGCCAAGAATTTTACTGTGTTTTGGGTCATCTTTCACATCTGCAGTGACAATGGACGTGGGTACGTTTTACAGGTTAAGCTCATCATAGTTTCTGAAAATGTATTTCACGTGAATCTGATACTCAACAATCTAGATATAAGATATGGACCCACTTTGAGCAAGTTTAATGCAGTTGCATGGAGCAGGGAAAAGAATGCCCATCCTTGCACGTACCGCACTCTAAATGGGTGAGTGTAAACGCATCAACTTTATGAAGTTTTCCTCTATCGTTGTTCACAAAATTTCTTTCCATTGTTACTTAAAAGTTGTAACTACACTTTTCATCACTAAGTAGCTGAACCGTTTGCAGAAAAAGTACAGAAAAAACCTATTAACTTTGGCTAGCACCATTTAACACATGTGTATCTTTTGTCTTTCTGCTAGCCTGTGATGTCACCATACTGTGTTTTTGATCATGTGACCAAATCTTGGAATTTCATGATTTTTAAACTTTAATTACTTAAAAGTAACAGATATTTTGTGACAATATTGACCAAAAATGCTATTTGGATGTTATAATTACTCAGAATAATAACAATCCAAACCATACTTTTAACATAGAAAAATAGCCTATAGTTCTGCCTCTGCCATTATCTAGATACTGAAAGAAACTTTTTATCTCAGGACGAGTGTGGTCATGATTGATACACTTCTACTGTGCTTCAAAATTAATCAAACAGCGAACCTCGGAAAATACAATATTAAATACATAGCCAAATTGATGATTGATTACTGTATGCTGTTCGGTAGAAATTAGTTTCAAGTGGCAACCCCAGCAATTAAAAAAAAAAAATTAAAAGAGTAAACACTGTAAACTTATGATTCGTCATGTTCATCAGATATATTATCAAATTGCTAATCTTCTTAGCTTTTGATCAGCCTTAGGGACAAAATACACTTACTGAATAAACTGTCAAAAACTTTATTCAGAGAGCTCTTTAGGCTACACCTCTTTGTGAATATGGTGTTACTTTCATTATGTACAGAATTAATTGGTATATATTTTTATTAATGAAAGTTCCTTCCACTCGTTTACTGTTTCCATTTCCACTACCAAACTGATCACTTTATTTCAAAATTGTGATTGTAAATAGTTGTTAGTAGACAGTATTGAGAAACTTCCTGGTAGATTAAAGCAGTGTGCCTTGGGACAGAGTTCTAATCTGCCAGGAATTTTCAAAAGAAGTGCACAACTCCACTGCAGAGTGAAAAAATCATTCTGGAGTATGGAGACACTTGTTAATCTGACGTTACCATTTGTTTATGAAGACGTTTGAACATACTATTGATAAACACGTTCATGAAAACAGATGGACAGTCTCTCGATATGATTTTAACATCAAAACTAGGAAGGAGAGTCTCTTATTTATACAAAATTCTTGAGGTTTTTGTGGCTGCTTATGACATACTGTCTTTTGACTTCTGTCTTGGGCTCCTCTGCCATTGCTTGTTTAACTCTCTTCCTGAAGTTTGGCCAGCAGGAGTGACTGGTGTTCACATTTGAAACACATTGTTCACATTGACAGTGACAGTGACAGTCACTCGTGCTGGCAAAAGTCAAGAAAAATCTTTAAACAGTGTCTCGTATTAATGTCAGAATTAATATCAATTGTATAAGAACAGAAATATCTGTTGTAACAGAAACCCGACAATGGCATCAGTAGTGAGAGAGGTGAGGGGCTCAGAAAGCCCCCATGTTCACATCATCTATAAGATAACTAAATTTTGTTAATTAACTAGTTATCAACGGAAATCAAACTTTTTTTTCTGCAAGTAATATGGTTTCTTAAATCTTTTTTCAGTGGATGATGATATTGACGGTCAGCCCATGGAAGAGGATATTGGACAGTTTGATACACATCCTTCAATGAATTCAATGAAACAAGATAAACCAAACATGCCTGCAGGATTTGTACCATCTCGCTGGGAAACAGTTGATCCTGAACAGGTTGAAGCTCAAGCAATGACCACCAGCAAGTGGGACATGCTGGAACAGACTGAACCACCAGAACACCAGGAAATAAGTGAGGACCAGGGTGAGAGCCCTGGTGGTGGAGAAGATTCTCAAGAAGGAGACTATTCAAACTATGAGTCAAGGTATAGTAAATTTTTATTTATACAATTTTTAGTTCTTATGTTGGAATCACTAGGTCTTGTAGAATGAAAAAATATTTGCTCCATGCCTTTCCAGTTAAAAACATTCCTTAGTTGTAAAGACGTTCCTTGTGCTTAAGTTTTTAGCAAAACAGTTTGTACAGTCTTAAATATAATAATTAGCTATTTCATTTTGTGGTAGAATTCTTTGGACCAAATGAAACACAAAGTAGCTTCTTTCACAAAGCATTGTAAAAATTGATGGTAGCAGTAAAAGCAGATATATTTAAAATATGAAGTAGACATGCCAAGTTGCAGACAGACATGATTAAAAGAAACTTTATAATTGTGCTTGTCTGCCAACTTGACGTGTCTTCTTTATGGTAAATTGCAACCTGTCTTTTCCTACGTTGTTGATATTCCTACCAGGTGTTTCCATTGTTTGTTATTAGAATATGGTCATTTTAGCAGTGAAGATACTGATTTCTGAAGCACAGTATTGTAAAACGTTCATCTTAGGATTCATGATGTTCTTTGTGGAAATGTTAGTTGGAAGTGCTTATAAAAAGCAGTTAACAGTGAATTCACTTGGATTTGACTATCTCATTATACAAGTAAAGGATACATTAGTTTGAAGATGATGTAAAAAATAAAAAGATTTTTTTTTCTGTGGAAAATCCTATCTATTTGATTTTATAAGAGGAAAAGGTTTTAGATGAAACATTAAAAAATGAAAGATGCATTGGTCAGAAATAATTTTTTTATCTGAAGTGTTAAGTTATCCATAGGATAGTTATGTCTGTGGTAAATTAAGATACTGTGAAAAGTAAAGTTGCTACACACTATATAGTGGAGACGCTGAGTCGCAATTAGGTACAACGAAAAGACAGTATTTTTGTTGTGCCTATTTGCGACTCAGCATGTCAGCTGTGTGGTGACTAGCAAACTTTCCTTTTCATAATATTGGTAAACTAAGATACTGAGTGATGTTCCATCTACTCTGTTGGTCATGTGTAAATGAAACAAAAGTTGACTTTGTTCTGCAGTTATCCTTTGTTTTCCTTCTATAACTGTTTTTCCTTCTGCCAGAACCAGAAAAGTTAATATTGGGTTCATATTATTTCAGTTAGAACATAGATTCCCCACTGTTGCCTTAAATTGCATTATGGACATGGTGAAAAGTGGGGAACAAATACATAAATCTTTTTTCTTTTCAACTGTTTTAAAAGGGCTATCTAAAATGATAGGCAGCACACACATGCCGGGAACTGTATACAGAAAGAAACTGAGTTTAAAAAAAGAGTGATTAAGGGAAATTATGTTTCATTGAGATTCCTAGAGGGAAAAATAATTTCAGATTGGTTCCAAAGCTTCATTCATGGTATTATCGATCTGCATACTTTCTGTAGTTTCTTAAACAGTGAAAGAACCTCTGGAGCATATTAAGTTTGATTTATAATTTCAGTTTTTGAATGGTGACAACTGTTGAATATTATTCTGGTTTTTACACTTTGTGAAGTGGGTGGGGGCTGTTAACTTTGTCGAGAATTCCTGTGTTTCTTTTGACTTGCATCTTCATTTTTTTTCTTACAGCATCATGTTGCACTTTTAAGTTGTTTGTTCTTCACTTTTTAACAGAAACTTTTCTGTGTTTGGTATGCTCAAATCCCAAAACAGTCTCAAGAAAAGCATTTTAAATGGAAGCAGCAAACTTGCATTTTTGCTCATAGAGTACAGTGTGTGTTGTGATTCCACAATTTGTCTTTTAGATTATGATACAGAATAGTAAACACATTTTTCATCATCTGTAACAGTGCATGAAAATGAGAAAGCTTCCAGCGTAAGTATCATTCTGTATTGATTTTGTATTTCTCATTGTGTGCATTACACCAACCAAGCTTTTCATTTTATTCCCTCTTGAATAAAAATAGAAAGAGAGACAAACACTGTAACCGTGTGAGTCTTAAGTTTTGTATTTGTTTGTAGTGCAGTCTCACCTAAGCTGTTTTTCCAATGTTCTTTTCTACACCAGAGATTTAAATGAAGAAAGACGAGCCAGGCTACGAGAAATTGAATTGAAAGCAGTACAGTATCAGGATGAATTGGAATGTGGTCAAAGAAGTCTCAAAAGTGGTTGGACAATTCAACAGCAAGTGGAACATTACAGGCGAAAATTATTAAGAAAGGTGAGTTTGCCATTGAAATTGGTAAGAAGTCTAGAAGCAAATGTACAAATATTTTTGCTGTTTAGTACTAGAAAAAGGTGGTGTACATGGGAAGATGCACAATATTCCACATGTCATATCAGAAACGCAGGTTTGCATAGTTGTGGATAGCATGTTTTGGTTACAATGTCAGTGTTGCATTAGCTGTGGAAAAATATGAAGATTTATAAGAGTTACTTCAGGGCCCAAGGAAACTGACACAAATAGGAGAAACTTGATAAAGTGGGTAGGATATATCGAGTGTTATGTAAGCCATATGTATTTTTTCATGCTTTCCATGGCCTAAGTTATTAAAGGTACATGAGTTCTTGATGTGAATATACTGGGTTCATCAGACTGCAAGAGGCTCCTTGACAGGTTTTATTGTGTACATGTTCTGACTATTCAAAATTACAAATAGTTTTATTAACATATCTATTCTAAACTAATGTCTTTTATTGATGTTCTACATTTTAGTGGTAAAATAAACAAAAAGAAATGGATTATGTTAATTTTTGTCTTCACTTCCTTGTTTGTTTACCATGTAAGTGATTAGTTAGTTGTACTACTATTTTTTAGTCGTTATCACTACCATCACTTGTATCGTATTCGTTGTAAGCCTACTACCAGTTCTTCCTTCCTGGCACTCCTCCCATATTATGTCACCTTGTGAGCCATTTGTAATATTGGGTGTACAACCATTTTTGAATCCTTTGATTATAAATTCATTTGAGATTCTGCCTCAGGCGATAAATTCCACTGACCCAGTATAGGTATTATCTCGAGTGCCTTCCCTCCTGGAGTGAAGACATGGTCTCCTTGAAGACATCACTCATTGTAAAGATGTCACAGGTATGCTTTAAAAGGCATATTCAACAACAACAACAACAACCCTTACTTGAAGTTGTGAGGTCATGCTACAAGGAATTATTACCCGACCTGCATTGTTCTTTGATATCAGACCACTAACTTCCTGGTTGAAGTGTCCCCATAAGAATTCAGCATTGACAATTTTTCTTCTGTTAAGCAAAGTACATGATATTCTGTTCCATACAACATTCAACCAATTTAACATCATGCCACTTGTCACTTATCTCCTTGCTTGGCATCTTAAACGTTAGCCCTGCAGGCAGTCTTGGTTTCGGTATGGTTTTCCCACACAGAATCACATGTGGGAGGAGCTTTCTTCCTTCTGGTAGCTCCACTGGCATTACTATTATTGTGTCCTTTTCTTTGCCAGAACTTCTTATAGGAATGCTTTTACACAATTTATGTTGATAACAACATTTGAAGGCATATTGAAACAAACAGGCATCTGATCTGTCTTGTTCATATGGCCCAGCAAATAGTCATGCCCATTTCGTATAGTGATTATGACACAGATATTATAGTAGTTTTTCACCAAATGCTTTGGGAAGTTGCAGAGCTAATGTTATTCTCTGCCTTAATGTAAACCCAGCATTCATCATCATCCCATGCATCAGCCAGTGCTTACTTTTAATTCTGCAATGCATTAAGTTGCAAAATTTTTCTGTATCTCCAGTGCCTTCACTTGGATAATTTCTCCAATAATCAAGAAGTCTTCATTACGTTTCTCTTGCACTTGCTGACCAACTTGCTACTCCAGTTCTTGAAACGATCTCTGCTTCTGTCCCCTGAAAGTTTGGCATTTAGAATGGGCACTCTTTAATTTATCCTCCTACTGACACCACCTATGAACATCCGCTTCTATAACACCAAATTTTCTCCCTGTTGCACAATTGTTTATGGCCTCTGCTTCAGGAATTATGTTAACCTAAAATTGTCATTGCATTGTCTGTGTTAGCCAGTTGTGAACCACGAACTCATAGATGCACATTTCTCAACAGGGTCATGGTTGTGATTTGCATCCATTATAGATTGCTACAATTTGCTGTTTTTCCAGTACTGACAATATAAACAAACTCAATGACAACAATGTGTTGTCTTGCCTATCTCCTAACAACTCAGAAATCATATCACTTGGGGTCAACATTATTGGCAACCTTGAAAATAAACAGTGCTATAAAGCAGTAGCAGCTGTAGTGCCATTGATGAAGCTTATGCTTGTGGTTTGTGCAAACACATGTTTTTATCATTAAATAAATTTGTCTGTTTTAGAAAGATGTACTATTGTTGAGTATTTGTCCAATTTTAAAGTCAATTCAATTCCAACTACAATTGGATCAAAGTAAACTGTAGTTGAAGCATGGTATATGTTCATAAAATACCAAAGTGTGTGAAATACATTTCTGTGGTTGGCAGAACAGCAAAATTTGCTGCCCTGTCACCACTCCATTCCCACATTCATCTTAGTGGTTTGTCAAGCTGACAATGCTGTTCCCCCTCCCAAACTTCCAAACTCTTGAAATTAAATATGCACAAGACTTCAGTCGCCAAAGCTTCATCTGTAAATGTAAGACAAAACTGTTACAGAGAATAAAAATTCTGACCTCATATACAGTAGTTTAAGCTGTGAATTTACTTGTAATTTTCAAATGACAAATTTAGGAAGAAAAACTCATCTTGTAGTTAGTTAAATACAGTAATAACTGAGCTGTCTTTTATGTTTTTCTAAGTGTGTTCACTTCCATTTGACTTTGCTACCACTTGCTTTGACCTGATAAATAGTTGTCGTTCTATCTGCGGACCATATGTTTAGGGAAATATTCTTCTCACATTATTATATGAATATTCATTTTATCCTATATTGTAAATTTGCAGTTAATGCAGATGTGTGCTCAAGTTGTGATAGAACCTACAGGAAACTCATTAGGCTTCTAATCATTTGAAAGGTTAATTTTAAAGTCCTCACATGTCACTCAGAGTGAATAAGTGAAATTTGCAGGATGTGTGTGTTGCATAACATTTTATTCTATTTTCACTGATTGGTTAAATGACTGCAAGAATGACGGAGAAGTTAATGGTAATGTTACACCTCCTTTGAATGTTCCAGTGAAGTGGAAGATTTAGTGAGTGATTAATTGTCTAAGGACAATCCTGTTAATCAGTATTGTGTTTAAGATGTGAAGATACTCATAATTTGTCTTACAGTGCTTTTCGATTTTTATAGGCTGAGAAAGGAGAGAAAGAGAGACAGACAGAAAGGGATGAAAGAGAGGCTGATAAGGATGTTCAGGAGGTTCCTGTAGAACGTGAGAGGGAACGTCAGACCTCATCTGACAGGAGACGCAGGGAAAACCGGTCTGAGCGCAGTAACAGGAGAAGCTCTTCACCAGATGAGAATTATTATCACAGAGAGACGTAAGTAAATATAATGTGCTTACTGATAATAGGCTATTAACAACGATTACAGCCAGCTTAGTGTACACTATTTTTCTGAGGACTGGAGTCCCAATGCTGAGGATTGAGAATTACTGTACAGAAACTGTCTTCTTTTTGACTGACACCACTGTTATACCTGCCCACACTCCCAATTTAGGTGGAGCCTCCCATTTTTTTCAATTTTTCTCCTGCCCCCTAATCAACATTCAAACTTTCGACCAAAAGGCCTTCTTCTAAAGTAGAAAACACACACACACACACACACACACACACACACACACACACACACACACACACACACACACACACACACTCGCTCGCTCGTGAGATCACTGTCTCCACAGTCTCTGGCCACTGCGACTGGATTCAGTGAGTTGTGCTTGCAGGAATGTGTTTGCATTTTCTACCTGAGAAGACGACCTTTTGCCTGAATGCTTAAATGTGTAGCAGTCTTTTTATTGTGCTTGTCTGGAACTCAACATCTCCTCTATATGGTGTAGCAATTTATCCTTTTCATAATATTGTAGTTATTCCATCCAGTATTTTCCACTTTTTCTTTAACTGCTTTCTTTTCCTTTCTGTTAATTCCCCCCTCCCCCTACTTCTGAGATCTCATTTGCTACTTTTGTGGCCATAACTGAGATATGCCATTCTTCATTTATGTCATCATATCTTTCAGTCAGTTTCAGCTCTTTGTTCAGGTACTTTATATATAGCAGTGCAGTGATGCGTGCAAATACTTTCAAAAGTATGACACGGCACAGGGGATGGACAAAAATATGGAAAGACTGTGAGGAATGCATAAGTGAACATAGATGCAGATGCAAGCCAAATCTGCAGGTTGCACTGTTGTATTTGACCAAGATCAGCACTTGTGCAGCATCCTCTGTATTTTGCAAGCATCAACCATGGTCAGAACAATGGTGTTCTGGCAGGGGTTCAATGGTGATTTGAACGACCACATCATGGTATTCCATGAGTCCTGTGGTTGCTCTGCAAGGTCATATTACTGCCAAAGATTATGTGACCATTTTGGCTGATCTGGTCCAGCCCATGGTACAGTGTTTGTTCCCCAATGGAGATGCTGTGGTCCATGGAGACAGGGCTCCTGTTCACACTGCTGACATCATCCAACACCGGTTTTGTGAGCACAAGAATGAATTGCCACATGTCCCCAGCCCACCACAGTTACAAGATGTCATTATTATTGAGGCTTTGTGGTTACTTTGGAGAGGAGTATGTATGATTCCTATCCGCCTCCATGAACTTGCCACTATTTTGCTGCGAGACTAGTATAAAATTCCCTTAAAAACCATGTAGGACCTGTATGTATCTATTTCGAGAAAACTGGAAGCTGTTTTGAATGCCAACTGTTTTGCTACGCCATATTAGGCATGCTAATGTTTTGTGTCATTGGTGTTTCCATATTTTTGTTCACCCCCTGTACATCTTTCACACTCTTTCATATTTTTCCACCTAGTTATCATATGTAGGGTCATCAGACATGTTTCCTCTGGTGTTTTGTAAAATATTTGCAATTTTTTTTCTTGCCGTGTGTAGCTGGAATCAACCTGAACAAACACCGCTCATCACATCTTTCATGTGACATTCAGTGTCGGTTGAAAGTGCCAGTTCGTTTCCTGTTACAAACAAACTTATTTTAATGTGTGAGGTTCATGTGCCCGTTGGATAGAACAGTTCCAAATAAGTCTAGTGCAATGTTCATTTTATCCATGTGTGTTAAAAGGAACAGTAAAATACAAAGAGTAACCCATACTTCAGCAATAATTGAGCAGTGCTTCAGTCAGCTCGGACCAGGGTAGTGCTGTCGCTGCTAGAGTACTGGTTATTTTTCATGTTTTACTGTTCCTGTTAAAATGTATCAGTAAAATGAATCTTGCACTAAACTAATTTGGGACTGCTCCAAAAATTCTGCTTTAAAAATAAATTTGTTTGTAAGGAGAAACAAAGTGAGACTTTCTGTTGATGCTGGGCATTGCATGAAAGACATAGTGCACAGCATTTATTTGTACAAACACCAAAGAAAATCCACCTGATGATTCTTAGGAAAGATAATTGATGTTTACCACTCACTTTATTGTTAATTTGTTGAGCAGTAGACTGGCACGTAAACAAGATTTGGAGCTTGTAGCTCATCTTTGGGACAGCGTCATCCTCCAGGGCTAATGAACATAAAGACACACATAGTTACATATTGTCCTGGCGGTTTGGGGAAAAGATGCTGTGAAGACTTAATTTGGATGAATCATGCTTCATGCAACACATCTCATCCCAGTCGACTAACAGTCATAGGACATTGTAGCTGCTTGTGTGTATGCATGTTTATTAACCTTGGAGAAGGGTATTGTCTGAAAGCTAAACTAAAAGTTTGAAATCTGAATTGTGTGTGCGTCTCTGGCTTGTTTGTGTGCCTGTCTACTGCTCAGTGCCTCAACTTCACAGTAAGAAGCTAATTTATCTTTTCCATTGTTTAGATTACACTCAGGACTTTCCAATACCATTTTAATAAAAGTGTGCTATGCTCCATTTAATTTATACACTCCCTTCATGCTTTTGTAGCATTATTTGCAGTAATAGCTTAATTTTACTTCCGTGTGAACTTTGGTAAAACATTCAGAATAGGGTTAATGTTTTACTATGCAAAATTATAAATGGAAGAAAAAAGCTATTAAAAATCTAGAGTAGCTTCTGCACCAGAAAGTTGTTTTTAACCTAAAAATAACCAAAAGAAACTAATGTATGAACATGTTGAGAACATACATAATGTAAGGGTGGTCTGAAACAGTCTGAAAAACTTGGACAGGTGTTGCTGGATAGATTCTACTGAGAAATAATTGCTAAGAAAAAAAAAATGGATATGTTGCGGCACTGCTGAGCCCGATATATTGCGCCGCTGCCCAGGTAATTGGCAATGAAGCTAGCCAATCAGGCCATTGTGCTTGCAGATTCAAGCAGCCCACCAGATACAGTTAGTGTCAGTTGTTCACGTAGTGTAGATAATAGCATACAAGATTACTATGCCTTTGGCTCGGGTTTGATCATTTCTACCATCCCATGCCCAACGAAGGACTTGTCTGCCAACACTGTTTCTGACGGGGTGCTTGAATTTGTGCACACAAGGGCCTGATTGGCTGGCTGACTTCAGTGCTGGTTAACTTGAAAATGACAACATATCATATTGTTTTCTTAACAATCATTTCACAACACAACCTATCCCTCAACACCCTTACAAATGTTCCAGACTGTTTCTGACCACATTGTTTGATTATAGTAAGAAGCAAAACACATCTGGCATTTTTTATTTACTTAAAGAAGAAGAATTTATACACTAAGAAGGTACTAATACCTAATGTTGCTATTAAGGAATAATAAATAATATGATGAAATTAATACTTTTCACCATTCTGAAACAATAATAACTGCAAAATAATAAAAGCTGACATAACATTATGATTAGAATGCTTGTTAGATGACTTAATATGGAATTTGCTGGTGTTAATTAAGAATAATTTTGGGCTTTACACTCCATATACTTACAGCTTTCTTTCAATCTCTCACAGTTCAAGTTCGAGGTCCAAATCAAAAAGATCTCGAAGTTCTTCTGATAGTCCAGTTGCTACAAAACGCTACAGGTGAGAATTCCTACAAGTACAATCTCAATAATTACTAATATCTGGAAAGCTGAAATATCTTCATAACATGGTACATGTTTATTTCTTTCTTGTATTGTTCATATTTAGTATTAAAAAAATCCCTGCACCTGTTTGAGCTGTATCAGCAGCATCCTAATAACATGTGACTTCCCTTCTGCATATGAAATTTTGTTCATCAATAACATCATCACCAAGTGAGCAGGTGCATGGGGAAAGTGATGTTCAGATATTCCTGCAGCATTCCAGATCTGGCTTCCCATAGTTTCTCTGAAACACTGGGACGGCTCCTGCTTGCTTAATTCAAATTTCTGCTCTATTTCATGTAAACTTGTTGCCTACTGCTCATTACCCTTTAATTTCCCTTCCTTCACTGTAATAAACAACTCGAACATTCTAAAAAATAGTGTTCCACCAAGTGAGGTGGTGCAGTGGTTAGCACACTGTACTCACATTGGGGAGGACAATGGTTCAAACCAATGTCTGACCACCCTGATTTAGATTTTCCGTGATTTCCCTAAATCACTTCAGGCAAATGCTGGATGGTTCCTTTGAAAGGACACAACCGACTTCCTTCCCCATCCTTTACTAATCCAATGGGACCGATGACCTCATTGTTTGGTGCCTTCCCCCAAATAAATCAGCCAACCAACAAAAGTGTTCCACCTTTAAGTTAATCTGAATCAACACAACTCCATGGAAAAAAATACAGGGTGTTCCATGTACAACACAAGCAGAGTGTCAGTCATTGCATGGGAAGCAATGCTCCTGTAGGGAGGTTGCACCATCACACACTGTGTGCCATGATTCAATCAGTGTGGCAGGTGGATTATTGGTTTTAGTCAGTAATGGCTTTGGAAAGAAGGCAAAGAAAATCGTGGCACCATGTAGCACTTCAGAATTGTGTTTACTCACAGAGCTGTGCATAAATTGAAACTGATGTATTATAAACTTATATATTATATCTGATATATAGAGATAAACAGGAAGTCCAAATGGCTAAGCAGGGATGGTAGAGGGAGGACAAATGTAAGGATGTAGAAGCATGTATCACTAGGGGTAATACAGATACCGCCTACAGGAAAATGACCTTTGCAGGAAAGAGAACAATCTGTACGGATATCAGGAGCTCAGATGGAAAACCAGTCCTAAGAAAAGAAGGGAAAGCAGAAAGGTGGAAGGAGTATATGGAGGATCTATACAAGGGCAATTAACTTGAGGGCAATATTATGGAAATGGAAGAGGATATAGATGACGGTGAATTGGGAGGTATGATACTGCATGAAGAATTTGACAGAGCGCTGAGAGACCTAAGTCGAAACAAGGCCCCGGGAATAGACAACATTTTATTAGAACTATTGATAGTCATGGGAGAGCCAACCATGACAGACAGGCAAAATACCTTCAGACTTTAAGAATATAATTCCAATCCCAAAGAAAGCAGGTGTTGACAGGTGTGAAAATTACCAAACTATCAGTTTAATAAGTCATGGTTGCAAAATACTAACATGAATTCTTTAGTAATGAATGGAAAAACTGGTAGAAGCCAACCTTGGGGAAGATAAGTTTGGATTCTGTAGAAATTTTGGAACACATGAAGCAATACTGACCCTACGACTTATCTTAAAAGATAAGGAATGGCAAACCTACGTTTCTAGTCTTTGTAGACTTAGAAAAAGTGTTTGACAATGTTGACTGGAATACTCTCTTTCAGATTCTGAAGGCGTCAGGTGTAAAACAAAGCGAGCAAAAGGCTATTTACAATTAGTACAGAAACCAGATGGCAGTTACAACAGTTGAGAGGCACAAAAGGGAAGCAGTGGTTGAGAGGGGAGTGAGACAGGGTTGTAGCCTATCCCCGATGTTATTCAATCTGTATATTGAGCAATCAGTAAAGCAAACAAAAGAAAAATTAGGAGTAGGAATTAAAATCTATGGAGGAGAAATGTAAACTTTGAGGTTTGCCAACGACATTTTAATTCTGTCAGAGACAAAAAAGGATCAGGAAGAGCAGCTGAACGGAATGGAAAGTGTCTTGAAAGGAGGATATAAGATGAACATCAACAATAGCAAAATGAGGATAATGGAATGTCGTCGAATTAAATCGGGTGACGCTGGGGGAACTAGATTCAGAAATCAGTCACATTTTTACTATTTGGGGAGCAAAATAACTGATGGTGGTCGAAGTAGAGAGGATATAAAATGTAGACTGACAATGGCAAGGAAAGCGTTTCTGAAGTACAGAAATTTGTTAACATCGAGTATAGATTTAAGTGTTAGGAAGTCTTTTCTGAAAGTATTTGTATCGAGGATGATAAACAGTTTAGACAAGAAGAGAACAGAAGCTTTTGAAATGTGGTGCTACAGAAGAATGCTGAAGATTAGATGGGTAAATCATGTAACTAATGAGGAAGTACTGAATAGAATTGGGAAGAAGAGGAATTTGTGGCACAACTTGACTAGAAGAAGGGATCGGTAGGCAGGACATGTTCTGAGGCATCAAGGGATCACCAATTCAGTGTTGGAGGGAAGTGTAGAGGGTAAAAATTGTAGAGGGAGACAAAGAGATGAATACAGTGAGCAGGTTCGGAAGGATGTAGTTTGAAGTAGCTTGCACAGGATAGAGCAATATGGAGGGCTGCATAAACCAGTCTTTGATCTGAAGACCACAACAACAGCAATAACAACAACATATAAAGTAACAAAAGTACATAGGCTTATCAATTCAGATGTTGTTGTTGTTGTCTTCAGTCCTGAGACTGGTTTGATGCAGCTCTCCATGCTACTCTATCCTGTGCAAGCTTCTTCATCTCCCAGTACTTACTGCAACCCACATCCTCCTGAATCTGCTTAGTGTATTCATCTCTTGGTCTTCCTCTACGATTTTTACCCTCCACGCTGCCCTCCAATGGTAAATTTGTGATCCCTTGATGCCTCAGAACATGTTCTACCAACCGGTCCCTTCTTCTTGTCAAGTTGTGCCACAAACTCCTCTTCTCCCCAATTCTATTCAATACCTCCTCATTAGTTATGTGATCTAACCATCAAATCTTCAGCATTCTTCTGTAGCACCACATTTCGAAAGCTTCTATTCTCTTCTTGTCCAAACTATTTATCGCCCATGTTTCACTTCCATACATGGCTACACTCCATACAAATACTTCCAGAAACTACTTCCTCACACTTAAATCTATACCCGATGTTAACAAATTTCTCGTCTTCAGAAACACTTTCCTTGCCATTGCCAGTCTACATTTTATATTCTCTCTACTTCGACCATCATCAGTTCTTTTGCTCCCCAAATAGCAAACCTCCTTTACTACTTTAAGTGTCTCATTTCCTAATCTAATTCCCTCAGCATCACCTGACTTAATTCGACTGCATTCCATTATCCTCATTTTGCGCTTGTTGATGTTCATCTTGTATATCCTCCTTTCAAGACACTGTCCATTCCATTCAA
This sequence comes from Schistocerca americana, assembly GCF_021461395.2. Classification (NCBI taxonomy): domain Eukaryota; kingdom Metazoa; phylum Arthropoda; class Insecta; order Orthoptera; family Acrididae; genus Schistocerca; species Schistocerca americana. The sequence continues at coordinate 357,397,482 of NC_060119.1, read as the reverse complement.
GAGCTCTTCCAAGTCCTTTGCTGTCTCTGACAGAATTACAATGTCATCGGTGAACCTCAACGTTTTTATTTCTTCTCCATGGACTTTAATACCTACTCCGAATTGTTCTTTTGTTTCCTTTACTGCTTGCTCAATATACAGATTGAATAACGTCGGGGACAGGCTACAACCCTGTCTCACTCCCTTCCCAACTGCTGCTTCCCTTTCATGCCCCTCGACTCTTATAACTGCCATCTGGTTTCTGTACAAATTGTAAACAGCTTTTCGCTCCCTGTATTTTACCCCCGCCACCTTCAGAATTTGAAAGAGAGTATTCCATTCAACATTGTCAAAAGCTTTTTCTAAGTCTACAAATGCCAGAAATGTAGGTTTGCCTTTCCTTAATCGAGCTTCTAAGGTAAGTCGTAGGATCAGTATTGCCTCACGTGTTCCAACATTTCTGCGGAATCCAAACTGATCTTCGCCGAGGACGGCTTCTACCAGATTTTCCATTCGTCTGTAAAGAATTCGCGTTAGTATTTTGCAGCTGTGACTTATTAAACTGATAGTTCGGTAATTTTTACATCTGTCAACACCTGCTTTCTTTGGGATTGGAATTATTATATTCTTCTTGAAGTCTGAGGGTACTTCGCCTGTCTCATACATCTTGCTCACCAGATGGTAGAGTTTTGTCAGGACTGGCTCTCCCAAGGCCGTGAGTAGTTCTAATGGAATGTTGTCTACTCCCGGGGCCTTGTTTCGACTCAGGTATTTCAGTGCTCTGTCAAACTCTTCACGCAGTATCGTATCTCCCATTTCATCATCATCTACATCCTCTTCCATTTCCATAATATTGTCCTCAAGTACATCGCCCTTGTATAGACCCTCTATATAGTTCTTCCACCTTTCTGCTTTCCCTTCTTTGCTTAGAACTGGGTTTCCCTCTGAGCCCTTGATATTAATACAAGTGGCTCTCTTTTCTCCAAAGGTCTCTTTAATTTTCCTATAGGCAGTATCTATCTTACCCCTAGTGAGATAAGCCTCTACATCCTTACATTTGTCCTCTAGCCATCCCTGCTTAGCCATTTTACACTTCCTGTTGATCTCATTTTTGAGACGTTTGTATTCCTTTTTGCCTGTTTCATTTACTGCATTTTTATATGTTCTCCTTTCATCAATTAAATTCAATATTTCTTATGTTACTCAAGGATTTTTACTAGCCCTCGTCTTTTTACCTACTTGATCCTCTGCTGCCTTCACTACTTCATCCCTCAGAGCTACCCATTCTTCTTCTACTGTATTTCTTTCCCCATTCCTGTCAATTGTTCCCTTATGCTCTCTCTGAAACTCTGTACAACCTCTGGTTTAGTCAGTTTATCCAGGTCCCATCTCCTTAAATTCCCACCTTTTTGCAGTTTCTTCAGTTTTAATCTACAGTTCATAACCAATAGATTGTGGTCAGAGTCCACATCTGCCCCTGGAAAAATCTTACAGTTTAAAATCTGGTTCCTAAATCTCTGTCTTACCATTATATAATCTATCTGATACCTTCTAGTATCTCCAGGATTCTTCCATGTATACAACCTTCTTTTATGATTCTTGAACCAAGTGTTAGCTATGATTAAGTTATGCTCTGTGCAAAATTCTACCAGACGGCTTCCTCTTTCATTTCTCTCCCCCAATCCATATTCACCCACTATGTTTCCTTCTCTCCCTTCTCCAATTCAGATACTGTTGTTAATATTTGGTTGGTTCCTATCACCAAGAACACCTCATTGCATTTCTGTTGTGACCTGTGGCATTGTCCTGCGTGAAATAATTGTAGCTGTTCACATTAGCTTTCTGGAGAAAGAAAAGTAGAAGTTGGAAGATATTGTTCACATACCTATCAGAAGTCAATTTTTGGTGGGGAAAGACAAGTCCAATAATTTGTGTTGCCATTGTGGAACACCAAACTCCTATTTTCACATATTGCAGAGACTTTTGACGTAACTGATGAGGATTTTTAGACCTTCACCATTGATTGTTCTTTGAGTTTATGTCCCTGATAAATGCAGCCATGTTTTATATATAAAAAAAGGAGCATTTCAGGATCAACCTCTCCACTATGCACTGACTGCAATAGCCAGTCGCAGTACTGATGGCGAGCAACAGTGTCTGAATTGGTCATTAAGGTTTCTGTTGGGATATAGGATAGTTACATGAGCAGAAGCTGTTGACTCACTAGACTGAAATGCTAAGTGGCACAGTGATTTTCTCAGATTTCTTTCCTAGGCTATTCCTACTGCATCTTCTTAATGGCTAAAACTGATACATAGGAACCTGAAAATGTAGCATCTGTTTTTTTGGAACTTATTACTCCCTGTTGCTAGTTTAGGTGACATCATGCAATTGGCAACTGCTTCATTAACTACTGCTATGTCATCAACCTATTTGAAGAATAAAAGAAAACTGGTGTTTTGCAACTCATTTTTAAAAATATATGTTTGCATTTCATGCGCGATGCAAGATTATTCCTCCTCCATCAGTAACAACAGTATTGTACTGCAATATCTGCTGTCAGTGTCCATAATAAATCCAAATGATGTTCGGCAAACATCTCATGCTAATGCCCTGTCCAAATGGCAGTAAGACACAGTATTATCTCTCTTTTACATTTTTCAGTGGATCAGAAGGTTGGTGGCGTAAACAGGGAAACGGGAGGGGTTATCATATTCAGAGGTAGAAATGCTCTGGAAAAGCCAAGCAGAGGTTTCACAATGCTTATTGATTTATAATAATGTGCAAGGTCTTGTTTCTAGTACTTACCTCAAATCTCCAGTGAAAAGCAACTGCTGCTATTGCTCTGCTTTCTGATTCTGCTTATCCAATGGCAATTACAACATTGTGGGATAGCCTTCCTTTGGTCTGATTCTTGTGTTGTGCTTATATTTTATAATTTGGAAAATGGAGCTCTCCATAATAGAAATGTTATTCAGATTTTAATAACAACGCAGTATTTACAATTAAAAAAAAAAGACAGTTGTAACAGTTATTATTCTCAACCAAAGAAGTCAATAATAGATTTTCAAATAATTTGGTATGCAGTCAATCTGTTTCTACAGTTCATAGAGTGTTGAGATTATTTTCACACCTTCAATAGAAGAAAAATACAGGGTGCAATTATTGAATTGTATGAAAAAAAATTGAAATTAGTTGCAAACTACGGCATGTGCACAATTTATTCAATGTGTAAATGTCATTACGGATATTCGAATTTAGGCTATGGCCATGTCGGCACATTGATGCTGTCGATGACCTCGTGAATGGTTGTTTTCAGCTCATCAATGGTTTGGGGTTACTGCTTTACACCTTGTCTTTAATATAGCCCCACAAAAAGGAGTTGCAATTTGTTCAGATCTGGAGAATATGGTGAGCAATAGAGGCCCATACGAGTGGCCTGTGGATACCCCAGAGCTAGAATGTGGTCTGCAAAGTGCTCCTCCAGGACATCAAACACTCTCCTCCTTCGATAAGGTCAAGTTCTGTCTAGCATGCACCACATCTTGTCAAAATCAGGGTCATTCTGGATAATGGGAATGGAATCATCTTCCAAAATCTTCACATGGTGTTCGGTAGTCACCGTGTCATCAAGGTATCACACCGATAATTCGGTGACTGTACATTTCACACCACACAGTCACCTGTTGAGAGTGAGAGTGAAGAGACTTCTTGGTAGCGAAATGCGGATCCTCAGTCCCCCAAATGCACCAATTTTGCTCATTGATGAACCCACCCTAGTGGGCTTCATCGCTAAACTGAACCATACTGTGCATACTAATTCCCATGATGCCCCGCAGTCAACCGTGCAGTTCTAATATCCTAACGCAAACTGTTCAGAAGTTATGACAATTTTTATTTCATATAGTTCAATAATTGTTACCCTGTATCTTTGTGGCACCTCCACTGCTGCAGTTGCCTGAGCACACCGTCTTCTTATCCTTAGTCTGGAATTACCTGGAAGTTTTTCTACAGTTCTGTTGTCTGCAGTTGTAGCATTGTCATCTACCTGCAGAAATTCATTAAAAGCGCACTTTGGCTGCAATGTATCCTGTACAGCAGGAAGCAAGCCTTCTTCTCCTCCTCCTCCTCCTTTTTGTTTGACAGCCAACACCTCATATCCTGCTTTTAAAAAGCTTTTCTTCATTGTATAAGCCTTCAAAACCTTCCATGACTTAGCAATAAAATGAAGTGCTTTCAGCACTGAAATCCTTCTAGATTGAGATCTATCTTGGACAAAACTCTTTGACTAAGGTTCTTCCTATAAAATGATTTGAAGGAGTGTGTAAGTCCAAATCCATGGGTTGCAGTTTGCTTGTGCTATTAGCTGCGAAAAATTCTAACTGCACATTTGATAAGTTCATATCAGCAGGTTGTGGAGGTCAGTGATCAACAAAAAGAAGTATTTTTCTATTTTGAGCTCCCATTTTCACATCAAGCGCAGTTAACTGCTTTCTAAAAGGATCTGAGGTCACCCAAGCTTTTTGGTTGGCATAGTACAAAGTTGGAAGTGAACAAATATTCATAAAACAACAAGTTTTTTTTTTTTTTTTTTTTTTATTTCCCTATCACACAGGACTGGAGCTTCCCAGACACATCAGCATTAGCTGCAAACATCACTGTTACTGTGTTTGCAACCATGGCGTTTATCACTTCGAATCACAAAGTTTTCTTTGGCAGCACATTAAAAAAAAGTCAACTTCTGTCAGTGTTAAATATTTTTTTGGCTTCATATTTTTGAGTTAAAGCTTTTAATTTTCCATTTATTTACTGATGCACAGTATCACTGTCTACATCATTTGATTCATCACAGACAGTTCTGTAAGAGACATTACACCTTTTTCTAAACCTGTCAATCCAGGCATAGAAGTTGAAGAAATTCTCAATGTCAAGAATGTTGGCCACTTTAAGTGCTTTCTTCCTTAAAAGCATGTCAACAACTGGAATATCTGCTGCCCTTGATGTCTGAAACCACTATTTTTTCATTTCCTCCAAATTATTGCATTTCAAGTAGCCCACATACTTTTGTTTTTTTTTTTTTGGTAGTTGGTCCACTTTCTGTAGCACTAGATATGATATTTTCTTTGTTTTCTGTATTAGAATTCAGCCTTGATATTGAACGTTGAAATTCGCATGCAAGTTCTACTCGTGTTCCATGGAAGGAATCCACTTTCTCCAAAATCCAGACCACCTCCATAGTAAAAGATTTTTTTTCTTTTCTCTGTGTTGGCCAGAAATATCTGGTAACAGAATGATAAAAATACTGTATCACATGAAGATTAACAAGAAAATGATACAAGAAACAAAGGAGGTTATGTGAATGTAGGCTTTCCTGGTGTATACTGCTGATGGAATCTTCTCGGGCTTCCATCCGGGTAGCTGCGTCGAAAATCCACGACGTTTCGATGAGTGTCATTCTTATCATTTTCTGGCGAAGTGTCGATGGACCGCAGTCATCCTCTATATATAGCTGGTCAATGGTGTGCGGCGGCCGTCCCCCTCCCCTCCTACCAGCGATGGAGTGGGGTTGGGGGGGGGGGGGGAGCGCAGGGCCGAGCGACGCCACCCACCTGCCGCGTTAGTCTAAATTATAATCGCGGAGCGTTAGCAGCTGAGCATGGTCCTGGTGTATAGCTGCTAGTGTAGGGTCCCACGCCGAACTTAAATGGTAGCCCTCGTCCCTTTTGACGAGATTGTGATGTAATCTTATTTCGACTGATTCCTTGATGATGCTCTCCCAGAAGCCACTGGCTTGGCAAAGCATTTTCGTTTCTTCAAATTGGAAGGTGTGTCCCTCATTGAGGCTGTGTTCTGCCAATGCCGATTTGTCCTTGTGCCCCAGCCGTATGCATCTAATGTGTTCCTGGCAGCGTTTCGAGATGCAGCGTTGTGTTTGACTAATGTACTGGAGCCCACACTCGCACTGTATACTATATATACCTGGAACTTGTAGTTGCAATCTGTCCTTCACCGAGCACAGTAACTCTTTCGTTTTTGGAGGTGGTCGAAAAATTGCTTTGATGTTGTTTTTCCCCATTATTCACACAATTTTGGCTGACAGGGGACCAATGTTGGGGATAGGGGATAAAGGCGAGTTTCTTTTCCTCTTCTTTGTAGATGGCTGTGTCATTCTTTTTCTTCCTCAATGCATGTCTGATGTGAGCTTCACTGTAACCATTCTGACAAAACACACCCTTAAGGGGCTACAGCTCTTCATCACAGATGGCTCTTGCTCTGTGAACCGGTTTCGTTAGAATGGTGTGCCGCTGCACTGGGTGATGGGAGTTGGAAGCATGGAGATATAGGTCCATGTGGGTCTTCTTTCTGTATACTGCATGTCCTAGCGTGCCGTCTGCTTTTCTCCTTACAAGGATAACCAAAAATGGAAAACATCCATCTTCTTCTAACTCCATTGTGAACTGTATGTTTTTGTGAATGCTGTTCAGGCTTTCATGGAATTCATTCAGCATTTCTCTTCCATGTTCCTACACAATGAATGTGTCATCAACGTAATGGAAGAAGTGTCTAGGTTTAAGCCATGCCGTTTCTAGCGCCAACTCCTCAAAGTGCCCCATATAGACGTTGGCAATCCCTGGAGCAAGTGGTGAACCCATGGCTACCCCATCATATTTGAAATACGTTGTGGTGAGCACATGTTCAAATAATTTTACTATCTTGGGCTTGAAATGATCTGCCAACAGTATCAAGGCGTCCTGAAGTGGTACACATGTAAAGAGGGATGTTACGGCACAGCTGACAAGTAGATCATCTTTCTGCAGGTATACAAATTTTGTACACTAAGAAGAAAGTTGTGTTTTGGTAAAATAGGCCTAAAATGTGTTTCATTATCTTACAATGATTTACAGTAGTGTTTTGTTCAGCTGATAACAATACACAAAAATAACATTTGATTAAATTCACTTGTCAAGTATTTGTTCAGTATTTCAGCTTGGAGGCTTAGTGTCTCCCAATCTTAGTGAATTATACACAGTTTGAACGACGCATTTTAAAGAGAGTACACTTACGGAACCTGTACAAAAATCAAAAGGTTCCTTTTACTCAGTTTTTCAAAGTTGAGGTGCCAGGCGTGATGTGGGAAATACAAAAATTTCAGAAACATAAAATCGAGGTTTTCAGTGCATTTTGAACAGATGAAATTTGACTGGATCCTGGAAAAAAATGTGTAAATGGCAGGAAAATGTAAAACACAGGAATATAAAAGTGAGAGAGCGCTGCATTTATCGTATCAACTTTTGTCATTTTCTTTTAGCTTCATCTTAACAAGTTCCTTAAAATTTGCATGGAAACAAGGCATTGCATGCCGTGTTACATCTGATAAACATAAGAAGTGTTACAACTTGAGGAGCTTCTTTGTGATTATTATTTAAATTACATTTCTTGGATAAAATATCTGAGTGAAAGCCTCAAACCCCAATACAGCTTGGACCCTTGCTTCTAAGCATAGCATGTTTGCTTTTTGCAGAATTAGCTGACTTGCCAAACACACATTTGCATCTGTCTAGTTATAATGTAGTTAGAACATGCAATTTTCTTTCTCTTGATTCTGAATACTGTCCTTCACATATGACTAAAAAATTTATTTGCAGATTGTCTAGTTTAGGATACACTATGTGTAATGTTAAGTATGTTGAGCTCTCAAATAGATCTATAAACTGGACTACTTGAAGAACCATGCAAGCAACTTTCCAAATAGGATACAGCTTCAAACTATCTGTTTCACCATCTGATAACATGTATTACAAAAAGTTTCCAGTCTTTTAAATTTCTGTTCTTCGATACGAATTGAATATACCTACATGTACACTTCCTGGTGAAGACTGACTTCACCATTATCAAACACTTCACTTAAATCACGCATAACTGTTACTTTGACAGCACCATATGGCACATTGTGCTCATATAGTTTATCTGATATTATGAGTCTCAGAATCAAACAATTTATTGTCTCCTGGCTGCCTTAGCTTAGTAAAATATATTGATCCCTTATACCATGCCAGAGTTAATTGGACCATCATGTGAAACCTGTAATACATCCAATTTTTTTCATGTGAAACAAAATATTGTTAGCTGACTTCTGATGATGAAGTAACACTGGTGATGAAGTAACAGAGAGAGAAATGGAATGGTGACACTTTGACATTTCTCTAGCTTTATCTTCCTGATTTCTATTTGTGAGTGAGTACAGCACTCATAGTCACATGAATAGATTTCTGTCTGTTCATTAAGTATGGACTAAAATAAATATGTTGTTGTGGCCTTCAGTCTGAAGACTGGTTTGAAGCAGCTCTCCATGCCACTGTATCTTGTGCAAGCTTCTTTGTCTCTGAATAACTACTGCATCCTACATCTTTCTGAATCTGCTTACTGTATTCATCCCTTGGTCTTAAGCTATGATTTTTTCACCTGCACTTCCCTCCAATACCAAGTTGGTGATCCCTTGATGTCTCAGAAAGTGCCCCATCAACCGATCCCTTGTCGTTTGTTGTGCCACAAATTCCTTGTCTCCCCAGTTCTGTTCAGTACCACCTCATTAGTTATACGTTATCGGCCCATCTAATCCTAAGCATTATTCCATAGCACCACATTTTGAAAGCTTCTACTCTTTTTATCTAAACTGTTTTTCATCCATGTTTCACTTCCAAACATGGCTACATTCTAGACAAATACTTTCAGAAAAGACTTTCTGACACTTATGTCTATATTTAGTATTAACAAATTTCTCTTCTTCAGAAATGCTTTTCTTGTCATTGCCAGTCTGCATTTTATGTCCTACTTTGGCCATCGTCAGTTATTTTGCTGCCCAAATAGTAAAACTCATCTACTACTTTAAGTGTCTCATTTCTTAATCTAATGTCCTTAGCATCAACTGATTTAATTTGACTACGTTCTATTCTCCTCGTTTTGCTTTTGTTGACATTCATCTTACATCCTCCTCAAGACACTGTCCGTTCTGTTAGACCGCTCTTCTAAGTCCTTTGTGGTCTCTGACAGAATTACAATGTCATCAGCAACATTAAAAGTTTTTATTTCTTCTCCTTAATTCCTAATCCAAATTTTTCTTTGGTTTCCTTTACTGCTTGTTCAATGTATATATTGAATAATATTGGTGATAGGCTACAACCCTGTCTACTCCCTTTTCAACCACTGCCTCCTTTTGACACCCCTTGACCCTTATAACTGTCGTGTGGTTTCTCTACAAGTTGTAAATAGCATCTCACTCCCTATATTTTACCTCTGCCACCTTCAGAATTTCAAAGAGAGTATTCCAGCCAGCATTGTGAAACGCTTTCTCTAAAAAGTCCACAAAAGCTATAAATGTAAATTTGCTTTACCTTAACCTATCTTCTAAGATAAGTCGTAGGGTCAGTATTGTTTTGTATGTTCCTACATTTCTCCGGTATCCAAACTGATCTTCTTCGAGGTCTGCTTCTACCAGTTTTTCCATTCTTCTGTAAAGAATTCATGTTAGTAGTTTGCATTGATGATTTATTAAACTGATTGGTTGGTGATTTTTCATACCTGTCAGCAAATGCTTTCTTTGAATTTAAAATTACTACATTCTTCTTCAAGGCTGAGGGTATTTCAACTGTCTTGTATATCTCACACGCCAGATGGAAGAGTTTTGTCATGGCTAGCTCTCCCAGGTTCTGATAGAATATCATCTACTCCTGGGGCCTTGTTTCAACTTAGATCTTTCAGAGCTTTGTCAGATTCTTCTCACAGTATCATATCTTCCATCTTGCCTTCATCAATGTCCACTTCCCTTTCTATAATATTGCTTTCAAGTTCATCTCCCTTGAATAGACCCTCTATATACTCCTTCCACCTTCCAGCTTTCCCGTCTTTGTTTAGGACTGATTTACCATCTGAGCTCTTGACATTTATACAGCTGCTTCTCTTTTTCCCAAAGGCCTCTTTAATTTTCCTCTAGGCAGTATCTATATTTTCCCTAGTAGTGATATATGCTTCTAAATCCTTACATTTGTCCTGTAGCCATTCCTGCATAGCAGTTTTGTGCTTCTTGTCAGTCTAATTTTTTGTATTTTCTCCTTTCATCTGTTAAAGACAGTATATCTTGTGTTATCCAAGGCTTTCTACTATGCCTTGTCTTTTTACCTATTTGATCTTAAGCTGCCTTCACTACTTCTTCTCTTAAAGCTACCCGTTTGTCTTCTGTATTCCTTTCCCCTGTTCTAGCCAGTTGCCGTGTAGTGCTACCCTTAAAGAACTCAACCACCTCTGGTTCTTTCAACTCATCCAATCCCATCTCCTTAGTTTCCTACCTTTTTCCTATTTCTTCAGTTTTAATCTGCAGTTCATAACCAATAAATTGTCGTCAGAGTCTGCATCTGCCCTGGAAATTTCTTAGGATTTAAAATCTGGTTCCTAAATCTCTGTCTAACAGTACATAATCAATCTGAAACCTTTTAGTGTCTCCAATTCTCTTCCACAAGTATGACCTTCTTTCATGATAATTAAACCAGTTGTTACGATTGATTACTGTGGTAGGTGTGGGCTTCGTGTCTTATCTTGGCTACGATAATGCGTTCACTGTGCTGTTTTTAGTAGCTTACCTGCATTCTTATTTTGTTACTCATTATTAAACCCACTGCTGCATTACTCCTATTTGATTTTGTATTTATAACCCTGTATTCACTTGACAGGAAGTTGTTTTCCTCCTGCCACCGAACTTCACTATTTCCCACTTTATGTAACTTCAACCTGTCCAATTCCCGTTTAAAATTTTCTTACCTACACACCCAAGTAAGGGATCTAATATTCCAAGCTCCAATCTGTAGAATGCCAGTTTTGTTTCTCCTGATGACAACATCCTCCTGAGTAGTCCCCACCTAGAGGTCCGAATGGGGAACTATTTTACCCAAGGGGAGGCCATCATGATTTAGCTATACAGTAGAGCGCATGTTCTTGGGAAAACTTACAGCCCTAGTTTCCCCTTGATTTCAGCCATTTGCAGTACCAGCACAGCAAGGCTGTTTTGGTTGATGTTACAAGACCAGATCAGTCAATCATCCAGATTGTTGCCCTGCAACAACTGAAAAGGCCGCTGCCCCCCATCAGAAGTTCCATGGTTCATTAATATATCATCAAGATATCTCTCTGTCTGATTTGAATGAATTTGAAATTCAACATATGGGCACATAAATCTGTTCTTTCATTACAGGGATAACATATCCCTTGTTTATAACACCATTGTTAGTTTTAATAGTTTTCCCCATTTTTTAATAATAATTTCATTCCATTTAGTGTTTGTAACTTAATGTGAGATTAATACAGGATGTCATCCCTTAAAGGAAAAAATTATGTAGTCTGTAGGTAACACACAAAAGTCACATTTTGTGTTTCACGTAGTTTCTCAAATTAGGTTGTATTTATATGTGGAAGAGTAAATTTGAATTACATGAATATCTCATACATTTTGTAACCATACAAGAAAGTGGCTTTCCAGGTTTCTCACCAATCTCTTGTGGACAGGCAGTGTTACCCCATCAATTCAAGAGAGCTGAGATGATCACCATATAAAAGCAAGGAAAAACAAATGATTCCCCACAAAATTATAAACCAGTTGCACTGCTCAGCAAAATTCACAAACATTTGGAATGATTACTGTATAACAGGATTAGCCCTGAGTTACTTACACATATCCCAACTAAACGGGCAGGATTTCGACCTTGTCAGTGCTGCCTGGATCTAGTTCTCTCATTAACAACATTCGGAGAAGCAGGCTGGCAAACACATCTGCTGTATTTATTGACGTTACAGCAATATACAATATGGTTGTGAGATGGCATGATATTAAAGCTTACGAAAACCGAGCGAGATGGCGCTGTGGTTAACACACTGGACTCGCGTTCGGAAGGACGGCTGTTCAACCCACAGCTTGCCATCCTGACTTAGGTTTTCCATGATTTCCCTAAATTACTTCAGGCAAATGCCAGGATGATTTCTTTGAAAGGGCACAGATGATATCATTCCCCATCTTTCCCTAATCCGAGCTGTGCGCCGTCTCTAATGCCTTGTTGTTGATGGGATGTTAAACAGTTATCTCCTCCTCCTCAGGTTCATGAAAGATATCCCCTGCAAAACTACCATCAACTTGACCAGTGCCATGCTTTCTAATAGATGTGTCCAAGTGATTATGGGTAGTAGATTGAGCCATAAAATGAAGTTGAACAACGATGTCCTATAGGGATCTGTTTTGGCCCCCCTGTTATCCAGCCTATACATAGCTGATACACCCAAAACCATCTCTCAGAAGTTTGAATATGCTGAAAATTGGGTCCTGGGAGAAAGTTCTAAAGATATAGAGACTACTGAGGACATTTTGACGAAGGACCTGAAAGTTAGTGGAGTGTGGTTTTGCTGTTGAAGATTGCAACGCAGTGCCACAAAGAGTGAAGTCCCAAACTTAGAACTCACAACAACACCTTGCAGAAACTTCGTGCCATTTGATGGAAATCTTCAGGTGCCATGTTACAGATTTAAGCTGCAGCTGTAATCTATGCAGTAGTGGCCTGTTGTGCTCCAGTTGGGGTCAATAGTACTCGCACTAGTCGTACCAATGTCCACCTAAATCAGACTGTGTGCCCTATTACAGGCACAATAAAGGCAACGTCTTAGTAAGCAATATAGGTGTTCCTCATTGGTGATGAGATAAATCACTCATTAGAGGGCTCAAAAAGCTCAAGAATAACCATCCTGTACGAATCCATCAAGGCCTCCCTGAGTGACAGAATCAGACTGCAGACATAAACCCTTCAAGAGTGAAACAGTTTTGGATGAAACTGGATTCAGCCTAGTTGGCCACTGGAAAGAGGACTTGACCAGGCAGACCCTCCCCTTGACCCTCCCCTGCCTTTCATAGTATTCCTCGCCTCACCCTTGCCCACAGCCTTGGCCTCACCACCACTCTGGGGATGCAGGCTATCACTGAAACAACCAGTTTTTGGTTATATCAGCTTTTTAAATTCCAGTTTAACCTTACGTTAAAACCGCTTAAAATAACCAGTTTCTGAAATAATCGATTTTTGGTGTTTTATTTGTATTAATTCCTGTAGTAAACGTAGAAATCGAACGAAGATTGAAAATTTTGAAACTCTCAGTTTCAAGATGCATAAAAGTCAAAATATTAAATAGAGTAAGCAAATAAAAGGAAACTTATCCATATAAAAGAAAACTTACCTACATCTACATTATACTCCGCAAGCCACCCAATGGTGTATGGCGGAGGGCACTTTACGTGCCTCTGTCATTACCTCCCTTTCCTGTTCCAGTTGCGTATGGTTCGCGGGAAGAACGACTGCCGGAAAGCCTCCGTGCGCACTCGAATCTCTCTAATTTTACATTCGTGATATCCTCCGGAGGTATAAGTAGGGGGAAGCAATATATTCAATACCTCATCCAGAAACGTACCCTCTCGAAACCTGGACAGCAAGCTACACTGAGATGCAGAGCGCCTCTCTTGCAGAGTCTGCCACTTGAGTTTGCTAAACATCTCCGTAATGCTATCAAGCTTACCAAACAACCCTGTGACGAAACGCGCCGCTCTTCTCTGGATTTTCTCTAACTCCTCCGTCAACCCGACGTGGTATGGATCCCACACTGATGAGCAATACTCGGGTATAGGTTGAACGAGTGTTTTGTTAGCCACCTCCTTTGTTGATGGACTACATTTTCTAAAGACTCTTCAAATGAATCTCAACCTGGCACCCGCCTTACCAACAATTAATTTTATGTGATCATTCCACTTCAAATCGTTCTGCACGCATACTCCCAGATATATAATCATACAATAAAGGGTCCTTCTGTCTATGTATTCGCAATACCTTACATTTGTCTATGTTAAGGGTTAGTTGCTGCTCCCTGCACCAAGATCCTATCCGCTGCAGATCTTCCTGCATTTCGCTGCAATTTTCTAATGCTGCAACTTCTCTGTATACTACAGCATCATCCGCGAGAAGCCGCATGGAACTTCAGACACTATCTACTAGGTCATTTATATATATTGTGAAAAGCAATGGTCCCATAACACTCCCCTGTGGCACGCCAGAGGTTACTTTAACATCTGTAGGCGTCTCTCCATTGAGAACAACATGCTGTGTTCTGTTTGTTAAAAACTCTTCAATCCAGCCACACAGTTGGTCTGATATTCCGTAGGCTCTTACTTTGTTTATTAGGCGACAGTGCGAAACTGTATCGAACGCCTTCCAGAAGTCAAGGAAAATGGCATCTACTTGGGAGCCTGTATCTAATATTTTCTGGTCTCATGAACAAATAAAGCGAGTTGGGTCTCACACGATCGCTGTTTCTGGAATCCATGTTGATTCGTAAAGAGTAGATTCTGGGTTTCCAGAAATGACATGAAACGCGAGCAAAAAAAACATGTTCTAAAATTCTACAACTTATTCCGTCCACCATTCGCTGCCTTTCACAAAAAGTGATGATTTTTGAATAACCAGTTTAATACTGCAAAAAATCACCAATAATCTCCTGGTGATTCTCATTTTTTGAAAATCTGGTCAAATATCATGTTGTAATTGATGATCATACCACTGTTTGGGCATTATGAATAGTCACTGCTGAAGGCTGAAAACTGAGATTGAAGAACTCTGTTTTCATATTAATTTGTCCATTTTCAAGGTCTACAAGCAGATGAAGTGTATTACATACACACAGACAGTAGATCTGTTACTTTCTTATTTTTGTCATAAACTGTGAATTAATTGTAAGTTATAACTTTTCTCTTTATATCATTCCACAAGTTTATTGTGGCTCTTCCCATTTTTAATCTTTTAAAGCAAATGGAGCATAAAATATTACCAGTCTAGGGATGGTGCCATTCTGTAATACAATCCATGTCGGATGACAACACTAAGAAACTACCATGTAAACCAGGTGGGGGCAAGTCTTGCACACTGCACACACACGCATACCATCTAATAGGCCACACCACATGGTAACAATACTGTATTGTCTCAGAAATGCTGCACCAAATCTTATGAGACGTGTTTGTTGCTCATTTATTTAGAAACCAAAAATTTTAGCACAACTGCTGTGGTTAATTGATATTGCATTTTTTTACTTAGTGTCCAAATACCAGTTACTCAGAACTAATATATTGGTAACAGTTTTAAGTGGTTGGCTTTTCGCATCCCTACACCACATAGCCCAGATTCAACAAGTCTCGTAAAATCTGATCTGTTATTGTTATTGTTGTCGTCGTTTTCAGTCCAATGACTGGTTTGATGCAGCTCTGCATGCTGCTCTATCCTGTGTAAGCCTCTTTATTTCCGAGTAATTACTTCAACCTAAATCCTTCTGAATCTGCTTACTGTATTCATCTCGTGGCCTTCCTCTGCAATTTTTACCCTCCACACTTCTGTCCAGTTTTAAATTGTTGATCCCGTGATGCCTCAGACTGTGTCCCACCAACCGATCCGTTCTTCTAGTCAAGTTGTGCCACAAATTCCTCTTCTCCCTAATTCTTTTCAGTACATCCTCATTAATTATGTGATCTAACCAGCAAATCTTCAGTATTCTTCTGTAGCACCACATTTCAAAAGCTTCTATTCTCTTCTTGTCTAATCTATATTCAGTGTTAACAAATTTCTCTTCTTTACTAATGCTTTTCTTACCATCGCCAGTCTACATTTTATATTATCTCTACTTTGGCCATCATCAGCTATTTTGCTGCCGAGGTGGCTGAGCGGTTCTAGGCACTACAGTCTGGAACCGCGCGACCGCTACGGTCGCAAGTTCGAATCCTGCCTCGGGCATGGATGTGTGTGATGTCCTTAGCTTAGTTAGGTTTAAGTTGTTCTAAGTTCTAGGGGACTGATGACCTCAGATGTTAAGTCCCTTAGTGCTCAGAGCCATTTGAACCAACCCAAATAGTAGAACTCATTTACTACTTTAAATGTCTCATTTCCGAATCTAATTCCCACAGCATCACCTGATTTAATTCAACCACATTCCATTATCCTCATTTTGCCTTTGTTGATGTTCATCTTATATCCTCCTTTCAAGACACTGACCATTCTGTTCAAGTGCTTTTCCAAGTCCTTCGCTGTCTCTGACAGAATTTAAATGTCATCGGCAAACCTCAAAGTTTTTATTTCTTGTCAGTAGACTTTAATTCCTATTCCAATTTTTTCTTTTGTTTGCTTTACTGCTTGCTCAGTATACAGATTGAATAACATCAGGGATAGGCTACAATCCTGTCTCCCATTTGGTTTCTGTACAAATTGTAAATAGCCCTTTGCTCCCTGTATTTTACACCTGCTACCTTTAGAATTTGAAAGAGAATATTCCAGTCAGCATTGTCAAAAGCTTTCTCTAAGTCTACAAATGCTAGAAACATTGGGTTGCCTTTTCTTAACCTATATTCTATAACAGGTCGTAGGATTTTTAGTATTGCCTCATGTGTTCCCTCATTTTCCCAGAAGCCAAACTGATCTTCCCCAAAGTCAGTTTCTACCAGTTTCTCCATTTGTCTGTAAAGAATCCATGTCAGTAATTTTCAACCTGTCAACACCTACTTTCTTTATAATTGTTATTATTATATTATTCTTGAAGTCTGAGGGTATTCACCTGTCTCATACACCTTGCTCACCAGATGGAAGAGTTTGCCCATGGCTGGCTCTCCAAGGCTATCAGTACTTGTCTACTCTGTGAGCCTTGTTTTGACTTAGAACTTTCAGTGCTGTGTTAAATTCTTCATGCAGTACCATATCTCCCATCTCATCTTCTCTTACATCCTCTTCCATTTCCATAATATTGCCCTCAAGTATATCTCCTTTGTATAGACCCTCTATATACTCCTCCCACCTTTCTGCTTTCTCTGCTTAGGACTGGTTATCCATCTGAGCTCTTGACATTCATACAGGTAGTTTTCTTTTCTCCAAAGGTCTCTTAATTTTCCTGTAGGCAGCATCTATCTTACCCGCAGTGATATCACCCCTAGTGACATATGCTTCTACACCCTTACATTTGTCTTCTAGCCATTGCTGCTTAGCCATTTGGACTTTCTGTCGATCCAATTTTTGAAAAATTTTTATTCCCTTTTGCCTGCTTCATTTACTGCATTTTTATATTGTCTCCTTTCCTCAATTTAATTCAGTATTTCTTATGTTACCCAAGTATTTCTATTACACATCATCTTTGTACCTATTTGATCTACACTAAATAAAATACAGATTGTGGTAGATGTGCTGACTTCCCAAATGGGTGATGAAAATGGCTTGTTGCACTGTTATTGTGGAGCTGCTAGGCGAACCGTAAACCACATTGTTGAAAATTGCCTGTTGACAGCCATAACAGGTGACCAATCCAAAATCTTGCATGCTACTGAAATGATTTGGCAGTAGTTCTGGGTATTTTATGTATTTTTATATCTATTCTTTTATTCTTTTCATATTACCTCTATGTTTTATATGCATAGTTAATGTTTGTTTTGTATACTATTTATGTGTAATTAATTCATGTGCTGTACTACGCCATATGCTAAAAAAATTATAAATCTGCAGATCACGAAGTAGAAGTCCTGCCTCCAGTAGCCGAAAATCTTCGAGGCGTTCACGATCTCCCCACAGTGGAACAAGCAAAAAAAGCCGTCCTGCGTCTCCTCCTTCACCGTCAAGCAGCCGCACAAAGCACCGAGTACCATCACCCCCTTCTCCACCCCGAAGCAGCAAACGGAGAGCTTCATCTCCGTCAACGCCACCTCGTAAACGACGTGGCTCTGGTTCACCAGTTTCTTCACATCGTGCCACATCGCCTTCTTCACCTCCTCGGAAACACAAGCACAAACACAAATATTAAAATTAAATTGCACTTCTTGAAGGACATCAGTCATTGCTGGGCAATTGCTCAGTTTCCTTAGTAAGAAAATACTAAGGAATGACACTGTATATATATATTTGACAACTAATGAATTTTGTGTAATAGCAGCTTGTGATATGGGTCACTTATTGCTGCATTCCACTATTGGAGGAAATGGTCCCAGTCTGTCATTTATGAACTTTTAGTGTCAGAAGACTGTGTGTGTCTTTTGCCAATAGAAAAAAAGTTGTATAAAATATTTGCAGGAGAATCCTGCAGGTTTTTTTTGTGGACTGCATGGAAGTGTAAATATGAATGAGAGATGAGATGTATTTATTAGCAAGTTATTACATGTATCTGTCACTGTAATTACATAAAAGACATTGCCACATTATGTATTTTGTGGTTGTAATTGATTTTTATTGTTTCTTTGTAATTACACAATATTACAGGAGATTTGAAAAAATCTTTCTCTTCATTTTTCTTATCTGTATAGTTTGGGGTTACAGATCATCGTGGCAATTCTCTCTCTCTCTCTCTCTCTCTCTCTCTCTCTCTCTCTCTCTCTCTCTCTCCCTCCCTCCCTCCCTCCCTCTCTCTCTCTCTAATGAGGTTTAAGTTATTTAAGCAGTTCTGGATGTTTTATTGATGTCAGTCTTGTTTCTCTTATACAAGATTCCAAGAGGATTTTACATTAATTTTTGTTAATCTTATATAAGGCATTCAGCTTCATCCAGGATGCGTACTTCTGAGAGTGAAGTAGTATACGACAAAGTTGATTTTGAATGTCAGTCTAGTTCCCTGTAGCCTTAGATAAAACTACAATATTTCACAATTATTATTCCTCCACGTGACCTGTGCCCGATGAAAAAGTTGTACAGTGTGGTAAGGGTCACACAAAACAAGCTGTTGGTCAATATAGATATTTTGACAAGTACTTTTTGCCAATTAATCAGGCAAATATTGCAGTCACAGGAAATAATGAAAAGTTCCATTGGTCCCCGTGAAATTGCCATATTACTGATATTCGGTTTTAACAAACTTTGCTTTATGAACTAGTCCACATTTAAGGAATAAATATTAAACAGTTTGCATACTGAATTCTAGCTACAGTAAAACTGCTAACATATTCAAGAGTTTGCAACTATCCCTTTCACTTTCAAATGAGTTGCATTAAATTAATGATACGGAAAGCGTTTGTAATTCACAACAACTCGTATTGCCAGTACATCAGTAATTTCAAACAAATGCCAACTCATGCATGTAGGTGATCTGACATCACAGAAATATAAGTTCAACTACAGAAATTGATCACATTGTGTTGAATTGTAGTTATGTGTAGACAAAGAACAACACTTAAGATTCAGTAGAAGGTGATAATTATTTGTGGTACTGAAGATAGTTAGAATATTAAAAACTCTTTCACATGGTAAAGAACACAGTTTGACACCATCATATTTCAGTTATCTATTCAAGTCAAAATACATACAGTTATGTGAACAGAAGTGTGAGTGTCTACATTCAGGCTTCTTCCTCAGTTCTCTCAATTCTGACTTTCAGTGCAATGTTCACTGCAATTTTCATGATGATAAAGTGACAATGGAAGACCTCAAAAAGAAAGCTGCAGATTGCTGTGCTGCTGCTTTAATTATTTCTAAAAAATATATCTGAAGTTGCTTATTTCCTTCACTACACCACCATGAATTGCTTCAGGACTCACGGAGTTTCTGTTTTCATATTAAATCACTTTGCACACTGGCCCCATAAGGCCATTATTAATAAAATAGTTTCATGAAGTGAAAACTGGAAACATTTCCATGGGCAAAAATCTGTTGTGATAGAATGACTGAGAAACTGTCCTGAAGTGCATTCTAAAACTTAAGCCTATTTTGTTCAGGGCAGAAAATGGAACAAAGACAATAGAAGCAAAGAATGAGTAATGACCCTACAGTGTGTCAATAGTGATGACAGTGAGAAGTTGCTGCCACTGATAATGGGACAATTTTAAACTCTCAGGTGATTTAAAAATATAAAATCACTATTGTCCACCTATAATTTTATTAGCAATTCCTGCATTTTTACTGAAATTTGTGTGAAGTTTAAATGCCGAGATGGATGCAGCAGTAAGAAAAATCATTCTTAGTATTGACACACACCATGCAAGCTCAAAGGTAATGACATTCCTCAAGAACAACGATGTGGTATTTCTTCCTACCAACTGTACTGCAGCCTCTAGACCTGGGCATAACTCATCCTATGAAAGCCAAATACTGAATGGCTGTTGTGTAGAAGCCAGCTTACTCATCTAAAGAAAGGACATAATGAAAATGAATATTTGTAGGCCACATACACATTTGGTGCTGCGTAGAATGCTGTAACCTAACAGATTGCATTGGACAGATTTACAAATGCTGGCTGCAAGTTAGTGTCAGTTGTTGTAGAAGAAGATAACATTTTTTCCCCCAAGAGATAAAGGATAATATTTAAAGGTTTTTTTCCTGTAGTCATATTTATCTATGCCATTAGTTGAATAGAACAACTTTTGTATATAAACAATTTTTTTCTGAATTAATGAAAAGTATGTGATAATTTAATAGGGCCAAGTCATGTGATTTTGTGATTGAAGATAAAATATCTAAATAATGACAGATTCATTAAAAAAAGAGTTTTACTTTAATCCTTTCTAGTAATTTATCAATCTAAATAAAAGCTTGCATATGTCATACTTAATATAACAATTCAGCTCTCAGTCTTTTCAGGTATTTCTTATCTGATTACACCAATCCTCTTAGTTATGGCAATTATTTTGTGGTCTTGCCAGGTTAACGTTACTTACACGATATAGCATGCACAGTCTCAAATGGAAAGTAGCAAATGAACAGTAAGGATGGTGTACATTAGCAGAGCAGCCTATGGAGTTGAATATTTATTCTGAGCCAGCTGACTTCTACCATGGTGAAGGTGGTACATTTCCTAAGAACTGAAATCAGTTTCATGTGTCACACAAGAGCCATCATAAGGAAAGAAATAGGATTCAGGATTCAATCATTGTACATTTATTTGACTGATTAATGGAAGGCAAGGAGAATGAAATATAGTCTTGCAGTTTTATAATGCAATTTGATAGATTAAAAACATATTCTCACCAAGCAGCTGCAGGGGAACACACACAGAAAAGAGGTTGGCTCCTTGTTTTAGCAGAAGGGTTGAAGGGGAAGGAAGAAGGGTATAGGAAAAGGATTGGAGAGTTCGAAAAAGTCATGTAGAACTCCAGGTTAGAGGAGACATATCAGACGGGTGCGAAGAAAAAACTGATTGTTTTTGGGGATTGCACAAAATGAGCTGAGAGCTTAAAAATAGAAGACGGGGTAATATGCGAGACTGAGATTACTGCTAAAACATCATGCATGGGTTAATAAGAGTGAAAAGCTAAATGCATTGTGTGTAACGGAGGTGGGAGAGGGGTCTGTGAAAAACGAGGAGGAAACGAGGGTAGATAATGAGGCTCTTCCATGACAGTGTAGGTTATGTAGAAAGGACAGAAAAATCGTGGAACAGGAGGCAAAGATTTGTGCCCTTAAGGCTGAATTAGAAATCGCGAATTTGGAATTATGTAAGCTAAGGAAGGAAAAGGATTCTGGGCACTGGGAAAAGGTAGCAAGCAAAAGGGAAACAATTGATAAAACTTTCAAAATTCAGTTAGCAAATCAGTTTGGCTTGCTATCTGTAGTAGTGGAGGAAGGGACTCATTCAGATGTAGTTGAATGTAGGTTGAAGCAGAATACTAGCTTAAAGAGAAAAAGACAGGTCGGGATCAAACCAGAATAGGAAAAGAAAAATTCCGCTTGTAGGTAGCAGTCATGGGAGGGGTGTGGGCCAACAGATTCAGGAGAAATTAGGGACAGAGTACCAGGTCACAAGTTTTGTGAAACCAAGTGCTAGCCTTAGCCAGATGACAGAAAACTTAGGTCAGCTATGCAAGGATGTTGAGAAGGAAGATCAGGTGATTATAGTTGGGGGAGCAGGAAACAGTCTGGCTATGAATCCAAGATATAGTATTAGGTGTGACCTGGATAAAATAGGAGCAGAAACTGGGCACATGAATGTGGGGTTGGAGGTCTCAGCGCCATGATCAGCCATGGGTAAACACTGCTGTAAGGCGTGTCAACACTGAGCTGAAAAGGATGCTCCAGACACTGGCAAAGTTTCACATGAGTGTTGTTCCAGTTGATGCTATTGGTAGGTGCAGTTACACTACACATGGCCTGCACCTTAATAGGAAGGGGAAAGATAAATTAGCTTCTCTATTAGCAGATACTGTAAGGGGGGGCACAGTCACACAAGGGGTGATCCCTATGGTTATTGGGACCAGCAGACAGGGTTTTTAGGTTAAAGCCAAATTCCAGACAGATAACAACCAAGGAAAATAGAAGAAAAGAAACTTCATGCACAGCAAATAGGGATAAAGCTTAGGGCGGTATCAACTTACTTCACCAAAACATCGGGAATAAAAAATGAAGTAGATGAGCTGATAATGTGTTTAGATGATCTCAAAAATAAGAATGAGATTGATATATGTTGTCTGTCTGAGCACCATGTAACTGTGGGGATGGAAAATGTCTGTATAAATGGGTATAATTTAGCATCTTACACTTGTAGATCGAGTATGGATAGAGGAGGAGTTGCCATTTTCATAAAACAAAGGTATAAATACAGAACCGTTGAAGTAAGCAAATTTTGTGTTGATCAGCACTTTGAGGTTTGTGCATGTGAACTTCAGCTAGATAATGTTGTGTTGATATTAGCAACAGTGTACAGGTCTCCACTAGGAGATTGGGAGCTATTCATAAAAAAAGTTTGACCCCTATTATGCTGTCTGTCAGACAAAAAGAAGAAGTTATTAATCTGTGGTGATTTCAGTGTTAACTTTCTAAGCAATTCTGATAGGAAAAGTGAACTAGAAGTGTTGTTAACAACATATAACTTAGAATCAGTGATCAATTTCCATACATAGCTCAGGGCAGTAGTACTCTAATAGATAATGTATTTGTGCAGCAAGAGGATGTAGAACAAACACATGCTTTCCCTGTGGTAAATGGATTATCTGACCATGATGCATAACTGATTAACTTACAAAACCTAACAGGGCGTACACTTCAGAAACCATTAAGTAAAAGTGTGAGGGTGCTCAGCTCGGTATCTATAGATCAATTCAGAGAAAGTTTAGGAATCGTAAACTGGGAAGATGTATATAATGAGCCAAATGCTAATGATAAATTCAGCATATTTCTTGATAAATTTATATCCCTTTTTGAACGTTGTTTTCCAAATTAAATTACTAAATGTAACACCACAAACTTTTCAAAGAAACCTTGGATTACTACAGCTATTAAAGTGTCTACAGAAAGAAAAGGAAAACTGTATGAGACAGCAAGAACTAGTAATGATCCAGAAGTAGTTTTACACTATAAAAATTATTGTAACAGACTGAAAAAAGTTGTAAGGAAATCAAGGAATATGTATGTTAGAGAAGAAATTAATAACTCCAGCAATAAGATCAAATCAATATGGAATGTAAAGTAACCACTGGGGTAGTTAGTATTACTGTTAAGGAGAATGAGACCATCTTAACCAACAGTGCACAGGTAGCCAATGTATTTAACAACCAGTTCTTAAGTGCAGGAGAAAAAATTGGTGAGAATAGTTCAAAAGAGAAAGCCAGGCAGTACAAGGAAGAGTCAATTTTGAAAAATTTTAGTCAGATTAAGTTTCATCTAACAACCTCTTGTGAATTAAGGAAAATTATTAAATCTTTGAGAAATAAAGGTTCTGTTGGAGTAGATGATATCTCTAATATGTTATTAAAACAATGGGGAGCAATTACAGCTGATGTTTTGAGTCACATATGTAATGCATCACTGACTCAGGGTATTTTTCCAGACAGGTTAAAAATGCCGTTGTCAGGCCTCTCTACAAAAAGGGGGAAATCACAGATGTCAATAATTACTGGCCAGTATCCTTGCTTACAGCATTTTCAAAAATCTTTGAGAAAGTAATGTACTCAAGAGTGGTTAGCCAACTCAACAATAATGGGACACTTAGTAAATCGCAGTTCAGATTTCAGAAATGCTGTTCCACTGAGACAGCAATATACAATTTCACTGTCCACATAATAGAGTCTTTAAATAGTAAAATGACACCAGTAGGAATATTCTGTGGCTTATCCAAAGCATTTGATTGTGTGAACCATGACATTATGTTAGAGAAATTACAATTCTATGGTATAAACGGAACAGCATATGAGTGGTTTAAGTCATATCTACAGAACAGGAAGCAAAAAGTCACTTTATATGCTTCAAGTGATTCAAAAGAGTTTGCCACTTCATCTAACTGGGGTGAAATTACATTAGGTGTTCCACAAGGTTCGATCATGGGTCCCCTCCTGTTCTTGATATATGTGAATGGCCTCCCTTCTTACGTGAAACAAGATGCTGAACTGACACTGTTTGCTGATGATACAAGCATAATTATTAATCCAGTAAAAGAAAGTCCGATAGAATATGATACAAATAAGGTCTTTGGAAAAGTTATTAACTGGTTTTCTGCGAATGGGCTTGCTCTGAACTTTGAAAAAACACAGTACATCCAATTTTCTGCTGCAAAAAGTATGATTCCTTCAATAAACATAACACATCAAAAGAAGTCAGTAGCCAGGGTAGAGCATACTAATTTTTTGGGTGTACATATAGATTAGAATCTTAATTGGAAAATTCATATTTTGGATCTCCTAAAGCGACTAGGTCCAGCAACTTTTGCAATCAGAATAATTGCACAATTTTGGGGATGTAGAAATTAGTAAGCTAACATACTTTGCATACTTCCACTCTCTGATGTCATACGGAATAATATTCTGGGGCAACTCAACACTGAGGCAAAAGGTATTCACTGCTCAAAAGAAAGTAGTTAGAACAATGTGTGGGATTCATAGTCGCACATCTTTTAGGCGTCTGTTTAAAAGGTTAGGAATTCTTACAATTGCTTCACAGTACATTTACTCAGTAATGAAATTTTTTCTCAGCAACATGGACCAGTTTAAAATCAACAGCGACATTCAGGATTACAATACCAGAAAAAAGAAAGACCTACACTATCCTTTACTTAACCTATCTTTGGCACAGAAAGGGTAAAATATGCTGCTATAAAACTTTTTGAAAAATTACCAGATAAAATGAAATGTCTGACAGACAGCAGTAATAGTTTAAAAACAAATTGAAATCATACCTCCTCGACAACTCCTTCTATACCAAAGATGAATTCTTGAATATGAGTAAATAAATCTGGAGATATAACATATGCATTTTGTGCCATTTAAGGGAATGGGATAGATAATAGAAATATTTAGGTATAACACGTAACTAACTAACTGTAGCGTTTCACAGGTGATTCTCCCTTTGATAGTATATGTTTTGCCAGTTACGGGACTGGTATAGGTGATGGTAGGAGAGTCATAGGGCAAATCTTGCAACAGGGACAGTCACAGGGGTAGGCACCATAGTATAGGGAGGTGGGTACAGAAATAGCATAGGGTCTGACAAGCATATTGCAGAGATTGGGAGGGTAACGAAAAGCTATTCTGGGTGTGGTAGGCAAAACTCCACACAGAGTGGATCTCATTTCAGGGCATGATTTTAGGAAGTTAAGTAGCTGATTAACACATTCAAGACCAGGATAATACTGAGTGACAAATGGTGTGCTCCGAAGTTGTTTTTTGAAGGGGTCAGCAGTACCAAGATTGGGTGTGACGGCCCAGGAAATCTGCTTTTGAACTGTGCTGGTGGGGTAATTACATCCATTGAAGGCTGAGGTGAGAATGGTGGTATATTTCTGTAAAGAGTCTGCATCCAAACAAATACAATTTTTGTCTCAAATTGGAAGGCTGTATGGGAGGGGACTTTTCATGTTAAAAGGATGGCAACTGTTAGTTGGTTTAATGTAAACAGAAGTGTGTAGGTGGCCTATGGTGAGGATGAGATCAACATCAAGGAAAGTGGCATGTGGTTCGGATTAGGACCATGTGAAATTTAACTGGGAGAAGGTATTTAGAGATCCCAGGAATGTTAAGAGGTCAGCCTCACCATGAGCTCATATGGCAAAGATGTCATCAATGTATCTAAAGCAAACCATGGGCTGAAGTCTTCTGGATACCAGGAGAGCTCCCTCCAAGCAACCCATGAAAAGATTGGCATAGGAAGGAGTCGTCCCGGTTTCCATAGCTGCACCCCTGATCTGTTTGTATGTCTGCTCCTCAAAGATGATGTAGGGGTTGGTAAGTATAAATTTCATTAAGGTGAGCAAGAGAGATGTCATAGGTTTGGAATCAGGTGAGAGCTGACTGTGGAAATGTTCAGCAGCAGACATATACATGTGGTTGTTGGTGTAGGGATTTCAGATGATCTTGGAAACTATAGTTCCACATTCTGTTTCTTGAAATCTGCTTGTCCCTTGGAGTTACTGGCAAAGGCCTAACTTTGAAAGTCGCTGTTTCTGGATCTAATCCTGTTCTGCACCAGACTCTCTTACAGTTCTAAATGATACCATCTGCCAAGGCAACTTTAAACTGCAACAACATGCCTGACTTCACCTCAAAAACCTATCCCACTTTCTCCTAAACTACCTCAACAGTAGTGTTACTCCTCCTGTCCCTCTGCAGCTCCCTAAACAGCTACACCATCAACCACCACTCATCTCCTACAAGCCGAGCATGGCCAACTTCCTTAACATCCGATAGCCTCCCAGATCAAGAATAATTCATAATCACAAGAACCAATCACAATAGTACAGTGCTCTTGGCCTCTCATCTAAAGCACTCTCTCCTCCTGAATTATCCGTATTATCCAACAGCGTCACTTTCAGCCCTAAACCTGCATCTAATCATGCTGCTTTGATGAAGGACCTGCTTCCCTTCACACTTAATGTTGAGTGGAAATACCACATTGCAACCCAATTCCAAAAGCAATCCAACAGAAAACCTGACATTGAACCCTACCTTGAACAGTTCCAACCATGATCCCTACTTGACACACCATCACTACCTCAAAATCATACCTTACAAGCCTTCCAAGAATTCCTCACATCCAGCATTGCTTCACAACCCTTCCTCAGGTCCCTACAACATGACCCTAACCTGTTCTCTGCAGAACCTCAGGCCTTGTGTTCCCTAAAAGCTGATGAGTCCATCAAGTGGGTTACGCACTTTTGTTGTCGACCCACAGTACAACCCAATCCAGAACATTATTTAGGCGACAAGCTTCTTGATTTTGTAGCTCAGTGTCATTTCTTGGGCCTTATTTTTGATAAAAAGCTGACATGGTTGCCCCATATTCACCACCTAAAGACTACATGCATCTGGAGGCTTAATGCTCTCCACCTCCTGGCCCACACATCTTGGGCTGCATACAGTACCACTCTTGTCGATCTTTACTGTGTTCTGGTCTTGTCCAGACTAGATTATGGTAGTCAGGTTTATGACTTAGTGGCTCCTTCCATTTTGCAACTACTTGACTCTGTTCACCATTGTGGGATGCGTCTGGCTAACGGTGTCTTTCACACTAGTCCCTTTGCCAGTCTCCTCACAGATGTGGGGATTCCCCCTTTACAAATATGATGGAACCAACTCATGGTTTCTTACACAATTACCATTTGCCAATCTCTGAATATCCCATATACCCTGCCCTCTTTGTAAACGAGGGGTGTCTCCCTCCTGACAACTGCCCACGGGTGGGATTGCCAGTTGACACGTGTCTCACTTCCCTCTTTCAGGATCTCCATCTCCACTCACTGGAATGCACTCCGTGTATTTCCTCCCATACCCCCCCCCCCCCCCCCCAGCCCCCTTGGATGGTGCCTAGACCACAGATTAGGACCAAACTGCCCCAGGGTCC
Source organism: Schistocerca americana (assembly GCF_021461395.2). Taxonomy (NCBI): domain Eukaryota; kingdom Metazoa; phylum Arthropoda; class Insecta; order Orthoptera; family Acrididae; genus Schistocerca; species Schistocerca americana. The sequence goes on along the minus strand of NC_060119.1, from coordinate 357,369,664 downwards.
TAAAGTCTCTGTTTCCCCTTTGGTTTTCCAGCATCTTGTACATGTCATCCTTGGAAAGTTCCAGGATGCCACCATCTTCTACACTGATAGTTCTGAGACAATCGATAAGCTGGGATACACTTTCATGTCTTCTGATTATTAGAACAATATTTATTACCAGGATCATGTAGTGAGTTCACAGCAGAGCTTCTAGCCATTCACAGAGTCCTCCATTTTGTTTCTCAGGCCTCCCTCCACAGAGTTTTAATTCGTTCAGACTCAATGAGCAGCCTGCAGGCTACCGACCGATGCTACTCTAGTCACCCTTTGGTCTCTGCAGTCCACAACCTCTCTGCTCTTGGCCATACTGCCTGCTCAGTTGTCTCTCTCTGGGTCCCAAGTCATGTGCATATACCAGAAAATGAACTAGCTGGCCGTTTGGCTGGAGAAGCAGTTACTTAAACACCCGCTCCCTTTCATGATTCCAGCTGTGGATACGTGGATCTATGTCAAATCTCTCTGTGCCAAAAACTGGAATGACATCTGGTCCACTACTGCTCATAGTAATAAATTCCACGCAATCAGGGGGTCTACTGCAGTTTGGCGCTCTTTCTTCTGCTCCTCTCAGAAGGAGCCCAATGTTTTACGCTGTCTACACATTGGTCGTACCAGTCTCACCCATTGTTTCCTCCTGCGTAACAAACCACCCCCACAATGTGGTTGTGGAGCCAGACTGACGGTATCCCACATGCTTTTGGCTCTTCGTGCTAATTATAGTCTTCCCGATTCTGTAATTGTAATATTAGCAGATGATTCTTGGATGGTTGAACTGGTCCTCAGTTTCCTCCATGAAAGTGGTTTTTATTTCCAGATATAAGGTTCTACTTTTCTCCTGGAGTAACGGCAGGGTGGTCACGGTTGTGGTTGAGGTTGGGACCTCTCTTCGTATCTTCTCAGTCTGGGACCCCATGACTACTCCCCCACGGAAAGACCACCCTTTTTTCCAGTTTTTAGATTTGGTCTCACATTTTATACCTTTTACTGTGTGTTTTAACTTCAATATTTCTGTGAGTAACTTCAGAATCACGGGGCTGATGACCTCACTGTTTGGCCCCATCAGCCCTCTCAATTAATCAATCAATTGCCTCCTTTATTAAAGACACCAAACATTCCTAGATTATCTGAAATCTATGCCGTCCCAGTCCCATCACACACCTTGCTTGCCATCTTCCTCTATATCAACATCCACGTACGTAGTCTGCCTGCTTCTGAACATTTTCTCTGTCAGTGCCCACCTGATACCAAACCTATTATGTCCTTTCTGCTCACCTTAATCCACTTTATACTTATCAACAACTACTTCACCTTTAAGGTACAGACATACAGACAGATCAGGGGCACAACCATGGGGACCAGGATGACTCCTTCTATGACAACCTTTTCATGGGTCACTTGGAGGGGACTTTCCTGGGATCCATAAGCCTTCAGCCCTTGGTTTGGTTTAGATACATTGATGACATCTTTGATATATTGAATCATGGTGAGGCTGACCTGTTTAATGACTGGAATCCCTAAATAGCTTCTCCCAGTTAATTTTTGTGTGGTCCTATTCTGAATCCTATGCCACTTTCCTTGATGTTGATCTCATCCTTACTGAAGACCAGCTGCACTCTTCTGTTCACATTAAACCTACTAACAAATAGCAGTACTTACATTTTAACAGTTGCCATCCTTTCCGCATCAAACGTTCCCTCCCATACAGCCTTGGCATTTGAAGCAAACATATTTGTTTGGCTGCAGACTCTTTACAGCAATACACCACCATTCTCACCTCAGCCTTCACTGGACGTAATTATCCCATCAACCTAGTTGAAAAGCAGATTTCCCAGACTGTCACATCCAATCCTGGTAGTCCTAATCCTTCCAAGAAAACAACTTCGGAACACACCGCTTGTCACTCAGTATTATTCTGGGCTTGAATGCATTAATCAGCTACTTCGACAGGGCCACAACTTCCTAAAATCATGCCCTGAAATGAGATCCATTCTGTCTAGATTTTACCAACCACACCTAGAGTAGCTTTTCGTCACTATCCCATTCTCTGCAATATCCTCGTCAGACCCTAAGTTCCTTCTGCACCCATCTCCCTACCCTGTGGCTCCTACCCCTGTGACCATACCTGCTGTGAGATTTGCCCTATGCACCATCTACCACCATCTATACTAGCCCTGTAACTGGCAAAACATATACTATCAAAGGGAGAGCCACGTGTAAAATGACACACGTCATATACCAGTTGATATGTAAACATTGTTCAGCCTTTTATGGAGGCATGACCACCATCATGTTATAAGTTACAATGAATGGGCATAGGCAGAGGATGTATACTGGCAACACACAATGTCCTGTTGCAGAGCAAGCTTCACAACATGACAGTCGTTACCTCTGTGCCTGTTTCACCACACACACAATCTGGATTCTTCCCACAGACACCAGTTGTTCAGAATTCCACAGGTGGGAACTAGCACTACATGTCCTTGGTTTTTGCTACCAACCTGCCCTTAATTTATGTTAATTTCTTCTGTCTCAGCATTTCTTCACAGTAGCTACTCCTTTCTTCACTCTACTTTAGTGTTCAACATCTTTCATTTTCTGACTCGTCTATTTTTCACCGTCCCCTCTCCCACCTATGTCACATACAATGCACTTAGCTTTTCATTCTTATCAACTTGTGCACAGTCTGTTAGCAGTAATCTCTGTCTTGCATATTACTCTGTCTTCTACCTTTAAGCTCTCAGGTTTTCTAATCTTGTCTGGCGCAATCCTCAACAATCAGTCTTCCCTTCTCACCCTGTCCAGTAAGTCTCCCCCTTGACCTGGGGTTCTGGGTGACTTTTCTGAACTCTAACCCTTTTCCTAAACCTCTCCAGTCCTTTTCCTTCACCCCTCTACCTTTCTCTTTAACCCTTCTGCTGGAACAATGAGCCACTGGCTCCAAAAGCTTGCATAAGTAAAACCTCTTTTTTATGTGTGTGTTCTCCTGGTGCCACTTGGTGAGTAGATATTTTTCATCTATCTAATTACATGATATTATCAAAAATTTATTATTTTTGTTGTTATAGACTTAGAGCTTTGTGTTAGACACATGTGCTGAAAATGAAAAAGAACACTCTTCATAAATGATCTTATTGTTGCCAAGAATGTGGGTTCCAAAGAGATTGATAGCTAAGTATGATACCTATAATCACTGCTAATACTTCCTTGTGTATTGTCATTTAGAGCATACAGTCTTTCGTTCATTTGTCTGTCTAACATGCAGGATCTGTTCTTTCACTTTCTACAGGAACTTTTACTGCCTATGCAAATGACTTTTTGTTTTAAGAGAGGATACAGTTTTGATGTTCATATAGCACTTTAAGCACTGTCTTGTCTTTACTGTTGTGATAGTGTGTCCTTTCTGATTCTATTAGTTACTGTTCAGTGCACTGAAGCAAATGTGTCTTGGAATCTATTTATTTACTTTATTGGGTTATAGCTTGAGTCATAGCTAGGGACATGGATATTTCATGTGAATGATAACTTGACAAATACAGCAAAATTGTCAGATTTTTAGCCCATAATGAGAAATAGTTGGTTTTTAATTAAATTTTGCGATGTTTAGAATTTTTCCCCATCCCATATAAAAATTTAGTAAATCCAAGGGCAACAGATTGCTAATACTGGCTACTGAAATTGTGTCTTGACCCTTTACTCAAGGCCGAGGGTCACCTATTAACCTTAACGTGAGAGTTTATTGCTTGTGTGAAGAATTAATGCTGTAGTTGTGAGTTAGACAATATGTCACAAGATCAGTGGGAAAATAGTTAGCTTTCCTGGTTAGAGATTAGATTAGATTAGATTAGTACTTGTTCCATACATCATGATTACGACACTTCGTAATGATGTGGAACGTGTAAGGCCAATAAAAGGTGTCTATACAAGATATTACATTAGACAAAATATTACATGACACTCAATATTTTTAATTTTTTTTCTTTTTTTTTGTGGGGGTTGGGAAATTACTCACTTACTATATCCAAAAATTCATCTAATGTGTAGAAGGAGTTGCCATTAAGAAATTCTTTTAATTTCCTTTTAAATGCTATATGGCTATCTGTCAGACTTTTGATGCTATTAGGTAAGTGACCAAAGACTTTTGTGGCAGCATAATTTACCCCCTTCTGAGCCAAAGTCAGATTTAACCTTGAGTAGTGAAGATCATCCTTTCTCCTAGTGTTGTAGCCATGTACACTGCTATCACTTTTGAATTCATTCGGATTGTTAATAACAAATTTCATAAGTGAATATATATATCGTGAGGCTACAGTGAAGATTTCTAGCTCTTTAAATAAGTGTCTGCAGGATCATCCTGGATGAGCTCCAGCAATTATTCTGATTACACACTTTTGTGCAATGAACAATGTTTTACTCAATGATGAGTTACCCCAGAATATCATGCCATACGAAAGCAGAGAATGAAAATAGGTGTGGTAAGCTAATTTACTCAGATTGCCAAAATTTGCAATGACCCTAATAGCATAAGCAGCTGAACTCAAACGTTTCAGCAGATCCTCAGTATGTTTTTTTCCAGTTCAACCCCTCATCAGCGCATACACCTAGAAATTTTGAATATTCTACCTTAGCTACCGATTTCTGATCGAAGTCTATATTTATTAATGGTGTCATTCCATTTACTGTGTGGAACTGAATATACTGTGTTTTGTCAAAGTTTAATGAGAGCCCATTTGCAGAGAACCACTTAATGATTTTCTGAAAAACATCGTTTACAATTTCACCAGTTAACTCTCGTCTGTCGGGTGTGATAGCTATACTTGTATCATCAGCAAAAAGTACCAGCTTTGCATCTTCGTGAATATAGAATGGCAAGTCATTAATATATATTAAGAACAGCAGAGCACCCAAGACCGAACCTTGCGGCACCCCATTCTTGATTGTTTCCCAGTTTGAGAAATCACCAGTTTTTTGCATATTATGTTAAGCGTTTATTTCAATTTTCTGCACTCTTCCAGTTACGTATGACTTAAACCATTTGAGCACTGTCCCATTCATACCACAGTACTTGAGCTTATCTAGAAGTATTGCATGATTTACACAATCAAAAGCCTTTGATAGATCACAAAAAATCCCAACAGGTGACTTCCGGTTACTCAGAGCATTTAATATTTCATTAGTGAAAGTATATATAGCATTTTCCGTAGAAAAACCCTTCTGGAAACCAAACAGACATTTTGTTAAAACTTTATTTTTACAAAGGTGTGAAGCTACTCTACAATACACTGTGTGACACTGGCAGTTTTACTTCCGACATAAATGGATCCTGTTGCCTGTAATGTGCAAGTTTATCTTATTGTGATGATAGTGGGAAACTAACCAAGTGTGACAGACATTTTTTTTTCATTGTCAGTGTGGACAGACATTTATGGGCAGTTGATACAGGATGTCACAGAATCGATTGTCACCACCTCCTGCTAGCATTGGAAGTTAACATATTCTTGCCGACTGATGTTACAGTACTGAATTTTATGCTGTTGTGTCTTCTGCTTGTTTTCATGAGATGTTGGAAAGGTTGATGAGAATTGTTATTTTTCCTTCAAACGCTCTCCCATAAAAAAAAAGCTCAAGATCTGAAAGTGAAAAATTATTTAGCTTTTACAATAACTTGTCAAATAAAAAGCCAACACTATGCATAAATAAGGAAATATATAGTTAAGCAAAGTTTTTCATGAAAATTGCTTCAGTAGTGGAAGTCAACTCTATTGAAGGGGATAAATACAGTTTTTTGTCATTATTTGGCAAATAGAGAGAAAAGAAGACATAATGAACAAAAAAAATTATCACATTCTAAATATTGCATATTGGGTTTGTGTGTATATATACGAGGTACGCCCACAAAGTAAGTTCTGTTCGGTTATATAAAACAAACTTGTACAGATACAGAAAAGATATTTGTTGCAAAAAAATCTACAACTGTTAAACTACTTTTCTACATAGCTTCCGAAATTTTGTAGGCACTTGTCATGACATGGTACAAGTTTTTGTATGCCTTCTTCATATAAGTTTGCCACCTGTGTATTCAACCATGTGGTATCATGTTCTTTCAACTCGTCATCATCACTGAAGTGTTGACCACAAGGACAGATTTTAGGTGTAAGAAGAGATGAAAGTCGCTAGTTGTGCTTAATCTTCTCTTCAATTGTGTGAACCAGTTCACAGTAACCACAGACGGATGTCCACTTCGTTCTTCATTGTGCACTTGATCACGTCCTTCATTGAACAGTCTGACTCATCTTCTAACCATTGAATCACTCATAGCATTTTGCCCATAAACCTCACAGATTTGCTGATGAATTTCCTTTGGTTTAACTTTCTTTGTATTTAGAAAACGAATCACAGACATGATTTCACATGCGGTGGCATTTTCAATTATGGTTGACATAATAAAGGAGCACTACAAAGCAGACGTCAGCAGCAGGGATCTGAAAATGGCGTACATGTCTTCTCCTTGAGTAAGAGTAACTGCTGTGCATGCTCAGAACTGCGATCGTAGCGCTGCCGCGGATAGAATTAGAAACAGAACTTACTTTGTGGACGACCCTCGTATTTGATCACACATGCTCATACATTGAAATGTTTGTATATTATTTTTCTTGATCTTTCAGTTTCTGTGCAATGTGTAGAATTTACTGAGCATAATGAATTTTGATTTCATTGGTAATAAACTCTAGCCCCTGTTAGTTCCTCCATCCTAACACTGCACTTGCCATTTTGTGATACTGGCAGTCCCTAACACCTTAACTTTCGTTGTTCAGTGCCATATCATTTCATCAGTGTCCAATGACGATATGTGAAGAAAATGAGTCAGCTCTTCCAAAACTCTATATTCCGACATGATTGTTATAAGGAGTGTGACTCTAATAAAATTTAAAAACTTGATACTACAATAGTGAAGCCATGGTCACAGTTTATAAATGTTTTTTCTTTAAAAAGAAAGGGTTACATTACCAGTTTCAACTAACTACATTGTCATTTTCAAATGCAAAAATCTCAGTTGGAGAATGTATAATGGAAATTATGACCATACATCTGACAAAATATATTGCAGGATCACCAGAGGCTTTTGGAGTCACGACCATTGCCTCAGTTGCCTGGTGTCATTATTTCCTGTAATTTTGTCAGATGTTTCGTCATAATTCCCATTATATATTCTCCAACTGATGCTTTTACATTTGAAAATGATGGTTCGTTGACACTGGTAATGTAATCCTTTCTTTTTAAAGAAAAAATGTTTATATATGGTGACTATGGCTTCACTATTGTAGTGTTAAATAATATTCCAAAACTGTTATTGGAGACCATGTAAGTCATCATTAGTGCCGCATACTAGAGATGACCAAAGCCGTTCTTTTCTGGGATCAAATTAGAACCCCTCACTCACTGCAATGAACTAGCTATTTTTAATGATTCTATTTTCACTTTTCATTTACTACAACAAATGTAAGGAAGAAGCCTTGCCTTTTTAATTCGGGGTTTTAACATATTTGGAAGAACACAGGAAGAGGATTAATAATTTTCCATTACATAACTTGTAGTTTGAAGATTTTTGAAAATTCCTGCATTTTGATTTCAGTAAACACTAAAAATATCTCAAAAAAATCTGAGTATTTTTGTCAAGTTCGAAAATTAAAAAAAACTTATTCTTATGTTTTCATTGAAAATAAAATAGTATATAATTGAAATTGTCTACTTCTTGAAATTATCTACAATTGACATTTACTTGAACCACCACACCAACCAGCCATGAATCATATGTTCCATCACCTTGCAAACACAGGCGGTGAGAGAAATGGGGTGGTAGCAAGAAGGAAGATGTTTGTCCTTGCAATATTAGGTATAGGTATGCCAGAGCTTCATGCCAGTGTTTGGGAAACATGCCATCTGCCCAAATGAAATTGTATATATGAAAGAGAAGGTGCTTACTCACAAGAGAAAGGTGCTGCAACATCTGAATGTGAACATTGTCCAGCCCTGGGTCAGAAGATACAGAGGAGATGAGAGCATGGTGAAGTCCCCTCATAGTAAAGGTGGCATTGTAACATTCATGATTCTGATTGGAGAAGAATATCACACACACCTCCTCCACTTGCTTTCATGGGAGGAAGGCAGGGTGACAGTGGGTGGAGCCCACAATCTCCATAAAATATTGGCCCAAGGTGTTGGAGGTAGCAATAGGGTCCACAATGATATCATCTGCTATGGCCAGGCTGGAAATTTGGGAATGAACTTTGGTGTCAGAGAGCCGATGGAGGTTGCTCCATATGACGCAACAGGGAGTGAAACTGTTAAAAGAGCTAGTAAAGGAAATCCAGCTAGCTTTTTTCCTATCCCAAACAATGTGATGACATTTCATACACAACTGTTCATAATGAATATAGTTCACCATCATATTATGATGGTTAAAAAAATGGAGAGCACATCTCCACACGTGAATCATATCATGGCTGCTCCATGCGTGAATTGTATCATGGCTCACATCGGTCCACCAGGTGACTAGGACACAGTGTGGTAAAGAAGAGGTGTGAGATATGGAACATTCTATGGCGGTAAGGATAACATTCACAAGGTACTCCTCATGGTCATCACAACTGGAGGAATATTGTTTGTCAAAAGTTGCCAGGGAGGAGTGAGGTCTTCAGTCAGCCTTAGAAACCTGCCAATTGGATTTACATGCAGGTGGTATAGGAGTCAGAAAATGGATAGCACACAGGAAATAGCCACTTGGGTACATGTCAGAAAGAATGGATCACTTGAGATGATGGGCAAGCTGGACAGTGCAGAACGAAAGGTCCAAATGTGAATAAGTGTGTGGGCAGTCTGCGTGGAATTTGGGCGCTTCAGTGTTAAGACAGGTGAAGTTGATTTGATTGAAAAGGTCAGCCAAGATGGAACCTCTCGTACAGGTTCTCAAGAGCCCCAAGGAGATAATGGGCGCTGAAATCACCTAGCAGCAAAAAGAGGTGAGGGAGCTGACCAATAAGCTGAAGTAATTCTGCCCTGCTGACAGCAAATGAAGAAGAGATGTAGATGTTACAAAGAGAAAAGGAGAAACAAGGAAGGAAAGTGAAGACTGCAACAGCTTGCAGCTGGGTGTTCAGTGAGATGGGTTAGCTATGGATGTCATCTCAAATGAGCAGCCTGAGATGGAATGCCGTCCGCAGGGGAAAGGTCAAAGGTGACTGGATGGAAATGTCAGAGGTCTGAGTGCTCACAGAAAGCAATTTCGTTTCTTGGAGCCAGAAAATAACTGGATGCTGCAATTCCAAGAGCAGCCATAATTCCTCCTTGATGGATCTAATGCCATGAATGTTCCATTGGAGAAGAGTCATAATGGGAAATGGGGAGGAGGGAACAAACAAAGGACAGCCACCTCAGCAGCTGCTTAGTGCCAGCTTTCAAAGAAACACTGCAACAGGGTGCAGAAGCTGAAGGATCCTGATCCATGAAATCTACAGAGGCAGCAGCATTCTCCCTGGGTTGGCCTGCAAATTCCAGAGCAGAAAAATGAAAGGTGTTGTGCACCAGTGAAATGGAAATCAGCCCGGTACAGTATCACATGGCAACACCATTGAAGAGGATCTCCAATTCAGTAAAGGAGAAGACCATTTGCCTTTGTTCAATTTCTTGGAGCCATCACAGCAGTCATACAAAGACTCAGGCATTTGTTGGATGAAGGGACATAAAAAGTCTTTGCAAGAGTGTTCCTTTTGTCCTTTTGGCCTGCCGATTGTGTAGCAGGTGATATCACTGCTGGGGGCAAAGATTTGGTGGCCTATTGCACAGCTGTAGGAGAAGGAGATGGGGGATGCTACTGTGATACTGGGCAATTTAGCAACTGCCATATTGAATTGAAGGTCACAACTCTGTGTGGCCATGTCCCTCGTGGAGCAAGGCATAGCAAGAACGGTACTATAAGTGCCAGATGGTAAAATGCAGAGCTTTCAACTAGCCACCAACTTGCGAGTGACAGGGTAGGGTTCTTTTTCCTTCATCCAGATCTCCTGGGTGGCCCACTCATTGAGATACATGGGACACTCACAGGATGAGGTGGCATGATTGCCATTACAACTGATACAGCAGGGAGATGGAGGCAGGCAATCTCCCACATCAACATCTCTACCACAAGTAACACATTTAGCTGGTTTTTGACAGGACACATGAGTGAGGTTATAACATTGCACTGGTAGCAACCAGGTTTGGAATGTATGGTCATGACCGTGATTACTTCATAGCATGGAGGAGTGAAGAGATGTTGGCTTGAAAATCACAAGTCCCATTATGCAAGTGACAGCAGGATTCCATAGGGCCTGCAACTGCAACAACACCTTTCTGAATACTAAATGGATTAACTGTAGCAAAATACTGACCTCCTTTGGCAGGTGACACCATGGGAAACTGAGGTAAAGTTGGGAAAGTCGTTGGGTCTTTAGCCTCTTTCTGTTTACATTTAGTAGATGTAGACTGAGATAAAGATGACTGGCTCATTGCAAAAAAATTCTTCATGATTGCCAGCACCTCTGATTGTATGCTCCTTCTTACAAGTGCGCCCCTCAGAGGGGCTCACCCACCTTAGCTGATTGTTCACACTTCAGGTTACACCTCCCAAATTGAGACAGAAGGACCAATTAGCAGTTGGAAAGGTAACAGCTCAGGCAATCATCCCTCCCTGGGCCTGGCCTGTACTAGGGAGTACACATGAACCAAACCTGTTGACCCAGGGCTAGGAATTACACATTACCCAGTCACACGTTACATGTGAAATGCTTGGGCTGGTCTTCAGGAGTTCACAGGGAGGAAGAAAAAACAAGAGAAGCAGAGGAAGGGGAGGAGATGGAGAACTAAGAAAGAAGGAAAAAAACAGACAAGAAACTGTTCCGATTGTGGGCTACTGAAACTTCAGAATGCATTCCCAAAAATACCCAAGACATGCCCCCAAAGGGAGGGGAAAAGAGAATGACAGGCAGCATGTTAAGAGAAGAGCTGCTGCATATGCTGGTGCACTGTGGTAGCCAAGCACGAACTCACCAAAGAGTGGTAAGCCCCATGGGGATTCTTTTTATATGCTCAAGCAATTTTGATGTCAGGAATGTTTTCTGATTTTGTAGTTTTTATGTCTCCAGAAACTGAATTTCTTCCATCTGAAACTATTCAATCTGCTGCTGCTATCTCTTGTATACTGGCCAGTACTGTTTCATATGGAATTGTCACATCTTGTGTGCCGAAATTATCCAGGCACACTGGTACACAGATTTTTCTATTTAGGCTTTCTGCTTCACAAAGGCCTCATTTTGTGTGAACCTGCAGGTGGTCTGAAACTTCATTTCTGGCATTTCTGGTGAGCAGATCTCAACTAGGTGGATAGTTCCTGTAAGTTCTCAGGCTTTGGTTGTTATCCAGAGAGCTTCCCCTGTTCCATCACATATTGTTTCAGAGGCATGGCTTTCAACTATAAGATAAGTAAAAATTCAGAAAGAATTCTTGATTGAAGCACAGCAATTGGTATAAAATCCTTAGAAGTATGACTATAACTGCAGTGACAACCGTACTTCTGTGCATCTTGCTCCATCTGCCATCGCTAGTAGCCATAATGGTGATGATAAGCCTGAAGATTGTCTGGGGAAAGGTCCAGTCTAAGATGTGTGGTTTGTTGTAGATTTTTGGAATAGGCCTTCTTCTTCAAGCTACTCATGTCTCTCTGTAGTGGTGTCACTGTTAAATTGGTGCACAGCATTTTGTGAATTGTATGGTTTGTCAAAGTCAATTACTCCCTGAAAATAGCACAGGAAATAATTTCCCAGTATAGCTTTAAAATCCTGCCCCCTTTTTCTAAGCAATTTGATAGTGAAACAATATTTTTTTGCAACAATCTCTACCTTGACACAGCATATTCCAAGAGATTTATAGTCTCTGTCCCCAGTCCACCAATGTGATAGCGAGGTGGCTTCAAAGCTTACTTATCACAAGGTGGTAAAGGCAGCTCACCTGTGTGCCCATATCTATTAAAGAAGTAATTGGTCTCCCCTGAATATTCCTTTCACAATCACATTTGCCACCTTGGTTAATCCTTGAAAACTATCTGGATCAGCAGGTTATATCAGGAGCTTGGAGCAATCTCATTCCATTCCCTCTGTTTCCCCTAAATCTTCCACAGCCTTGGTCTAGCCCGTTATGTGAATGGTTGCAGTTGAACTTATGTGGCCAATCTCTCTACAGTAAGTACAACAAGGGTCACAACACACACCAGAAGTATGTATCGATATGCTTGCTGCACCCACAATCTCTCTTCATTACGAGCAAGGGACAGAAGCCACTGCCACAAGAGGAAGGTGCCTCCTCTATCAGCAGTGCGAGATGTACAGCATCTTCTAGAGACAGATGAGGTGGGGAGTAAAGTTTAACTTCTCTGCCAATTTGCAAACTGATTTCTTTGATAAACATACCTACACAGCCCTTTGTCTGTGCTTCTACAAGTAGACTGTCATTTCTCTAATTGTCTCACCCCAGGATATTTGCACGACATTACAACTTACATGCTGTCAGCGAAACTCATAATCTTCCCACGTCTGCTGATGACGTGTGGACAGCTTGTCACAATAAATTATTGCGCTCTTTTTGTTGGAGTAATGGTCAGGTAACCTTTTGGTCAACACATCAAAACTACCTGCATTTGCCAGAGACTCAACCGATTCAACATATGAGATCTGTTCAAAAAATTCTGGAACATTCACAATTTCGTACCAATGGTGTGCATCCCTGCACAAGGCTGTGTTTAATGTGTAACTGCTGGAAGCTTCATCACTGTATTTTTGTTAGTTATTGTTCATTGCTGTTGTGTCATACAGTTTGTGAATTTCGAGATGGCGGGGTTAGAGGAGCAATGCATCTGCATTAAATTTTATGTGAAACACGAGAAAACCTTATAGAGATACACCAAATGATGCAGGAAGCCTACAGTGATGAGTACTTAATCCATACTTGGTGTTAAAAATGGTTCACATGGTTTAAAAATGGCCAGATCAGAGTTAAAGATGATCCTTGTTCATCACGTTCTTTGTCTCATCTACTGATGATGCTCCTGTCAGGAATGTCAACAAATATGTGTGTGCCAATCAAGGATGGACTGACTGAGAGAATGCAGAAGAATGTAACGTTTCAGTTGTATCATGTAATGAAATCCTCACAAAGCTTCTTGGAATACTGCCGCATGACTCAAGACCAGAAAGACCACTGCTACACAATCTGTGAAGGGAAAGGTTCTCCAAGACCAAAACCCCTTGTCATGTCTGGTCATATCAGGTCAAATGTCAATGCTATGCTGATAGTTTTCTTTGGCTTTGAAGGACTAATCCACCATGAATTCATGCCTCAGGGACAAACTGTTAATTGATTATGCTACTGGGATGTGTTGTGATGCCTGCGAGAAAATGTGAGAAGGAAACAGCGTGAAATGCGGCGAAACAATTCATGGCTCTTGCATCATGATAATGCATGTGCACATTCATCCCTGTTGGTGTGTGATCATTGCACAAAAAATGAAATCACGTGCTCCTCGTCATCTGTACTTTCCAGACAGGGTCCCTGTGGACCTTTTTTTATTTTCAAAGTTGAAAACCCCATTGAAAGGGAGAAGATTTGCAATGATACACGAGATAAAAGAAAATTTGCAGATAGTGCTTCATGCAATCCAGGAAGAGGCATACAGAGACTGCTTCTGGAAGTGGAAAGTGCAGTGGGAGTGGTGTTTCAATTGCGGAGAAGAGTATTTTGAAGGAGACTATGCACAATAAGTAAAAGGTAAGAGAAGAAAAATTTTGTGGGCCAAGTTCCGGAATTTTTTTAACAGAGTTCGTATGTTCTTGCATCTGCTGCCAACTTTAAATGTGAATATTTAACTGAAACCTATTGAGCCATGAGCAAATTCAGCCAACATTTCACACATTTTGCAGAAATGAGGCAAAATTCTCAAAGGCAACCCATGCAAATGGAGGGATGAAAGTAACTGCAGAAAAACTGTTTATTACACTGGGCTGTGACAAAGGACCATCAACCCACCCTATAGAATCATCAGGGGTTGCCAGAATGCTTAAATGTACTTTTTGGGAAGGCGTTGGCATTGTTTGGCTTGTAGCTGTTGCAGCAATTCAGTATGTCCTAAGAATAAGAGCTACTATCTGGTCTTCAAAAGTTCTGAGTGAATCACTAC